>NC_053413.1:12425000-12755000 GCF_016859285.1 Xiphias gladius | reverse complement strand
TTGGCCTGATGTGCAAGTAAGTGGGTTGCTGGCTTTATACCTCTGATAGTTGATGTGGGAGTAGTCTTAATCCCAAATCAGAAGGGCTGTTGTGTGTTTTACAACCCGCAGTTTGCACCTTCATTACACCGATCGCTGCAGGCGCCGTGGTTGTGTGTTTTCCCAGAAATTTAAACAATTACAACAGCCTCGCAACTGAAGGATGTGCAATGGCAACTTTGCTTGACTGTTAAGCCTTGTGGCTTCAATCTAGCACCGTAAACCCACAATATTGGCAAAAGGCAACGTTGTCTCCTAAAAAATGAAATGGTTTTGAAACGGTTGCAAATGGACGAGGCGGGGTGTCTGGCCTATAGCTGCGTGCACTTGTACAAAACAAAATGTTGCCTAAACACAAAACTAGTTATGGTGATACTTGTACAGCATGTTTGTTTGTTCGTTTGTTTTTTCTTAACACTGTGTTTAACTCTGATGATGCCAACTGAGCAAAGTTGAATTTGATGGTGACAGACTGGGCAAACTAAGGAGCCACTGGGCCCTGAATGACAGTCAAAGTGTGTGTGTGTGTGTGTGTGTGTGTGTGTGTGTGTGTGTGTGTGTGTGTGTGTGTGTGTGTGTGAGTGTAGATGTGAGGGTGTGTGACAAACTAGTCACGGAAGCCAATACAACCTGCGTGTTTTAACTTCATTTTATCTCCACATAGAGATAAATATTAAAAGATAAAAGCCTGTATTATGTTGAGCAGCGGTATTGCTGCTGTGTGTGTGTGTGTGTGTGTGTGTGTGTGGGGGGTCTCAGTGTAATGTGTCCACAGGCAGGCTCTCTCTCTCTCTCTCTCTCTCTCTCTCTCTCTCTCTTTCTATCCTCTCTGTTTTCTCTCTGTGTTTGTATCGGAGAGGCGGCCCCTTTAAGAGACGATGGCTTAGTTTGTGTCTTTGGTTATCTAGCTGTATGAGTTTTAATTTCATAAAGCTAGAGAACCGAAAGTACGAACTGATGCCGAGCACTTCGGAGCCGGGAGTCCTTCTCGCTCGTCATGGAGGAGGAGGAGGAGGAGATGATGCCAGGCAGCAGCAGGAGGCGGCAGGAGGGACGGATGCTGAGGGAGGCTGAGCGCCGCAGCCGCCGCCGAGGAGGAGAAGTGGTGGTGGTGGTGGTGGTGGTGGTTGGGGAGGGGGGGGGGGGTCTTCTGAGCCTGAAAACAGCACCAGCATGGTTTTGGTGGTGGCTGCTCTCATCTCCTGGATAGGTGTTGGCACGATCACAGGAGCCACCTGCGTGTCTGTGAGGGCGTGAATGTTGCTGCTTTTGGGGCTCGTGGTTTGGGCATCGCCGTGATGCTATTGGGCCTATTGAGGATCAATAAATCGGCTTTTCGTTCAACTTTAGGACACGAGGGAGTGATGTATGTGGAAAAACATACCAAAAATCCACAGGGCGTGCTGTTGTGTAGTTGTCATAGCTGTGTGGGTGTTATAATGGCAATATCTTGAGGGGTGAGACAGAAATAGTTAAAGGGTTCGTGCGATTGGTCGATCCGGGACTCACGTGACGGCGTTGGCAGCAGCAGCAGATCGCTTTCTAAGATCTCACATGTTGATTATGGCGATTTTTGCAGGCCCCGAAGTTGGTACAGCGGTCATTTAAGCTGGTAATTACACTGCAAGAATTTATCCCGCAGAGCTGCATCCACTGCAGACTGCAGACTCCCTGACTCCTCTGATACCCTGAGTGTGTTTCCTTTATGAGAGGAGAAGGATGACTGATGTCCCCTGGCTGTAATTAACTTGACATTAGGAGTGTGATGTATATAATTGGATGCTCATGTACATTACTTGGTGCAAAATGAAGCCCTAGTGGAGCATGGAGAGACAGTATGGGACTGAGCTACTGGGAGCTAACATGCCGGATAACACCACAGACACTGTTTCTCCATCATTTGAGTGTCACATAGTGTGGGTTGTTTGCTTCTTTGCTACCCAGCCAGAACCTGCAGGGTATCACACATCAACAGCGTAGTGTACCAGTCGTTTAGATTAAAAGAGATTGGGCTGTACACGAGCATCTTCAGCCAATTTCGTACATGCTTTCATCACGGAAGCTGAATCTGAGTTAGACATGGCAGATATGTTCAAATTTGTGTTTCGCTGGCCGGATTATTTTCATGTTCGCCCGCTAGCTAAGAACCAAATAGGACATCGGCTCAGAGTTTGATCTATTCTTAGAGCAGAATCAGCAAGCCTTGGAGATGACTGAATATCCCTGAAGTCCCAGGATGCTCTATTTAGACCATGACTGACAATATTTGATGTGCACCGTTAAACAAGAGAGCTTGGATGGTGTGTGACTGTCTGTGTCTGTGTGTGAGAGTTGTTGATGTTTGCATTTGACAGCCGGAGGACAGTATATACAATTTGACCTCCACGTCCTCCATTTTAGATTGATGCAAAAAAAAAAAAAAAAATCAGGGATTAAAATATTATGGGATTATGTAATATTTCTATCTTTCTGTTCAGTTCCACGGTGATGTTTTTGAGAATTTATACTCTGTTTTTATTTGTATACAATATTTTTTGCGTTCAATCTTAATCTCGTTTTATAGTGTTTTACCAACTGGGATGGGACCCAGATGAAGCATACCAGTGCTTTGTGTTATAGTTTTTCACTATAACTACTCAGTGTGGCCTTTCCATGACATTTTACATTTTTGTCTTTTTGCACAAATGCTTTTATCAAGCATGATTTACTGTTTACACAGCAGAAAATATATTTAACCTTGAAAAAAAGCAAAATAATGAGAAGTGCATGGGAGAAAACTGCACTTGTAAAGACAGTGAAACAAGTTTAGGAGACTGCTGTTAGCTGCAAGGTCGACACAAATAAATTTTTCCCCCTCTGTCTTATATTTCCCTCCGCTGCCTTGCGAGCCGCTTATTTACTCCTGAAACGAATGATGTAGTATTAAAAATTAGAGCTACAGCTGATTCTCTTTTGTTTTGTCTTTAAAGGAAAATGCGGACAATGCCAGCCCCAAAGTTTGCATCAACTGGCAATGAAGACAAAGTGCCACCAGACAGGATGAGGTACTGCAGTCATCCTGCAGGTGAATATTTAAAATAAGAACACATGCATGATGAACACAGATGTGGTTCACTTTCATGTGAGCAACAACCCCTGATATTGCCAAGCGCACTAGCACTTTGCTTATTCTGCCTTACATATTTTAGGCATAACCCTAAGTATATGGAATTAAGAGAAATGTTCAGGTCAAACTTTAAGATGCTGGAGGCTTGCAGATAGTTTTGTTTCTACAGTGTCATGAGCCAGGGATGTTGCAGCATTGCTGATGGTTGATTGTTGTCCATATTCTGTGGAGCTGTAAGGATGGATTTGGTTGTGTGTGTGTGGGTGTGAAAAAAAGAAAGATAGACTGAGCCTGAATTTTGAAATATTGTGGATTTTGTATTTTGCATCAGGAAAGATGTTTAAAGTGTGCAGCACAGTAGTAATCCTCGCCGTCTTATTCAAACAAAAAGGGGCATTAAGAGGGACATTTACTGCCATTTTTATTTGCGCACAGTGTAAATGTCAGGTTTATATCATTCATGTATATATCAGAATACATACACACAGTGTGTAGCAGCAATAGACTGTAGCCTACAGCAAAAGAGAGAGTGTAAACGGTGTGAATTGAGCGAATGAAGTAAGACCTCCATGTTGAATTCCATCATTCCTTTCTCCTTTGAAGTATTAACATTTTTTTTTACATTGTACATCATCCCCATCCCCCTTACTCACGCACACACACACACACACACACAGACACGCACCTCTCTTTCATTCTCATACATTCAGCGTTTATCCCTTTAAACACTATGATCCTATTTGTCAGGTAGAGTGTGTGGTAGGTGCAGGGGAGGTGGCCATGTAATCTTTGCTGCGGTTCTTTATCCCGTTAGGAGAGCGCAAGCGTAGGGCTCACCCAAGGTTTGGACCTGTTCATGTGGAAAGAGTGTTTGGGTGGCTCTGTCCTTTTTGCCCCTAATGCCTTGACGAACCACCCTCGCCTTGTCCAAAGTCTCCTGATTGTTGTGCCCCAAGTATCAATTTGCATAAAGGTATAGCGCATGCATTATTCAGCATTATGTCAAATCGCTTGAAAATACCATAGCTAAAATTGCTAGCGAAGTCTATTGAAAGATGATCAGTATGACTGGATGTTTTTAGTTTCACCCCAACATTTACATTAAAAATGATCAACTTTAGGGCTTGTGAGAAATAACAACCTGAGCCAAAAAGATGTTATTTGAGTTATTTCCGCAAGATCGAAACGGAAACATTCCCAGCTTTAAACTGTCAGTATATTCCCTCCATTGCCCCCTTAAATAGCTGAGCATAAGGAATTAAACAATAAGTACATATTGCAAGGTCAAAATCTTCATGGTTCACAACCTTGAAGCTCAATAGAAAGCTCAGTTATTCAAATTTAGTATGGAGTTCTTTGAGTCACCCAGATTTTCCCAAGCTTTATATTAGCATATGCAAGAACCGGCCTGTGCTGCTGTTTTCTAGAGTGGATGTAAATTATAACCTCAGTATTATAAGGGCTGATAGGAGATAAATCTCTGCAGTAATGCATTGCAGCGAATGGGGGTGGGGAGGAGGGTGTTGTAGAGGGGTTGAAGAGTGTGTGTGTGTGTGTGTGTGTGTGTGTGTGTGTGTGTGTGTGTGTGTGTGTGTGAGGTACTGTACAATAGCCGGTGGCAGATGGAATACAGACTAGCAAAACACTCGCTAATGGTCATGCTAAACACTCTTTACACTGGTTTTAGTCTCTCTAGATTTTCCGTGGAAAAAAAAAAAAGACATTTTAAGAAGAAGATGCACCAAAATATAAATTTTCAGAAAGTTGCAGAATTGGTGAAATAGTTTTGCAAGTGTGCACACATTGTTTTAAAACAAATATTAACACAGGGAGATTACTAAGTCGAAATTTGCACTTGTGCGGTCCAAAAGGCTGAGGGGCTTCAGTCCTCACGAGCAGAGTGGAGATCTCTTTGGAATCCCTATGCAAACTAGGGCTTGAATAATGAGATGTATTTATGAAGGGCTGGGAAGGGGGTCCTGCTTTTGAAAGCCAGTAGGCCGGAGCCTGAATGGGATCGAGGGGTGGGGGGGGTCGGACAAGGGGGAACGGGTGTGTGTGTGTGTGTGGAGGGGGTACAGGGGCCCCCAGCAGTCCAGGCCTTGGCTGAGGCAGCTGTGAAAAGGGGTCCCGTCTTTTTCCCACGCCCAGCAAGACGCGAAACACAGCCGCAGCTCGCTAGGGTCAAGTCCCATCGCTAATATATACACACATACATATACACACATGCACACACACGCACACACACACACGCATAGAGGGAGAGATGTGTGTGTAAAAGTTGTGCAAATTAACAAGCTGTCTGAGAAGCTCTGTGACATGGGGACACCTGCTATTCTCCCAGAATGCTTTGCACTCTCATCAGGGGCCACTGGGCTTGATGGGACAACAATTAGGTCATAACTTCAACTTGAACTTAAAATTCTGTTAAGGATTGAAAAGAACCTGAATTATTATTTTAAAAAATTTCTTTCTTTCTTTATTTGTAATTTGAAATAGTTTACAGACTGCCTTCTCTTCTTGTTACATTTATTAAAAAATATCACCTTCAAAATAGTGTAATTTGTTCATTTTTGATGCACACGAATTCTGTATTTTTTATACTATGATGATAACAATTATGGAGACATTTTGGACAATAGAGCAATATTTTACTTCTGCAACTGTTGATGTGTCCATTCACTCAGCTTGTGGAGACAAACTTGGCCTTGTGCTTGATCCGAACCCCTAACTGTCAACTTGGCATTGTCTGCCTGCCTCCAAAGCTCACGCACACACACTCACACAGAGCTCGCTTCATGGACACACAAAAGGAAAATTCAAAAACGAAATGGAGGAGGGCTGGAGGAAGATATGGAAACTATAGAAGAATGTTTTGCAGCTGAACCCTTAGTGTGACCTTCTGTCTTTCTCTAAGTATAAAATGAGAGGAGCTGAAAGAGAAAGATGTCTTGGAAAGAGAATTTTGATCACCTTTTTTTGGTACCAGAAAAACTGAGTGTTCTGCAACAATAATTAGCAGGGCAAGAAAAGCAAATAAAGGCAAAGCATTACACATTAATGAGCTTATTTGCTTCCAAATGTATTTCCGAATCCCTTATTAGGTGGTTTGCTGATTCCGGTTTGTTTAATCGCTCAATCATGTTTAAGAGCAGCGTTACTCATGCAGCTTTTTGAAATGCCGTCCATGTCAGCAGCTGCTCTTTTACCACCTTCCCCAAGAAGCTGGTGTCACACCCATTCCTTCCCTCCATCTCTCTCTAGATACTGGCACACCAATCAAAACAGTGCAGCACTCTGCTCCCTCCCCACTCCCCTCCATCGCTGCATCCAAGCTACACCGAGCGGTGTCACACTATTTCAGTTCCCCCTGCCTGCTTGAGCTCCCAGCTTTAATTCCACACTGTGAAAGACACGCCTGCTATCACCTTGAGTATATTAGCAAGGATCCTCTCCTCTCTTTCTCTCTCTCGCTCTTGCTCCAAGTCCCTTTCCCTTCTTTCTCCTGCCTGTCCCTCCGTCTCTATCTCTTTCTCCCTTCCTCGTTATCATGGTCCCTCCTATTCAGATGAGTTTCAAATACAGAGGGGGACCCTTCTAATTAGCTCTGTAAAGATGCTTTGTCGTGGTCAGTGTGGCCACCAGTGTGTGCATTGAGAGGGGATGTGTGACAGCTAGTGTTAGCATTGAGAAAGTGTGTATGGGCTCTTAATGAGGTTTGTTAGCTGAGTGTGTATCCTGCTGTTTGAATACACCCTCAGCAGCCTTTGAAGGAACAGATATGAAGAGAGCGAAGGAGGAGAGAGGAGTCTTTCAGCGAGGCAGGTTGCAGAATGCAGATGATGCATTATGCTCAGTGTGGTTTCCATTTGAACGGCAGATGAGAGGAGAATAATGCTTTACGTGCGTGCTGTCTGTGAAAACTGTGGGAAAGACACATACGGGGGTCATCATGCTCATCAGACGCTGGGGGGATTTTCCTCGCCTCAGATATTTGTAGTGACTCCAATAAACCCTCAGTAGATTCATTCTCAACAGACACTAAGGGAAATATAGAAACGGAAGCTAGGAAATATTAGCTCAGAATTCATCTACTGGTTTAACATGAAAGATGGAGATTATAGCTCTAAGACATTTTTCTGAACTCAGCTAACAGTTTTATGATGAATGGAGGGCCAGGTGCAGAGAGAGACTGATTCAGTTCATCATTTGTGGTTACAAGTAAAGGGGCAAAAAAAAGAGTAGAAACCAGCCTGCTGAAGAAGACAGCGCCTGTCAGAAATCATTACTGTGCAGCTTAAGTATTAGGGAAACCAAACAGAGGTTTATTTTCCTTTTAAAGTAAAATAGCATTTAAAAAAATTAGGACTCACATGTCATACATTCAGCATAAGTAGTGTCAAAATGATGATTAAAATAACTGATTATCAGGGAGGGAAAATAAAATTATTTTGAAATGTACACAAAAGTTAAAAGAGGTTGTGGTGCTGATGGTGGAAGAACGAGAGAGATTAGAATTGGCTCTAAACAGACGAGAGCCGGCGGAGGACGGAGAAAGAGAGAGAAAAAAAATAGGTCTGGTAATGAGGGATTGTATGGCGCCAAAGAGCCAACCTGCTGGGCCTGCCTGCTGCCTCAGAGATTGTAAACTGTCACTCAGGATGCAGACAGACAAGCAAGACAGACATCATTTGCCCATATTACCCTCTACCACTGCAACTGTTGTCCACACAGCTCCCTCTGCTCCCCTTCTTTTTCTACCTTTCACTCCATTTCCCGGCGATATTTTTTGCCAGTGCACGTGCATGTATATGAAGTTCCTCATCTATTTCCTCTATCTTCCTCCTCTCGCTACTTTCTTTCTGTCTCCACATCTCTTTCCCATTTATGAGATGAGTCATCTTGCAGTATATCTCACCTCTCACTGTTTGATGGTGTGTTGCCTCTGTGTTGGCTCTTTCCCCTGTTTTACCAGTTCACCAGTGTAATCCTTTACACCACAACAATGCACTCTCACTCCAGCCACAGGATCCAATTATGCTCCCAGAGAGACACAGGATCTCCATAAACATTTTCCAGCTACCCCTGCCCCCCACCCCCCATCACCTATACCATCTTGTGGCCTCAAACACAGCCAACCCGATAGTTTCCTATATATTTTGAGGAGAAACTCTTCTTGTTTTGCCAGAGGAGATTTTACTTTTCTGGAAAAGGAAGGTAGAATAAAAGCTTATACACTTACATTACCAAAGGCTTGTTAGTGCTGTCAGCCTCAGTCCCAAACTGACTCCCAAAACAGTGTTTCTTTACAACCCCAGTGTATATAACAAGCAACTGTGAACAAGTAAATGCTTGTTATATGGTCTTTGGAGAAATGCTAAAGATGTTTAAAAATTGCTGAAGTCACTGGAGGATGTGATTCCTGCTTTCTTCTGTAAACATGATGAGATTAAAGTCTGCAGAAACTGTATATCAGATTCACAACCTGGCTCCGTACATGTATTTCAGTGAAACCTTTGAAATGTACAAAAGTACCGGTGCATTTTGGTGTTTCATTCCCAATACTTCATTATCAAAAGGCAAAGTTGAACATGATTATAGAGCAACTATAGTAAAAAAAAAAAAAAAATGCAGCTGCCTTTACAGACCATTGCTAATATGTCACCCCTTTTCGTCCCTACATGTCATGCTTTTCTACTTGTTAGTACATTGCCTTTAACGGCTGCGACACTGTGAGAGACAGACAGGAAACTGGGGGGAAAAAGAGAGGCGTATAACATGCAAAAACAAAAACCAGCTGGAATCAAACCCGGGACACTGCAGTTAAATGGTATGTGCAACAAGCATTTTCATTGGTACAGAGTAATTTGTGGTATATTATAAAATCAATGTGCACTTTTTCAGTAACTGGTGACAGTTTGCCAAGTCAACATGCATCAGTGATGTCACTGCAAGATGTGGATAGCGTAGCCAAGCTCAGTTTCATTTGAGAATGATTTGCAACCATTTAATATTCTTTGTACCATCTATTAGTGTGGCTCAGTCTATTTCTTGAAAATGTCCACTTAAGCTACAGAGTGTAAGCATATAGTTGACGTGTGCTTCAATAAAACTCCTTTGTCAGTTTACTGAAAAACATTCTCCTTCAAAAATACAAACAGAACATTGTAGCAAGACACAATAACCGCATTAAGCACGATAAGCATGACGAGCATGGTCAAAGACTAGTGTGCTCTCCAGGCTCCAGAGCTTCATCTAAATTAACTAACAAGCACGGACAACATGTTCTACATATCAACCAATCAGAAGCAGGAGCTGGTTGCAGACGTTATTGGCCCTTACTAAGTATTCTACAATGAAACTACAGAGCTAGTTATCCTTAGTAAATTAAAAACTACAAAATATCAGTTAGTTCTAAATATTTCTTTACTGTCCGAATGGTTCTAACATGGTCTTTAATGGTAAATAAAGCCTTAATAATGCTTCATGTGGATTAACAATCCTTATGTATATTTGTTTAATTATATCTATTCAATACGTCACTTTAAATACTCCGGTATTAGCAAAATGACTAATTTAAAACTGTTGCCCCTCAGCCAAAGGTTGAATTAGCCATTAAAAATAATAAGATGGACGACATGTAAAACCAAGCCGAGAGAAAGCAGAAGAAACATAAGATCTAGATTAACCATCCATTGTATTGTACAGGCTGATGATGAATATCTTGCTAAATGCTAGAATGAAGATACTGAATATTGTAGGGATTTCTCCGCTGAACATTCTTTGAAATTCTGTAAATATTTCCGGGGGGTGGGATGTCTCATGCTGCTGCGATGTGTTTGTCGATGTCTCTCTGTTTTGTTCCTCAAGTCCAAAGCCATGGGTCACAGCCACCCTCCCCAAACCGCAAACCCCCCACCATACACAAACATATCCCTCTAGCTCCCATCTCTCCTCCTCCTCCCATCTTGTGAATGCAGCTCTTTTCTTTCTCGCTGGGTGGAGGGCTGCCCTGAACCAACATTGTCCCCTACGCTGGCTCTAGTGGGGGGCCCTATTGTGTGTGAAGGAATGGCGAGTTAACACCCATGTCTGAACCCTCTCAATGGGCGCATTGTGTCTGAATCTTCCTCCAGCTCAGCCAATCTCACCCCACGTTACTCCCCTGCACGGGCCAAGTTAGGGGCTACTCCGGGTGCTCCCCCATTATACGCTGAAAACATTCACATAACAGCAAACTCAAATTCACCTACAGACCGTCCCATAACTGACCTCGACCGTTTTAACCGGCTACTTTCTGTGTCTTATTAATTTTCCAGCAGACCACACTTAGCTGAACATGTCTTTGCTGCTGGTTTTGACAGAAATCGGGGCCAGTGGCTGCCTGGTTGCTGAAGGAGGCCCCTGCAATTCGTTTTTCTTACAGAAAAGAACAAAGCAACACATAAAGGACTATATTGTATTAGCATGATAACAGGGTTCTGAATGTTTTCAGAATTTTTCAAGATGCACCAAAATAAAAGAATGCAAGCAAACAAATCGTTTGTTTGATATCAAAAGGGTTATAATGCTCATTGGTTTATTTATGCCAGTCATCAAAATAATTAATATAAATAATATTTCTGAATAATATAGGTTATGCGTAATTATTTTGATGTGAATGATTTATATTTCTGGAAGACATTTGAAAAAATGAACAGAGATAGATGTGTCTGTGTTTCATACAGTATGCTGAGCATTTTTATTTGTTTCTGTATAGCAGCAAGTGCCTTGGGGCAGGTTACAAAAGAGCAAGTTGGCGTTTTCTTACCACATATTTTTAATCAAAGTGTTAGTGTTTACATTTGCATTTGCATTGAGCAGAGGGATGTTGAATGCCAAAGGTGAGATTTTGAAAAACGCTCTCCATTTTTCCTTTTTCAGATAGAAACAAGGGTGGGTGGTTGGAAGGCTGGATAAAGGCTGGTAGATGACTGAACTCAGAGACCCGGCACAGCTCATCATCATTGCCATGGGCTCTCGTCTTCCTCCTCTCCTCCTGTGGCCCGTACCTCCATCCAAGGGTCCAGCAGAGCCAGTGTAGCCCAGGCGGGGGGGCTAGTGAGTGGGCTGGGAAGGATGGAGGAGGTCCCTGAAGGCTAGAAGCACCTCTGGAGCTACCGTCATGCAGGAGAAATCAATATGAAACACAGAGCCTGCACAGCTCTGAGTGGGGTTTCCTGTGTTAGTCTGTGGCCTAGGGGCCCGCAGACCTCCAAAGGACAGGCCCTGCATGGCCCTCTCAGCTGCAGCCCTGGCTCCTAAGACTGGACCACAAGTCCGAATCTTCACTGGCTGTGTGTGGTTCTGCTGAAGGGGATCTCTCCCCAAATAATAACTAATACCCAGAATGCTGAAAGACCGCCAAGAGGGATATTCCTTTCTCTTGATTTTTTTCCTTCATAAGATTGACATATCCCCCACCTTCTGCCTATGGCTGTTTAAAACCAGTTTGGGAGTGCTGCTTTTGACTCACTCTCCATCCTCAACTCGCCCGTTGTTTATTCCCCAACCAGTTTTTACATTTGACAAAGAGACAGTACTATCTTTATTTTCTCTCCCTCTCTTGGTTTGCTGTTACTATGGTGAGCTGTAGACATGTCTGTTCAAACCACAAATACTGGCACATGAAGAATGAACATCTTTTTTCTCCATGATGTCTATTATTCAATTCCAGACTGATTAAAAAAGCCGACTGAACAGCGAAGAGGGCTGAAGATCACAGGGCAGAGAGACCTTCCCACCTGGTAGTGGAAATGGTAAAATGGCAAGTATCTCTCTGAAGCACTCCACTTTTTCCACTCTATGAACAACTCTCAGTGTGCTCTCGGTACCTCTGTGTGAATTTGATTTTAGGGTGTTGAGTACTGCTGTCAAATTTGTTTTTTTTAACTTAGACATATTTTGAACTTAAAAGGTTAATTTAAGTGTTTAAGTCTATTGCATTGTAAAATGCGACACAAATCTGAGCATTTTTTTATCATACGAGACAACCACTCTATACATTCTCTGTGTGTGTGTGTGTGTGTGTGTGTGTGTGTGTGTGTATGAATGGACTGTATGTGCTTGGCCTTGAGAGAGTTTGCCGGCGAGCAGCAGCAGTGTGCACCCACAGCTCCTAAACTGCTGCCGTAGTCACAGTAATGCAGTGTGGTTGTTTCTATCCTGATGGGCACAGCTTCAGACAAAATGGCCGCCAGTCTTTCCCTCTGCCAAAGATGGCGGGCGCATCTCTGCTGTCTGCCATCTGTGCATGCGTTAACTGTTATCGAATGCAAATCGAGGTTAATTGCATTTGCATAACCTCCAACCATCGTGTCGTTGGCATGTGCTGATAATTGCTCCTATAAATGCGGCGTTGCGGCGAGCAAGCAGGAGTGCAGTAATGTTTTAAACCGTATTCGGTTCCGTTTGTTTTTCTCTTGAGGTGCAAGCATTCGCACTCTGAAATGTGTTTGATAGTTGTTGGGTGCATGTGAGATCAAGAGTCTGGACCCAATGGGCCATATGGTGTGCATGTTTGCATGTGATTCCCTCCCATGCAAATGTGACACTGTACAAAAGACTTAGCCGAGGCTTTCTTTAATCAGATAGCGCTCTGTCACGCATGCACACTCACAGAGTTTTTTACACACAGACATACATAATGCACCGATGAAAGCATTAAGCAAACAGAGAAGCTCAGACACGCACACAGACTCTAATTAAGAAGGGATCCATAGGCCCAACAAACTCCAGACAGACAGACCATAATAGTCTCATTTTCATGCACATGGGTGTCTGGTTACCATGGCACTGAACAAATCGTGGGGGGACTGATTTTGCTAGAAAAGGGCTGCACATGAGACATATAAATAGGCGGTATCACAAAAATTGCTGCCTGAAGAACACTGAATTGTAGCTTTGAAGTATCATATAGCACTATTTCCCTAGAATACACCAGTTAGAGGAAAACGAGTGAAAACTGAACTGCTTCTCATCTGTTTGAGACTTTGAAATAGCACCTTGCATAAAATGAAAAAATATTCAGCATAACTTGGTATAATAATAAAGTTCAGAGCTGTTTATTTAGTCAGATGTTTGAAGCGTGGTATAAATGAATATCTTACGTTTCTGCATTTCGATATTGCGTCGTTTTGTGGTCGAATTTGATTGAGCAGGTCTTGTTTTTGGGGGCGTTAATTCATGCGATGAGAGTTGTCTGAGCGGCCGAGTTAACAATGCAGCGTACGCATTTGCATTCGCCCATCAAGGCAGCTGTTGTGCTGTACAGTTAGGTCTACTGTGGGCAGCAAAATGGCGGTCACGCGAATCATAGGGTCTGTCTGCTGGTCGTGGGAGCGGGGGGGCGGGGGGCTTTTTTGGGGGGGGTTTGGGGTGTCTGGTTCGAGAGAGAGAGGGTTGCACGGTCTAGACTGTTGGGGTGGGGGGTCGTTCAGGAGGGGTAGATGGAGTGGTGTTAGTGGAGAGGTTATTATTCGAGGAGGGGGGCGTCTGGTTTTCGGAAGAACCATTAATGAGGGACTGGAGGGGAGGGGGGGTAGTTTGTCTGCATTTGTGAACATGTGTCTGTGTCTCGGCCATTTGCATGGAGCGATGAGGCCGTCCATATGCTGTGCAGCGAGGCAAATTCAGTCACAGCCTTTCGCACGCCTCTCCAGGTCTCCCTCACATGATCTGAACCAAAACCCGCCGAGTGTTGCACCCTTTCACATCTGACAGTGACATTATCTGTTGGAGAGCAGGAACACGCTCTACCCCATTTCTCACAGTAACACATGAACACCCTTACTATGCTGAAGCCTCGTGTTAGTCGCATCATTGTTTCTGTTCGTTACACAAACCAATGAGGATATGTGGCGCTGCGTTTTGCCGGTGACAAATGGTAAAGAATCAGGAATGGGAAGGAAAGGCGAGGGGAGTCATGAGTTTACCCTTGATGTTCTGGGGAAAAGAGAATCAACAACAAAGCTTCACCGGGAAGAAATCAGAAAGAGGAAAAGCAAAGGATAGCGGGAAGGGGAGGAACGACATATTTCATGATGACAAAGACATGGTTTTCTAAACATACCACAGTTGGAAAACACAAAAATAGGAAGTAAAGCAGTTTATTAGAGACAAATATGACTGTGTTATATTTTCTTTGTGATCCCATGTAACTATCCTACATGGGATCGTAGGATAGTTACATTCATTTGAGGAGGAAGAAGGGAAAGAAAAGTCTCTCCTTTTTTCCTTCCTAAAAAGGAATAAAGTCATGAAGACGGTGGTGGTCGACATGAGGCCCAAAACAAGTCAGCCAGCCACACACAGACACAATGCAGATCTCCATAATGTTCCGTATGAATACTGCTGCGCTCAAAGTGTGATCATCTCATGTGATGGAGGTCTGCGCTCAGAGCGTGGGAATGTTAGGAGAACATATGCAGAACAGTCGGGCACTGGCGAGACAGCTTCGCTAGAATGAATGCTGTTGTAGCAGGTGAAAGAGGACCCTAGAGTTCATGGGTCAAGGCCAGTGAAGGGGCTGTCTGGCTCGTGTGTGTGTGTGTGTGTGTGTGTGTGTGTGTGTGTGTGTGTGTGTGTGGGTGTGTGTGTGGGTGTGTGTGTGTGTGTAGGGCCACTTTGGTTGTTGTCTGGGTCTTGAAGGATGCTAATGAAGTTGCCAGGCTGTTTGATAAGCACTGCTGTCTATTGTTAGCTCAGTCTGGTTGCGTAGAGAGGACTAGACTGGGTGCAGACTTGGACAAGAGCTCCTTCATCATCTTGTAGTCGCAGCAGAGTAGAAGACAGGCAGACAGACAGGCAGCCTAAAGTCAGACCTCCCTTGCTGAAAGTGTGATTGTGTTGTCTGGAGGCCTTTTTTCCCCACATCTCTGCTTTCTGTGACATTTCTTCTCTGAGTAACACATTGGTCTCAGGCTCTCCAGTGTGGTGCCTGTCTTTGTTTCTTTCTAGACTGATGGCAGCTTTGTACAAGGACTCCACATTTCCACGATGGAGCTTTAGCCACTGTGAATTCTGTCAAATCAAACTGGAAAAACCTTATTAATGGTTGTGTCAAAACTTTGAGATCTCTTTCATTTTAAGGAATACGTCTGGTGATATTCTGTCTTTTACTTATTGACAACAAATCGTATGAAGAGACCAAAACCAACACTGAATTGATCCTTTACACTAATAAAGGTCTATATAATGAAAGAATCTCTGGGTCGTTCTCTTCTGTAGGTATTACCTTAATAGTGGCTTACTGCTCTGAAATGGGAAGTTTTTAACCTGAAAGAAAGTCTTATATCCTTCAGATGGAAGACCATCCAGACCACAAGTCTTACTAGTTTTTAAAGAGGTTAAAGTTCTACCAATTTTTTCAGATCTAATTTCACTATTCACTATTCTTCTATTCCCACGTTTTCTGACTTATATCGTGAGCAAATGAAGTCTTTAAAAACATAGGAGATCTTAGACAGTGTATAAACCCATTTTTTAATTTTCAATTTTGAGATTGCAATGCTACATTTTTTGTTATTATTAATCAAATTAGCTAAATAGTGTTGCGATTTATTACTGATTTATTAGTTTGATTTATTACTATATTCACCTTTCTTATGCTTCTGTAGAGACATAGTCTTTTCGGCTTCTGGGGATTGGGTCCAAGCGTTCCTTTGAACTAATACGACTAACGACTAGTCCTGCTTGTATATCCAAAGTCTACTATAAGTCTATTCCTCAATGCCATAGAGCTCAATTGTTGTCCAAAAACTATTTAGAAACACTGGGTGATGTTTTTTAATTACGATGAACATGGACACTGCTTTATTTTTTAGCCACTACATATGCTGTCGTGCTGCTGTAAAGACAAACCAGAGAACTACATGTGTATTTATCCGCAGTTGAAAATAGTCCCCAACAAATGCTGTGTTTACTACTGTTGTGTAGACACACACACACACACACACACACACACACACACACACACACACACACACACACACACACACATATATATACACATATACATAGATATGATTGGAGAATCATTTTTAAGGATTTAAATTTTCAGTAGGCTTGTGGCTGAGAGCCTCAGACAGATGGACGAACACATTGTCGGTTTTGCTCTTCTCATGGGTGTTATTGACAGTATGAAAAATATAGAATAATGCCAGCCATGTAATTCATATGTACAGCATTTTAACAGCATATATCATAAAATAGTATTCAGTTTCCTGAGCATTAACATTCGTGCACAAGATTTATTTAGGACGTGTCCTGTGGTAAAGAGCTTCATGTGTAAAGGTGCATTACTTATGGTTTCCCTTTAAGAGCGAAAGCATTACCTCATCAGGAGCCCTGTAAAGGAAGGAAGTGAGTGAATGGGTGAAGGAGCGCAGTGCTAACTCTCTCCACTCCTTTATGCCTGTGGGTGCAGGCTTCATTAGCTCTACAGAAAGGGACAGCTCCCTCCAAGTCCCCTCAATAGACCCATAGACCTGTCTGACTGGCAGAGGCTCTGGCTCAGTGGGGAGGGTGGTAGTGTGTGCGTGTGTGTGTGTTTGTGCCTGTGGTATGTGTTTGTATGTGTATTCCAGAGCCATTCACACACCACCAGGCCTCATAGTTTCTCACTCATGCCTAAAGGAAGCCTGGCATTGACACTTTTTTGAAACTCACATCTCTCTTTGTCCCTCAGTCTCTCATTTTCTCTCACATGCTCTCCATTATTCTCCATTTCACAATTATTATTCAATGTGTTGTGTGTTTCAGTCGATCTGTGTCTTAGATCTCTCACAGAACTGGATTTTCAGTAAATGACTCCGACTCTTACTTAACATGAACTTTTCTGATGATTCTCCACATTACCAACTTAGTAAAAAACCTGTTTAAATACCACTCTTAAAAAAAAGATTTACTAGACTTGAGACTTTAAGAATAACTTGCCCCTATAAATTGTTTTTCGCCATTATTTAAACTACCATTTTTGCAAGATGAAAAACTGACTCTTGTATTTGTATTTTGCAACGATTATTCAGCAAAACTTTGACAGTTAACTCCCAAAGACCAACTTAGCTCACAACATGCAGTGATGAATAATTTACTTTTTATTTTTCTGAGGACATAGATTCAGTACAGGTTTTCACTTACAGATGTGAGATTCACTCATTTTTTAGATTCATCTACATGTCATTTCACAAGTGTGATTCTCATAATGAAAATGTATCCACTAAATCTGACTCTCCTCCAATCAAACAAATGTGAGCAATTTTCTTTGTTATCTTTTTTGAAGAAGCATGCCCTATTTCAGCAGGCTAATATCAGGTGTCATTTAACTATGATGGACAAATACAGCAATGCAGTACACATTTCTTTTGCTTTCCTTAAAACCCTCGCTGAGAGCCAAACTACTCAGTGAATAAACTAAAGACAGAGATGCAGCTGAGACGAAGGTGGGCGCCTATCCCTCAAAAACCCTGCCTCTGTTTCCCATCAGGCAGTGTATGTGGGCAGCTATTCGGGGTCCTCGTCTAGCATAGGGGGAGGACACACACATATAGGCAAAGGTGCTGGAAGGCGGCGGGCTAGCAGAGATGATTAGCATGGGCAACCGCCGCCTCTTCCTCTGCTCATTGTTGTTGTGCTGCATTAATGAGCCCAGTGTGCATCAGACACTCACCAGTCAGCACTTGTCATTCACTTGTACAATGAAATCAGGGAAAAAAACTTCTTTTAATATCATAAAATGATTTTGTCATCTCAAGACTAAGCGAAAGATAACTTATTAGTGTGGATATTTAGCATGCCAGCTGGTGATTAGTCATTCTTTAATTATTGATTTCCAGTTGGGTCCAGGCCACATCTCTATGGGTTCAAAACTCGAGCGAAAGTAGAGGGAGGGAAACTTTGTTATACCCGGGGAGAAATGTGAGCTTTGGCTCAGAAATAGAAGCCTTGATAGTGAAAAAGACAGAGAGAGACTGGGAGAGAGCGGGGCTGACAGAGAAGGAGGGATGAGAGTACAATACTGTGTCCTGGTTTGTGGTTCCAGAGGGATAGAGACACTTTTGCATTTCCCTTGCAAAATGAGATAGGATGAGCTCTTTCAACACACACGCAGACACACACACACACACACACACATGCACACCTTGTTCCCTCCTTCTGAGTGAGCCAGGACTCGGTTCCTGCAGCTTTGTTGTTGAGGCAGCAAGAAACGTATTGCCCCAGATTTAAAGAAAACCTTCGTCCCACATGCAGCAGTTAACTGTTACAGTCTTCAAATGGATGCAACTCAAAACCATTTTAATCACAACTTCATCCTTCTTTTTTCTTTTCTTTTCTGTATCAGTATAGCAAATGTCCAGTAAATTGCATGTGTGTATGTGTATACATTTGTGTGTAACAGACAGCCTGACCTTTGACCTCATCCCGCTGTGAAGCTTTCATTCCCATAGGCTGGGGGGGCTATGGTCGTCTCCACACACACACACACACACACACACACACACACACACACACACGCACTGTTGGCTCTATTGGTATAGCTGTCGCTCGGCCACCCATTCAGGGCTCAGTCACGGCCACTTAGAGCGCAGCAGACTCAGGGATTCAGACGAGCTGTGATCCAATGACATGTATTTATAATGAGGGGGCTGCAGGGACGTCTTTGTTGGACGGACACAATGTCAGCATAAAGGTGTGTGTGTGTGTGTGTGTTGTGGAAGGGGGGGTTAAATACAGAAAGAAGGGAAGTGGAGAGACAGAGTCTGGTATACCCCCCCCCCAACCACACACACAAACTCACACCCTCCTCACGGTTACAAATTCAAGCATTTCTGTATTTACGCCTCTCTTACTTTGACAAGTCTTTCACACACCACACACACACACAGCAATGCAGCTTGTGGTTTTCCTACCTTTTTTTAATATTCTGGGATTTTACCAAGTCAATACTTGAGACTTGAACCTTTCTGCATTAATGTCGCAAGTCAAGACAAGTCTCAACTAAGTCAACTCTAAGTCAAAGTTTCACGTCT
Source organism: Xiphias gladius (assembly GCF_016859285.1). Classification (NCBI taxonomy): domain Eukaryota; kingdom Metazoa; phylum Chordata; class Actinopteri; order Istiophoriformes; family Xiphiidae; genus Xiphias; species Xiphias gladius. The sequence goes on along the minus strand of NC_053413.1, from coordinate 12,735,788 downwards.
ACAGCTCTGATAATAAATACATTTATTATGCAAAAATCAAGGACATCCAAATTTAAAAAAAGAAAGTCTTATAACTCTATCCAGTCCATTGTTTCATTCGACAAACATTTTCAGCCATCTTGCCCTCATTAAGTTGGTGTCTGTGGTTGTTTCCCGTTTCCTTATATACAGTCCGTCAGTCAGTCATGTGACTTATAGATCACCACAGAGACAAAATAGCTCTCGATGAGGGCAAGTCAGCCAAAAAAACGAACGTTTGGAGAATGACGCATGGTGTAGTAGAGAAGAGCTTCTCAAAGTTAGAAATTGACAAATCAAGGACGATATAGATTTATTAATGTAGAAGGGAAGAAGATCTGAGAGAGTCTGCTTTTCACAAAGATATTAAAAATCCTGCAGTTATTTTAGGAATTATATGACAAGGTACAGAGGAGGGAAGCAGAAAAGACAGAAGGCAGAGAGGGAGTGATTTGCTAAAATAATTCGTGGTTGGAAATGGTCCATCCACAGCCTCTGATCTCCTGTATCTGTGTGTCATATTCTTATTTTTGTCTCCAAGCCTAACGCTGTTACATCATTTTAAGGGCCACAGTAATCTTGTTAATGCTCCAAACTTTACCCCCCCCACTCTTCCTTTTATTGAAATATGAAAACGTATATATTCAACAATATTAAACTCTTTGCAAGTTGCTTTCAGTATGTGCAGTTTGGAGACAGGACTGTAGGCTCCCCTCTGCATACATTAGCCCGTTGTTGGGACAGCGTGGGCAGGAGAAGAGCCCCGGAGAGCCCTACAGGCTCGGGAAGGCCCCTCATAATTGCCCAATGTCTGAAACACTGCATCTATCAAGGGAGTGGATGCTAGCTGTGATCTCCTCAATCATAACCAACCCTCCTCCTCCGCCTTCTCGCAATCCACACTCACCTTGATTTTCACTGCCCATCTGTCTGTACTGATGGAGAATTCATGGAAACAAGAAACTGGCATTTCAAACCTCTGAACCCAGAGTGGTTCAAGGTTTTATAAAAGTTTTGGCAGAACAATTAAAATGTATAAATACAAAGGCAGTGGGTCGGTTCTCTTGTCACTGGTTTTCATTTATGATCATGATTAAAGTCTGAACATATTAGGATTAAATCCCTTATCTAAATCAGATCCTAATCTTGTTCAGTCATGACAGTGCAAAACCAGACAGCAGAATTGTGTGATTGTGTGTGTGTGTGTGTGTGTGTGTCTTTTCCCTCTGGCATAATTGTGGGGGTCCCTTTTCGACTGTGTGTCCTCATGACTCCCCAGACTTTAGAGGTCAAAGGTGGACGAGTTCAGACTCAAACACAGACAGATATTGGTAGTCATGAGGAGGGAGTCCCTTTTGTATCTCCACTCCCCCCAGCAACACCCCAACTTTTTTTTTTTTTTTTTGTCTAGTTTATTCGAAAACTGCTGTGTCAGTCCTGTGACATGGCACACAGACACGACCATCCACCCTGAAAGCTCGGGTGTAGTTATATCTCAGGCAGTGTCTCTGTTCTTTATGATCCTGTCTGTAAAAAAAAAAAAAAGGACAATTTTTCTTATGTTTTTTTTTTTGAAATTCTGTGTCCCAGTTCTGTCACTAATTTCTTCTGTCTTCTTTTCTCTTTGCAGATTCATGGTGTGCTGGAACATTACTGTTTGGCAGGACAACTTCTGACTCAAAGAAAAGGATTTCTGGCCAGATTGGACTGGACCAACTTTACATTTTTTGCCTATTTTCTGCTGTACAATTAGCACCTAGAGGCGAAACACTGCATCTGAACCAGATCCAAGAAAAAGATGCTGACAAAGAGAGACTCGTACCGCCAGATACCGATTTGTTTTCTCCACAAGCTGTGTCTTCACTTGGGTTTTTATTCTTAAACAGCACGTGTCTATGGGTTAAGATTTAATACACTAAAATATATGATAATTAAAGTGAATATTGTGTTTTATTTTTTATTTTTCCAAATGTATTCATGATGATGTTATCTGATGTGAAGCGATATATGACTCTGACTGTTAAATACACATATCCAGGTTTAATCCTGAGTCATGTGTCTGTTTTTTTCAAAACACTGAGTCAGCTGGAAAATACCCTGAGGACTTTTTGCACTGAGTGTCATTCGAATAATTTGAGTTGCTGTAAAACATTGTGTGTATATATTGTATAAATATATATGTGGTCAATAAAGAGAAAATTGACTTTGATGCTGATTTCCAGTGAATTTATTTATTTTTTATAGTAAATATATTATCAGAAAAAAAACTCAACTGTGACACAATTCTCTCCCAGTTATCATTAAAACTGGGCAAATGTTTATTTTACGCAAAAGCTCCTTCTATTAAATTAATTTAGGTGTTGCAGTGTGATTACTAGTTGAAACTGTAGCGACACATTTTTTATTTACTTAAGAACCAACACTACTACTCGATGTTACACAAGCTATAAGCCATTTCTTGTTCAGAATTTTACAAGAAAATAAACTTGTTTTAATGGATTTTCCCAGGCTTTTTCAGGTTTGAGACTTTCCTTCTGTTGTAGCCCTTCTGGTGAACCAGGAGGGTTTTTTTGTTTGTTTCGTTTTGTTTTGTTCTGTCATTTTCGGTGCAGAGAAATCTTTTTTTTTTTTTTTACACAAATTAGAAATACTACAAAATTTTAAAAATAGTTGTCTTTTAGTCCAGAGGCCCAGCACCAGCCAACGAACATACAGTACAAGCCAGACTCCTCAGAGAAGGCTAATTAGTATTCTGTCCATTAACACTAAAACCCATATTTAATATTGCATGGGCTTTCAGGGCACAACTGCAATAAACGGTCTGCCCTTTTTATGCTTGAGCTTTTTATCTAAAACGAATGATGCATTTTCTTTTTGAAGCTTAACCTGAGGAACAAATTTAGGCCTACATGAAACTGTCCACAGGCCTAGAGAACAGTATTGAAGAATTATATTTTCAATAAAAGGAAAGAGAAATGGTTAGGCATTGTTAAAACAACATTTAATGAAATTTAGAAGAAAAAAGAAGAAGAGAGAGTCTGGTTTTACAGCTTTCAACTTCACAATCAAATAATCTCTAACATGTTTAAAAAAGAAAAAAAGCCTCGTTTTTTTTATTTTTTGTTTTGTTTTTTGTTTTAACTGAACAAAATTTTGGTACCATCAAATAAAAACAGCCTAATGTTGAAAATATTCACCAGAACAGCATATATCCTTTTAATCCGTCTTGAGTAGGTTAATGTTTAGTAGTTTTTGAATTGGTTTTCACTGGGTTTTGCATTAAAAGTTATTAGGGATTAATTTGAAATGGAAGAAATTAAAATAGAAGAAACGGCTGTTTTGCTGCTTTTATTTCATAGAGAGAGAAAAGACAGACAGAGAGAGAGAGAGAGAGAGAGAGAGAGAGAGAGAGAGAGAGAGAGCAGCTACCATCAGAATAAATGCAAATGGGCTCTGCCTCCACCTGGCATCACGCCAAGTATCTATAGCAACCACATCCTCTGACAGCCTCTGTCCATCCCTCCCTCCTTCAGTCTCTAATTAGTCTTCTATCTTCCCTATAGCTCCTTTCTTCCAGTGCTTTTTTTTTTTTCCTCCCACGTTCCCAGAAATCTTTGCACAAAGAGTCTGGTCCGATCTCCCTGTCCAGTTAAAGCACAAACCCAGACCGAGTATTTCGCCTGACTGACACAGCCGCTCAGCGATCACAGTCACTGAAATCCCTTGTAAATAAAACACGGATTCGTTCTCTCTCTACAAAATCGGGATTCATCTAAATCTAACGTCAGACAGCCTCTGAGAGTCCGAGGGTTATCATTCCCTGTCACTGGTGAGGTCTGTTTTGATGAGTTAGTTTGTTTGGATCAGGCAGGTCCATGCGTTGCTGTGCTGCGTTCACGGTCAAGTTCAACGCGCCAGCACGGCCCCAGGCAGAGACGCAGCACCGTCTGACCCAGCTCACCTGCTTCCCCCAGCTCTCGGAGACGCGCTGCACCGCCGCGCATCGGCCACCAGAGGAACTACAGCTCGGGGAGTTCAGTCATTCATGAGGATGGAGCGCCCTCCAGTGGTCATTGGATCTCACTACACACCGTGCGTAAACAAAGACACCTTGTTAAGAGCGGGGGCGCAAAAGTGACACAGAAATTAATAAACAAATGTGCACAATTATTTAAAAATACATTTTTAAAAGGCCCCAAATTTCAATAGCTTGCTAGCCAGTAAATAAATTATCAACGTTATATTATTATGTCTACTTGATTTCTTAAAATATTAATGTATATATTGATACAAAATATATATTTATTTCTTGTATTAATAACATTAATTACAAGTACATAGATATATAATTTATTATTATTATTATCAATGGATTGAATGGATGTCTGACTCTGGATGTTCTATCACCCATGTTCTATGTGTGATGTGCTTTAAAAAAAAAAAAAAAGAAGAAGAAGTAGAAGTAAAGTAAAAACAAACAAAAAACATGCCAGTAAATAATTTCTTCTTCATCATCATCATCATCATCAATGACCTGCAAAGATTCAGGTCTAACTGAACATTTTGTATCTAAAGTTTTAATTCCAATAGCAAACAGACATTATTCAGGACCATGAAAACTAGTGGAAAAATAAACAAGTATCAATCTGTCGTCAACATCAGTTTTATTTGAGAATTTGATATTTCAAAACTTTCCTACAGGTACAACATAAACACTGCAGACTTGACACAGGGTGTGGTATTAGTAGGTGCATTTACATTCAGTTGGCACAAATCACTAGGATTTACAAAACAGCCTTTGTATCACTGCTGCACTGAAACAAAAACATATTAGATGATGTTGCAACATGCAAAAACAGTAGCATTCTATGTCTTCACGTCTGTGTAGGATTACCCACAAACAGGGTTAAAATAATTCAATTTGCTTTTGTTAGAGCAAATAAATACACAATTTTTACCAGTTTGGTGTTGTAGTGTGTCAGTATTCCTCCTTTATTAAGCCACTGTCAGGTTCTCAACAACAATCCTACTTTTATTTTTAAACCACTACAAAACACAAAACTTTTTGGCATCTAATGATTGTCTAGGAGTTTGTCCAGGTTTGTGAGACTCTCCCTTTTACAGTATATTTCATCATGTGTTTACCAATTTCTTTTGATCTACAGGTACATCAAATATAATTGAAATCAGGGTAATTAATTAATAGCCATTAAATTTACTTTTAAATCATCCGACATTACTCAAATCACTGCCAAATGTGTTGGAATGGATTGATCAAGTCTGCTAGGGAGCCAAGAATCATGAATCTCACCCTAGACAGCATTACCCTGCAAGGTAGTTTTTAAGTTTTACAAAATTCACAAACAAAAACTGCACCTGAAGTAATACATTCAGTCTCAAACTTCAAACCACCTTCAAACCACCTGCTGCTCCTTACATACTTGAAACTTCAAGACCAAAGCAAGGCTATAAAATGGAAGCAACCCTCAAACAGGTTAGAAGAAGTAGCTCAGTCATAGTAAAAACGTTACTATTCCTTGCGAGGCACTTAAGAGTCAGTAACTGTCCTTCACTCAGCTTTCAGTTAATGTATACTTTCAACCAAGCAGCACTCATTTACACGTCAGCCCAGAACATGACGGTTTCAAGCTGTCAATGATCTAAACTTAGTTACACATATTTCCCTTCTGCAACTTAGGGTAAGGGGTCGATAACTAATTGACTAAACTTGCATCTACCGCTCTGCTGTTAATCCGAGTGCAACAAAGTTTTCTACTCTTCGCTGATTCGAACAGAGTCTGCTACATTTCTCCCGATTCACTGGACAATGAGGAAGACAATCTCAAAATCCATGGACAGACAGATGAGAGGCGGATGAGAGGATGATGGTCAGACAGAGGCAAGTTAAAGGGGGGTTGTGAGATTAATGAATGGGTGGTAAGAGTGTAGTAAACTACTTAACAGAGCTGGGTATCAAATTTCAAAATGTTTTGATACTGACCAAAACGTGGCCCTAGCAGCAAGTATCGAAAACTGTACCAAAGTACCATAAGTGGACAATGAATGCTTGCCCTGATTCATAGTCTTTACTTATTCTATGATCGGGTAGTTTCTGATTTTAAGCAGAATTATACTAATTTTTGACTGATTCTTTTAAAGCTGCTTGGGGTTTAGATAATATGTGAAATTAGAATAGCGTGTATATATTCCACAAAAAAAGAATCATTCTGGTATCAGTGCTGAAATTCAGGTATTGTATTAACATTATCACCGAAAAAATACCCAGCCCTAGTGCTGAAACAATCAGTGGATAAATGAGTTGGTTAATGGACAAAATCAATTCCAATTTTAATATGTGATTTAACTTTTAAATAGTGAAAACCCACAATATTTGCTGATTAAAGATTCTCAAACACAAAGAGTTGCTTTTCTCCTTCACAACTTAAAAAAAAAAATCTATATTTTTTTTAAGGCATTACTCTGGGCTCTAGTGACTATTATGGGCATTTTTGTGGTGATTATTCAAAAAATTTTAAGATCAATCAATAATAAAAGTAATAATTTGTGCAGTGGAAACAGTAGTAAAGTGTTAAACAATCCTGTATTAATCATTTATTACAAAGTACAAAACACAGGATTTTTTTCTTAAACTAACTGTTGAGTTTCAGTTGAGGTCCTCACACCTGTTTGACAGAGAAAACCCCCTGCTTTATTCTGTTAAAGAAGACACCTCCTGCCCTCTGCTCCACTTGGCTCCGCATCCAGCTGTTCACTCAGCTCAACCATCCTGCCTCAGTATGTGTGATCTAAGTATAGAAACTACTGACACTCCTCAATGACTGTAAGCCTGCATGAATACTGTGGAAACTGTCTACCATAAGGTCAAATAAAAACTAAGCACTCTGTCCCATTTTTGACACTACTCCACAGAACACTTTGATATGTGAGAATTTCACGACCATTTGATCATGTGCTGAGGTAAAGTACAATACTGTGAACACCAAAATTATGCCTGTAATAGAGAACTCCAATGATCTCTTCACTAAGTGTGTGTATATTTCAAGTCCATTAAGTCCATTAGCAAATACTGATGCATATCTACATAGTGAGGCCATTGTGACCGGTCAAAACCTGTCAAAATCTGAACTAGAGTCTTGCCAAGGTTTAAACAAGGCAGCCATGAATGGCAGCAAAGTCATCAAGAGACAGATCCTGCAGCTGCCATACTGACAGCAAGTGGAAGACAACATTTGTACACTGAATATGGGACTGTGTGTGTCCATTGCCCGTGACACATACATGAGGGTGACAATGTTAGAAACACTAGACAATATATTGTAATCCAAAACCATATCATATCATCCATATCCACATCATTAAAAATATCATAGATTGAAAGCAACACCTCTCACACAGTGTCAACAATAATGGGACATTGCAAACTCCACAGAGGTATTATTCACTGCAGGGCTGTTGTATTAGATAACATTAGACTGCACAAGTGTTCCGACTAAACTGTTAAATTAGCGTCTATTATCGAACATTTGGAAAATTATCTACCAAACTATTTGATGTACATTACTTGAGATTTTATGTCAGTCTGAGGTTAAACTGGAACTGCGATTTTCAGCTGGTATACTGAACCCGTACAGAAATTTTTCTGAGCAAAATCTGTCTAATCACCTGTACTGATACGTCAGACAACAAAACTGTCTATCACAACTGACAATATTTTAAAAAGCCCATGATATGATTACAGCAAAAACAAACATAAAATTATATGGGCACTCTTTAGACTTCATATCTGTTGGCACTGGCATAAAATATAGATCATCTGTCTGCTGTCAGCGCAGTAGCTAAACTCCAAATAAAAGTCTGTGAATTCAATGTTCAGGGGCTCCATTTAAAAGTACTGGACTCGTAGAGATTTAATATCTTCAACTCAAACAAAAACTAACTATTCAATGGCAGTAAAAATGCTATTACCTTTGTGCTGGACAAGACTCTATTTTTCCTTTCTCTTTTGTGCTTAAATACACTAACACCACCAACATCATATAATCTGCCGCTAGCTCACATCCTAACCTTTGGTATAATTCCTTGAAAACAAACTCACTCACATCAAAACAAATCTCAAGGGGGCATTTAGTCCTATCAAATCAAATGCATCTTAAAAGTCAATAGCAAATGAGTGGCATTGCACTGGAAGGTTTCAGTTTCAAGCAGACACACAAGGCAGTTGAGAGACGTCAGTGTGTGTGAACCTCTGAACTCTCTGATAAATACACTCATAGGTCTGTTCCACGAGGACAGGAGCATTATAATCTATGCGTACACATGTAAAATCACGGAGCATATTGCACTTAGATGTACATGACAGCAGTGTGTACAGGTACACGGTACCACCCTATACCCTATCTCACGCCTACAGGGACTGTAAATCCCTTGTTGCACACAGATAATGCGAGAGAATACATTAATATTACCCACGCATCCTGAGCCAGTGTGTGTTTGCTTCTGTCCAGCAACACACTCTTCACTCTCTCACTTCCCCTTCTTTGTTTCTCTTCAGAGTGCTTACAGGGATCTTGTGCTATCCCCATTTTCCACTCTGAATCGCTATTATCGAGCCGTGTAGCCCATCTGATGCAGCTTCTTCAGGAGAATCTGAGTTAGGTCAAAGGTGGTGAAGCTGATCCCCACCGCAATGGGCCCTTTGACCCAGTTCATACTAAGACCTTTGTAGAGTCCACGGATTACCCCCTCCTCAGACATGATCTCCTTCATGGTGCCCAGGATGGTGCCGTACGTGTGACCTTTGACTCCTGCAGTCTGCATGCGCCGTCGTACCACATCCAGAGGGTAAGATGCCGACTGGCCAATGAGACCCGCACACGCTCCAAACGCCAGGCGTTCATATGAGTAGGGCTGGGGGCGGCCGCTGCGCTCTACATGGGAGAGGAGGATGAAAAGAAGTGCAATTCCATGAACAAGTGTTTCACATATTCAACATGAACATTCGGTGTGAAAGAAAAGGGGTCGTAGATAAATTCATCTTGGACTGGTAGTGGGAGTGCATTACCGGCATGTAATTTCTTTAGGGTCTCATATGTAAAGAAGCTGAGACCAGCATAGGGAACAACACCCAGCATGGTGGGAGTAAAACCTCGATACAATGTCTTCAGGCCCTCTTCTCGAGAGATCCGCACAAACACATGTAGAATGTTACTGTACCTAAGACAGAGAAAGAAAATATAAAATAGAAAGTGTTTTTGCAGTTGGATAAAACTGGATGAGATGTTCTGCAGCAAAATACTAATGCTTATTATTGTATTCTGGTATCCTGGGTTACAATGTGAACAAAAAAATCAAAACAAAAAACACCCATCCAAAGACCTGTTTCCATTCTTAAAAAAATGATGTCTTTTGATTTTGACTGAATCTGCACCAAGGTCAACATCACTGTGTAAAGTCCATGATAGGCTAGACAGGAAAACGGCTACCTCAGATGCCTTCGTCATGGAGACCGGTAGTCATGACAAACAGTTTGAGTGACATTTTGTTGGCTTCACCTACATTACTTATGTTTTTTCTGACCGTCAAACTGTGATACCACCTGTAAAGCCTTTAGTAATGAACCGAAGTGTCAGTGACAACAGCATCATTCCTAACAGATCTTAGATTTCACAGAAAAATACTTCATGCTGTGAGCATTTTCCAGAGTTGTACTATATCAATTTTATCTTTGTTTGATTCGACATGTTGTATCATGGCCTTGATATTCTTTCACAATGTTTCAGATTTCATCCTAAAACCTGAACCTCTTAGCAACACCCCTCACCAGTGCAGCCCCTTGTTCTGTTTGGCTATTGTCACTGTTTAAGTGCCCTAATTTTCACTGATGATGTGTTTTAGCAGTCAGATGTCCTTACATCTCCTTTGGTGTTACGGCCATCCTAGCTCGCACCATATCCAGAGGATAGGTCAGCATGGCTGCCGTGGTACCAGCCATAGATCCGGCCAGTAACCTTGGTAATGGAGGCAGGGCTCTGAAACAGCAGAGAAAAACAAATGTACATCAACTTTTGATGTTTTTCATGACTTCACAAGACGTGAAGAAAATTGTATGCTGGGTGTCAACATAAAAGTTCCTAAATCAACCATCAGACCTGAGTAGTAAGTCTACCAGTATAAACTGACACTTACTTCCCCTGAAAGCCATAGTACCCTCCCAGCAGCCTCTTGTACTGCTCGTGTGCACAGAACTGGATGGCAGCGTATGGGATGACTCGCACCATAGTGGCAGAGTTCCCCCTCCACAGGCTGAAGAAGCCATCCTTGAGGTAGGTGCGGTAGATCAACCTGTAGGCCTCCTGTAGTACAGTGTGCATACATAAACACATACAGTACATTCTCATACTTAGTTTGAACTGATGATAATCTATTTTTTTTTTGATTTTGGTCTTTAAACTTGTTCCTGTGATATACTTTGGAGGTCAGACGTTAATAAATGTGCAGTAAATTGCATGAATCTCAGTGAATGCAAGTTCTTTTTATCAGTTAATTAAACCTGCTAAAATTAAAAAAAAAAAAAAAATCTTTACTGCAATGGATGTGAGTTAACTTCTTGCATGCAAATAAGAAACAGGCAATTGTTTTATCAAGCAACAGACATAAAATATACAATGCTCCTTAAGTTAAACCCACCTTGGCAGAGAATCGTGCTGAAGACACTGAAAAATAAAACATATGTACAATATATATGACATATGTCTTTTAAGAGTCCAATTATTATCATTTCAGTAAAACCAGAAAGACATTTTCAAGAATTCACATTGTACAAACTGTAGCAGCTTAATAAAAATATAAGAGTCAAAAAATAATTCCATGTAATCAATTTGGGTCATTTGTAATCTTAAAACAGTTTAAGGTCAGCCGAGCATCCAACTTGCCTTGGAAGATGATTTTAGTCCTGTCCAATGGGGCAACAGCTGTCTTGGCCACAGCTCCTGCTAAAGCCCCCGAGAAGAGCGAGTTGAGGACAGACCGAGTGTGCTTCAGACCCTGCACAGAGATAGAGGAATTGCAATTAAGGTCACCAACACCAACAGGCTGAATCCTGCGTCCTAACGTGAACAAAATTGTATTTGAGTTGCTGTAGATCATTAAGCCAGAGTTACGTAAGAATAATGGATGACAACTGACTAACCAGCTCAAAAAAACCTTACAAATGGGAGCAGATGTCCTTACATGAACCAACGACAAAGATGAAGCCATGAAGCTGCAAAACTCAGCTCAGTTCATCTCTTTCATATACAATACAGCAGTGCATGTAGCAAAGGGAAGTATACATGGTTAACGGCACAACTGAACTCCCTTTTAATAAAGACAGTACACAGATAAAACACAAGACACCAATAATTCATCCAAACTAGAAAATCACAATGACTGTTCTGATGTCCTGGGAGTTGTTCCAGCATTCACCGTTAATTGAGCAGCTCTATTATTTGTCTGTAAATGAGACAAATCATTCAAATTCACAGATTAAAACTGAGCTGCAATGCAAGATATTATATATGTAACACATGGATTTTATTTTCAGTTGGATTTTTCCTTCAAGTGTTGAAGGAAGGCTCATGTCTATAAAATGTCACCTCATAGCTGCCTTCTGCCTGACTGGAGGAAGCCAGCGGCAACACTTCCCCCTGCGTGAGTGATGCCCGTTGTTCCTGGACTCCACTCCCCATCCCTGAGGATTATGCACGGCTGTCACTGAGCGCGCTCATGAATTCAACCACTGGAGGGGCTGCAACACCTGGAACCGAGAGCTAAAGAGTACAGAAGGAGAGGCCGGAAAGAGAAACAAGAGGTCACTTCTAGGTTAAACTTGTAGCTTAGCAAGACATTTAGGTGGCTAAAATTAAACTCTTGTTACTTTCAGGGATCTAGTTCAAATGACAAGCATGACACTGAATATGATGAATTGCAAGCATTGTCTACAAATTAAGAGGATTAGATTTTGCATCACCAGTGGCTTCATTGTGTGGTCATGTGTACCAAAATATTCAAGTCTAGCCCTGTATAAAACTTCTAGCAGAGAAGTCTCTTTTAGTTTAGTAGTTTCTTTGCATTTCTCTTCTCACTTAACCAGTATCACGTCAGCAAGTGTTGACTAACATTGGATGGTTATCTTTAAACAAGAAACTATAATAACAATATGCACCGCTAGTAAATAGTTACCTGGAGAATAATCCAGTTACCTTTAACCAACTCCCACACCAATGAAGGCCAGAAAAAGACACAAGAGGAAAGCAGAGCTACAGTAAGTTGCACCCAGGTTACTGCAGCACAGAGATGAGGACATGTAGGTGAAAGGTCTCCGTCTTAGCAGAATATAACAAAAAGAACAGGAACACCATTGAAGCCCATCTGTTGCTAATGTACCAGATTACAGTTGTACAGTTTGTACAGTCAGGATATTCCCCTTCTTTCCCACAATGAAAACTAACATGAGATGAACTTTAGAGGAAGAACATTATCTGGGACGATCTTACTAGCATTACAAACAAAGACGTCTGAACAATTTAAAATGAGCTTATCATTGTACCAGATAAATCACCTATTCATACAACCTTTAACCCCCACAGGCTCTCTGGTCCATTGTTAAATACTGTACAAATTTCTAAATCAATCATTTTTCAAACAAACTTTTAATCACAGTCACAATTACAGAGTTGTCAAATATGTAAACATGAACTGCAGGAAATGTGTATAAAGTAGGAATGTGTATTATTGTAGAACTGCAATAATTATTTTCATTACTAACATATTATTAACTTTTTTTTAATTTATCATTTTGTAACATACAGTAGATACAATCTACACAATTGATTTCTATGTTCTACATTATTTTTTAGTCTTCAGTCAGTGTTGCCAGGAATATTATGTTATTTAGAGTTTAGATTTGTTTCCAGGGAGATATTATTGAGTTTATAAAGTAACTTTGCTGTTGTAAACATTGCTATTGCTGTTCTAGAAACAATATTTTGCTATATTTAATATAGAAATAAATCATAATCCTGCAAACTGTCATGAATGTGATATTATAAAACTGGTTATTGTATCTGAATAAACAGTATCTTAACTAACACATTAATAAACATTTTTGATATATGTGCTTGTAAAAATGTGATAAATGTGCTTTAAGGTGTTTTTTATAATAAACTATTAAGTGTTTAGTCATGAAGAGATGTCACCTTTAGTTTTAATACTTCACTAAATATAGGCTTGATCCACCTTCAAAACTAGTAACTAGTAAATAATGGATATTTGTTAAATAATCAGATATTACTGGGAAAAGATCCATTCAGAATCATCAGAGTTCGAGGAGTTTAGCAGCAGTGAGGAAGATCAAGGAAAACAAGATGAAGAGAAAGCAAAGAGACGAGAGAGCAAACAGGACATCTGCTGAAAATCTGGGTAGTCATGGGCAACTAATATTGGCATCAGTACAACAGGGCCTCAAGCCAGCTCCTCAAATGAGCACCCTAGATATGTCCTCTTTCACCTCACCCACTGTCCTTACTCACAGGGCGTCCCTCACTGCTCCCTACAGCCTCCTTCCCCTTGAATATAATTTTACAGATCGTTGTTCCTGACTGCTAGTTATGTCTGTTTGCTTCCCTCACTCGTCACTTTTGATTCATCACTCATTCCCATGCCACACACACACAGCAATGGAGAGGTAGAGCTGTCCCTGTGGATCAAGTGTTAAATACAAAGCAATGCCTTCTTGTATGCTGAGCTTTTTTGGGAGAAACTTCTGTGACCAACTTGTCCTTTCAACTGGGTTACCTAATGGTCATTAGTAAAATATCAGTGTATCAGTAAAATATGGTGTCTCAGAATGCGTCAAAATATCAACCATAACTGCCTGTAACTAACAGCAACTGTGTGTGGAGATAAAGACCAACCACTGACGACAGTATATATTCTACATGACTATGATAAAACTCCCTTTTGGTGCATCACTTTATCTTGCTGTGTGGCCATGTGTGTATATCATTATACACTGCATTTGGTGAACCTGAGGATAAATTTTAAAAGGCTAAATTAACTTCCAGTGTACTTTTTCGATTTATTTATGGATCTACAAAACATCAATACAAGGGAGAACGAGTTAAAGTGAAAACATTATTCTCAATATGACATGACAACATAATAACAACAAAAACACTTTATCCAATTCATTCCAATTGAACAGCCACATAAAAAATGCTACCTTTGTGAAGTTTATAATGCATTTTTAAAGTTTTGTTTAGCTTACAAACCTTCAGAAAATAATGCTCAGGGTGATATCTTCAATTTTTTTATTTTGTCAGCCCAACAGTCCAAAACCAGTAGATATTCAATTTACCATGATATGAGGCAGACTGAAGCAGAAAACCCTCACATTGGGCATTTATGCTCGATAAATGACTTAAATGACCAGTCGATTAACACAGCTGTTAGCTATTTACTATAACAAAAACTGACTAATTATTTCATCTGTAAGATCTAGAACAATCCTGAGTTTGTGATGTGGCTGTAGAGGACAGCTTTATATTATAAAGTGTTCATGATCTTTTGTCTGCCTCCCGAGTATTTTTGACTGTTTTGTCATGTAAGGTAATTGTTTTGTAATAGCATTGTATCCCATATGCTACCATTTTCCTTGGCATGTAATATTATAGTCAAATTATTAGTGTTAACACTGGACACTGCATAACAACAAACAGGGTAAGGTTACAACTCAGTAGTATTAATCAAAAATTGCACATTCATCAATGATAAAGCAGTCTCCACGCTTCTATCTGCAGTCTTGTCGAAACTTGCCCACCAACAAAACACAGCCACCCGTTGCAGTCATCTAGCTGTCACTGGTTACAAACACTACATTTCTTACCTTGCAAATCCGAGACCAGCCAGAATGATTTCTTATTTTACGAGGCTTTTTTTATCCCTCACATTTGGCAAGTTGTTTCCATTCGTTAGCAGGTTCTTCCCGAAGCTGTTTCTAAGTTAGCCAAAAACCAGGTTAAGTAACGTTAGCTAGCTGTTAGCTTATCGCTGCACTGGCGTTAATATTACTCTCGTTGTGAAAACATGAATATTTACTTTGAGTCTTCATAAAAATGTCTCTTGGTGTTAAAGGCACTGTCTTCCAAACATTTCTCAGATTCATTAGTTCAGCAGTGACTTCAAGTGACCGACATCGTCCATGCTTTTGTATTTCTGCCGTTTACTACTCCTGTCAACGACCAGAGGCGGTTAACGTTAGCTTGACCACAGTGGAGTTTGACAAGGACGAGCGCAGCGGCATTGTGGGAAATGAAGTCTGAGTGGCGCGTGTCTTGATAGGTTGGTTAGAGGGGCGTGAGTAGGAGACAAACTTGGCAACGAGTTGGCTTACTGTAGTTTTTCCCGAGTTTGCCCCTGTCAGTAAGTATCTACTGATTTGGCGGATTACTTTTTGGTTTAGTTTGCAAAGTAATTTTGATAATTATAGTTTAATCGTACATGTTTTAAGTCGGCCTTTAACATCTTAGGAGCATGTTCAGAATAATGTTTTCACTGTAACTCGTTATCCCTTGTATTGATGTTTTGTAGATCCATAAATAAATCGAAAAAGTACACTGGAAGTTAATTTAGCCTTTTAAAATGTATCCTCAGGTTCACCAAATGCAGTGTATAATGTTATACACACATGGCCACACAGCAAGATAAAGTGATGCACCAAAAGGGAGTTTTATCATGGTCATGCAGAATATATATAATGTCGTCAGTGGTTGGTCTAAAGATCAGAGATTTTAGTTTTAGATTGTAATTATGCATAGACAAACTACAAACAAAAGAGGACAAGTTTTGTGCTAGTAAACATAAGGCATTCAATACATGTTAAAATTTGCCTCTGCCAACATGGGAAAGGAAACTGCAAATAGTGCAGTTAATCTATTTGCTTAGCAGCAAATACATTAATATTTACCATGGCACAAAATTCACAAACTTACATTTAACATCTCACAAACATAAATGTGTTACAGATAGAAAATTGAACATCAAAAATTTGTAAACAAAATATTAATAGTGAATAAAACATGTACAAAAGGACTACGATGACCTTTTTATACTTGTTAGAAACAGAAAAAGGACTGCAAAATATATTCTACTTCTTAAAGACATTGTGTGTGACTGGTGGCTTGGTTGTTTCTACTGCTCACAAGTGTTTTTTTATGACAACTACACTGTACAAATGTATCTAGCTAAGTAGGTGCATCTGCTTCAACTCTTGGCTATGTATACCAAGATCCTAACATTTCATCTCCCCTAAAATTGCATTTTAGACAAACTCATTGTAAGAATGTATTGTCTTCACTGATGCTCTCCTTTGCTTTCAGTTGGTGAGGCTGCCATGTTTGCCAGTCCACAGCTCCCGAAGCTCCACCTGGCATCCCAGATCTCTGAGGGCTGCTTTACCCACATCACCACAGTCTTGATGGGCCTTTAGTGCCTGGGCTATCAGGGCCTCTGCTCCCATCTCCAGGATTGGTTGGCTGTAGTTGCGCATACGTGAAACCAGGTTTCTCAACAGCATACACGCCTGTTTCTGTTCATAAAGAAAGAAAACAACAGAGACATAGAGAGTTGGCACAATGTCACAGGGCCTGTTTTTTTTCAAGTGAGCATGTTAATCATTAATGACCTCATAATACCTGCACATTAACCGCATCAGTATGGGCCTTCATAGCTTGCACAGCAGCCAAGGCACCTCCATTGTCCATGATGACTTTGCAGTTGTTGGGTTTACGCAAAGCAAGGACAGAAAGGCATGCACAGCCGTGCTCACACACCTACAGCAGAACATGAACACAATCTTTGGACTTTCGAAGAATTTATTTAAAATTTAAATTTACTTTTACACACCAAAAAAAACACAATCTATTATAAAATTTCTTTACTACATCTGTAGTAATATCTAGATCAAATCCATAAGTACGACATTTAACTCACAGCAGCGTTGCTCATGTGTCTGTTCATGGCAATGACAATGAGCTGGACTCCACCAGTATTAACAACAGCATCTTTCACATCATCATTTCCTGCTACAGCTTGTATTGCACTTAGGACCTGCCGAACCAACTCCTGCAAAACGAAAACCAGTTCAGTAAGCAGAACAAACATGAACGTTGAATTTTGAATCAGTTTGTATCAGAATCCCTTGTTTATTGTACACTACCGCTGTCTCATAGCAGTCTGCAAGCAGTGTCATCATGAGTTTTAATCCTCCCAGATCACAGATGTCTTGACAAAATTCGTTCCTTACAGCCAAACGGGACAAAGTTGCACAGAGTTCACTCAGAACAGAAGTATTATCAATGTGAGCTGTGAGGGAGGAACATGAGAAATTATGAAATTACATTCATGAGAATAGAATCTCATTTAGAAAAAACACAGTTGCTGTAGCTATTATGATCAACCAGCAAATGAATTAGTGATCAGCCAGCCTTACCTTTTGCAGCATCAATTAAGACCTTCAGTCCATTGTGCTCCAGGACAATAACTTTGGCATGTTCATGAGCATGCCCAAATGTAACTCGAACATCATCATCAAAGGTCATGACCCTCAGAGCTGCAGAGGCCTCTTTCACCAGCTCCGCACATCCACTATGTTGTGTAATGGCAGTGGTCATCAGGGGCAGGACTCCACCTTTTACCAAATCCTGCCTGTTCTGTTCATGTTTCAAACAACAGTGGCGCACAGCGCAGATGGCTACACATGTCACAGAGGAATCTGCCCGGTACTTCTGAAGGACATCCAAAAGGAACTGCTGGCCCTCTGCATCCAGCAAGTCTGGCTGTCCATCTGTCAGTGCAGCCAGGGCGAAAAGAGCGGCCATCACAGCCTCCTGCTCCTCCACACTCTTTTTGCAGTAGGAGAGGATGATGGGGTAGGCGTCTTTTTGGGCAGCCAGGTACCTCTGGGCAAATCCAAGTGAGCACTGCTCAGTGAACCGTTTTATGTCTGCTGTCACTTCCATAACACCAGCAGAGCCTTTTCCAATTCGAAGGGAATCCAAAGCCTGCAAGTGAAAAATGAGGTGAACATCTAGTGAGATTTTGACAGCAGACACTTTTGGAGTAAGCAGTTCCTTAACACAAGACCGGCCAGGACTTACCTGTAGGACCTCATGTGTTTGCTCTTCTTGTTTTTCGTCATATGATACAGCTGGTACAGCTTTTACTATACAACTGAGGTCCACTCCTGCATCCAAACATAAGATTAGGCTTAATGCTTTAACACACAATACAATATCAAGTACAAAAAAGCAAATGTTAGAAGGTTAACATAATTTACACAGATGAAGCTACTACCAACTAAAGAGTGTACAGAGTGCATGCAAAACTAAATTTAAAAGCAGCAAGGCAGGAGTGTGGTTTCCTCTTCAAAACTACACACTTTGTGAAGAATTACAAAAATCAGAATGTAAGAACATCAGTTATCCAAGGGGGGTCTTACTGCAGTCTAAATTTGTGTGTGAGTTACCGGACCATTATTGAAGAAAAGAAGCGTCAAGTTTATTAGGGGATGGAGGAGATAGAAAGTAACTATTTAACACTTTATCTGCTTAAACTCCCAATAAAAGGTACTGTGATGTCTGTTAGGTCATTGAGAACACTTTAATTGATCTAAGTATTCATGAGGCAGCTGTTGTCCTTTTAGAACATGAGAAAATTAAAAAATTATTACACTGCAAAAAAAGATTTTGTGAAATGGCCAGAGATTTTCTGAGTATTATTCCAATATGGACATTAATCAGACCTCGTGGCAATGATTTCACCTTTTTCGGGAGTGCAAAGCATAGATGGACGTTTTGCATTTCCATGTTTCACCTGTGTCATTCTGACTCTCCCTGGGAATTTACATAGATCACACCTTGCTTGGCTTCAGCCCCGCAGAGTAAATATCCAAGCTCAACATCAACAGTCAGCAACAAAACTGTACATGAATCAACTACCGGATATTGTCATTTCTGTGACATTTACCTTGAGACTCAAACTGCTCCACAGCCTCCCTCAAAGCCTCATCCTGCTCCATCTCAAACTCCTCCATGTTTTCCCTGACAGCGGCATCAAAGGTTTCCTGTGTGATCCTCCGTTTCGACATTTTGCCCCGCTATTTTCCAATCTGAAATGCAGTGTGATAAAGGTGTTGTCAAAAGATGAAAAAAAAAAACAAAAAAACATTTACCCAAGACAGCTAGTGACAGCTATTGTTAGCTATCAGATGTTTTGTTTCCTTTCCCTGTACCCGGCCATGGCTGCTGAAATTTACAAAGCTTCCGTTACGTAAAGCTCTTATAATGTAGTATTCTTCCCATTTAAGAAAAATATCGTGGTAAAAGATATATGTTAAATCACTTAACTGATACCACCGCTCAGTGACAGACAGCCTGCTCCACTGGTATGAATGAACCTACCACCACTGCCGATTTACACACATTACGTAGTCGGTTGTGTTCACTACTTGCAGCTCTCAACAACGAGCGCGGGGCGTGAATTGTGCGGAACAGTGAAAGTGAATAGCGAATAAATTCCGCAAAAGGTCCCACTCATACATTTGCTCCGTCGGAACACAGACTGCAAAACATTAGTTCCACAAAAAGATTTTTTTTTTTTTTTTTTACCTCAAGAGAACGATTTCATAGCTTTTCTTTTGCATTGCCATAGCCATGACTAGTGTAGGGATGCAAACGGAGTTGCCCATGTTTCGTATCAAGAAGAGTACACCACTTCGCGAATGTCCGTTAAATTGAAGATAACCGAGCAGACATTAAGGGAAAGTTTTATTTTGACGCCTCTCCCTTCAAAGTAAAGGAGGCATTTTAGTAATCTATAATATTCCCGCGGTGAACTATGTCAAGTAGGTTTTAGCGAAATGTCTTTTTTGTGATGGGTAGTCTTAAATACTTAATTTTTGTTGCTGTCATTTCACTACAATAACCTATGTTATGTTCTTCTAACTGTTACGCATATGGTCTTATTTTGAAAACAAGAACCGGAAGTTCTTCTTCTTCTGGCTAGCTCGGCACTAGCGTTCAGATTCATGCAAATGACTGAGGCAGAAAATACACGGGAGGCCGTCGGTCCAGCGGTAAACGGTTATATTTTGTTGTTGTTCTGTCCTCGGATAGCTCCAGATGGCAGCGAGCACAGAGGCCCCGGAGCCCTGGTACCTGGCCCTGTTGGGCTTTGCAGAACATTTCCGTACGTCTAGTCCCCCGAAGATTCGCCTGTGCGTCCACTGTCTGCAGGCGGTGTTTCAGTTCAAGCCGCCCCCGAGGGTCGAGGCCCGGACTCACCTGCAGCTGGGCTCAGTGCTGTACCGCCACACAAAGAACAGCGAGCTGGCCCAGACTCACCTGGAGAAAGCGGTGAGCAGCAGCAGCCACAGCGTCTGATAACCGGGCTGTGGTACAATGAATCACTGAAAAAGATGAACATTTGAAACACGTTCAGTGTGTAATGCTTTTTTTTTATTCATTGCACAAGCTCACTGTCAAAATCGATGCCCACTGTGATGCTGACTTTAATGTTTATTTTTCTTATTTTCCCCACAGTGGTTCATATCACAGCAAGTATCCTTTTTCTGAATGATATGAAGTTATATGCATGTACATGTTTTGGTTCAGGATCTATCTTGGCATTAACCCTCCTGGTGATGGGGCGAGAGAGAAAAAAAAACTCCTTAATGATTTATGTCAGATATCTCAATTTGAAGATGTCAAGTTTGAAGCAGCAAGTATTCTATCAGAGTTCTACTGTCAACAGGTAGGTGCATCCAGTCATCCCGTAATAATAATGGAATGTGAAAAGTAGTGGTTGGGAGACTTATATAGCTATATTTATATATAGTATAATGTTTCATTAGGGTATAACTTAACTGCAAGAGTAGCTTGGTTGTTTTGCTCATTGTAACTCACCTGCTGGCTTCTGTTTTCAAGAACCTTGTGGACTCGGCCAAGCCGGTGTTGCGGAAGGCCATCCAGATCTCTCAGCAAACTCCCTACTGGCACTGCAGACTGCTTTTTCAGCTGGCAGTAAGAAAATATCATGCATTACAAACGTATTCATAGTTGGTAAATTCTTTTGGAGCATTTATGTGTCTGATGTTCTCTCTTTCTCAGCAATTACATGCACTAGAAAAGGACTTGGTATCTGCCTGTGACCTCCTCGGAGTCGGAGCAGAGTATGCAAGAGTCATGGGATCAGAGTACACACGGTAAAAAGATCACACTGGGGTGTTTTATATTGATCTGTATTTTAAGATAAGCTAGGATGACATTTTATTAATCCCATGGGGGGAAAATTTGCATCATTACAGCAGCAGCAGGATATAGACAAGGGTACGTATCAAACATAGTTAAGAGAGGAAAAAAAAATGTACTTCATAAGTGTATTTACATGAGGTGTACTATTGCATGTCTCTACATAGAATAATATTGCACATTGCTTACGTGAAGTTTAGTATTGCACATACGTCGAGCAATGATGACAAAAAGTTGTATGTGTTACAGAGAAATGTTGCACATATTTATTGCTTATTATCTCACATTAACTTTGATGTTCTTTTCTTCTTCCTACAGAGCTCTGTTCTTATTAAGTAAAGGAATGGTAAGCTTAAATAATTCTCTGCTAATTAAAGGCAGTTTACATATTATTTGTGTTGTTTTCTTACCATGCAATTCTGTAAACTACATATGCATCTGTGGCCCTCCAGCTGCTGCTGATGGAGCGGAAGCTGAGCGAGGTGCATCCTCTGCTGACGCTGTGCGGGACCATTGTGGAGAACTGGCAGGGAAACCCCATTCAGAAGGAGTCCCTCAGAGTTTTCTTCCTCGTGCTGCAGGTTACACACTACCTGGATGCTGGACAGGTACAGCCGCATTGATATGTCTCAGTATTCGCAACCAATATCATGCCAATGCCAGGCACGCATTTATCTATATGTTGGGTTCAGGTAAAGAGTGTGAAGCCATGTCTGAAGCAGCTTCAGCAGTGTATCCAGACCATCTCCACTCTTCATGATGATGAGATCCTTCCCACTAATCCAGCAGCTCTCTTCCACTGGCTGCCCAAAGAGCACATGTGTGTGCTCGTGTACCTGGTGAGATTTTGTCACATGCGTGCATTCTGAAAAGAGCGTAATATTCTATGTTGTGTAACTGCAACAGGATATGTCTTGTTTTTGTTTTGTTTGTTTTGTTTGTTTTTTTCTTAATACAAAAAAGGTGACGGTGATGCACTCCATGCAAGCGGGATATTTGGAGAAGGCACAAAAGTACACAGACAAAGCTCTCATGCAGCTGGAGAAGCTGAAGAGTAAGTTTGTTGGAATACTCTCGTTGATGATTTCCCCCTCGATGTCCGTGATGTTGAATCAACTCCGATCCGTCTGTATGTGTTCAAAGTGCTGGACAGCAGTCCCATCCTGTCCACGTTCCAAGTCATCCTGCTGGAGCATATCATCATGTGCCGGCTCGTCACCGGACACAAGGCCACAGCTTTACAAGAGGTGAGTCATCAGCTGTGAAGGAAAATCTGCTTGTCTCCAGACAGTTGCTGATTGTGAACAGAAGCAGCGATTCCATAACAGCAGTGTACTCTGCAGGTTGTCTGTCTCGTTTAAGATTGTGATGGTCTTTGTCTGTGTTTAGATTTCTCAGGTTTGTCAGCTTTGCCAGCAGTCTCCCAGGTTATTTACCAGTCATGCTGCCCAGCTTCATACACTGCTGGTAGGTCCACAAGAAAAGACAACACAAGCTGTCTTATGATAAAACAAATGAGACAAGATACAGCTGTCAGAATGGCAATAACGCATTACTCTGTAGGAGCCTTTATCAAAAGTCAATAATCACCTCTTCATTCCACTGAAGTATGTAGCCAAATGCTGTTAACTTGTTGTTTGAACAATTCAGTTTTTTTATGGTTTTGTTGTAAAGTACAACTGTTCACTGTCGACAAGATACATCTGTCCCAGATAATATGAAACATTCACGTCTGTTTCCTGTTTCTGTCTCAGGGCCTCTACTGTATCTCGGTGAACTGCATGGATAACGCTGAGGCTCAGTTCACTGCTGCTCTACAGGTGAGTTTCATATCATCACTGTCGCCTCTGTCTGCCACCCTTTGGGTTTATCCAGACCACTGAAGCCCAGTAGAACATCAAAATATGTTGACTTTAATCTACTAAAAATTGGATTTTTATTGGTGCCGTAAAACATTTTCGAAGACACAAGGCGATCATGTGACAGCGATAAATATAACATTTCTTTGTCATTTCAAAAAAGGAATAGTTTGGGGTTTAAAACCCTCGGCTGTGTGAGGTGTAGATGACTCAATGTTGTCAGTGTCTCTCTTTCTTTTTTTTTCCTTCTGTTAGATGACAACACACCAGGAGTTGTGGACGTTCATTGTGACCAACCTGGCCAGTGTCTATATCCGGGAAGGCAACAGACATCAAGAGGTCAGAAAGCCATTTCCTTCCCCCAGCAGTTAAACATTTACAAATGTACATGTATATGTTTTTCCTTTACTTTGATTCTAACTTATTTTTTTGAATCAACAGCTGTACAGCCTTCTGGAGAGGATTAACCCAGATCACAACTTTCCTGTCAGGTAACTATAGAGACAGTATCACATCATATAAGTTTGTTAACTGTTTTTTGGCAGGATTTTGAAATAATGTAACTTTGACTTCTCCAGCTCTCATTGTCTACGGGCTGCAGCCTTTTACATCAGAGGGCTCCTGTCTTTCTTCCAGGGACGTTACAACGAAGCCAAGTAAGACAATTACTGCCTATGAGCAATGTAAAGTTTACAAGTGTTGATGTTCTGCGCCTAAGTTTAGAATACGAAAGTTTTAAATGCAAACTTTCATCAACAGAAGATTTCTAAGGGAGACCCTGAAGATGTCTAATGCTGAGGATCTAAATAGGCTGACTGCTTGCTCACTAGTCCTACTGGGCCACATCTTCTTTGTCCTGGGCAACCACAGGGTGAGTTCACAAATCACGAAATATACTATCCATTACACCACACGCAGTAGTACCCATGTCTTAGCACTGTAGATGTGATCTTGACTACATGTCTGGTTCCATATTTTCTCCAGGAAAGTAACAATATGGTGGTTCCTGCAATGCAGCTTGCCAGCAAGATCCCGGACATGTCTGTGCAGCTGTGGTCCTCTGCACTTCTCAAAGGTACGGTACACGACATATTTATCCAAAATATGTTAAGACAAGAAAGACCACAACCTTACCTGTGCTTGCCTTTGCAAGCTGAACTGTTCATTACATCCCACAAATTTTAATAAGATAATAATTAATCGATCCCAGGGGTGAAATTCACAACTTTCATTGCAGTCTGCCTATTGGAAGATATGTTTATATTTTGGCCTGATGGGGGCGCAAGTGGAACACTCATGGAGTGTCCCAAAATGCAGTGGCTTCAACCCAGAATATATACATGTGCTGTGCAGTAAATTTAAATGCAGTCTGCCTATCCGATTTAGATTTTTGTTGTGTACCAGTGGATTTTCTTGGTCTGATGATGGCACCTGCTGACACTGCCAGTCACTGTCAAGTTACTAGCAGGGCAAAGCAGCTCCTGGTGATGTAACTTGGGTTTTTTGGCCCATGTTATTGTTTTATGTTTTAGCTTTTTATCAGCCACACAAACACACCATAACATTACCTGGATATATTTCTACAACAGAAGAAAAAAAAACGTATATGCCATTACAATTTAGCTATTCAAAAGATTAATGTCACTTTTTATGGTTGGCCAGTTCAGCGGAGGCGGTTCAGCTAAATCCAACTAGCCATTGTGCACCAATATTCAGTAATCGTGCTGGGAGAGACTTCCTGCAGAGGAAGTAGCGATGCTCATCTATCATCCAGTTGTAATAATAATACACCGCAGAGCAATGTAGCCGCAACTGAATTAGAAGTAGACAGTGGAAACACTTAATCACACTGCAATATATTTATACACCTAAGAATATTCAAGGGTGGACCTGACGTTATGGTCCAGAACCGTTAAACATAAAACTGCTGCTGTGGTCATCAGTATTCACAACGCTCTTTTACCAAGCAGATCTGAACAAGGCTTGTGGAAACACCATGGATGCCCACGAGGCAGCTCAGATGCACCAGAACTTTTCCCAGCAGCTCCTGCAGGACCACATCGCAGCCTGCAGCCTCCCTGAGCACAACCTCATCAGTGTAAGCATAATATCAGTTAGCCAGCCTACAAACAGCAGGTCAATCCACCCTGCTTGGATTTTGAAAGAGAGTAATGTTGTAATGTCTTGTGTTGCAGTGGACAGACGGCCTCCCCCCTGTGCAGTTTCAGCCTCAGAATGGACCTACGACCAGCCTGGCCAGCCTCCTCTGAGAACAACATCGCAATGCGACAGGGAAGAGGAGACACACGAGAGCAATTGCAGGAAAATAATGACGGGGAAAAAAAGCAGAAAAAAGGAGAAACACCTGATAGAAGGGTAAGATGATAGGAAGTCAGGAAAACTAAATTAGAAAAAGAGGGCATACTGCACTGTGTCATTTGGCAGACTTCCATTCAGAGCATTCCTTCACTCATTTTGGGGCATTATGACTGGATTTTAAATCATTTAAATATTTGGGAAAACATAATGTATTATGGGCCAACTTTTATTACACTGGCACACTGTGGAATGGTTGTAATAACTTTTTTTCTACCAGCTCTAAAACAAATGAAAAATTAAAGGGAAAGTTCAGCATTTTGGGAAACACACTCCTTTGCTTTCATGCTGAGTTAAATGAGAAAATTGATACCACTCTCATTTCTCATGTATAGGAAATATGAAGCTTCCGTCAGCAGACAGCTAACTTACCTTATCATAAAGACTCGAAGAGGGGAAACGGCTATAGAGTGGGATCCACCTTCTCATCAATATATATATATATATATCTGAAAATGTCAAACTTTTCCTTTGAAATTCTTTAGATTTTTCCCACTCATTTAGCTTACCTCTTAAGTCTGTCCTGCATGACAAGCAAGGAGGTATTTTTATTTTGGATGAAGTAAAATAAAGATTCTGGGAGAACACATAGATTTTAAGATAAGTCAGTCAGGGACTCAGTCTGTTGTTGTGCATGAACTCAAAGTCTGTCTTTTCAAAGCAGTGTTTGGCCAGTTCCGATACACAGTATTAGTAAGGATACATTTGGATATATGGTATACTATATATCTGTGAAGATCTTATTGTAGTGTAGTGATATATTTGATATGTTTTTGGTGGTTCAGCTGCACATGTGGTTTATTCACCGAAGAGGAACAAATGTGAACATTCATGCTGAGCTGAGATCGATGACAATTTAAAATTATATTAGACTTAGCAGACCTTGAAACCAGCCAGCCATTTTATATAAATGCATTCATTGGCTTGCCTGGCATCCAGTAGTGTGTATTAATGTTCTGAAGGTAAGAGAAGTGAACTTTAAACATGTTATGTTACTGTGATGCATCAAAAAAGTATTTGGGTAATGTGTTGACATTGCAATTCAGTCAACTTGCTGCCTGACTGTAATTCCCTTTAGATTTTTACCATTTCACTCTCACTGTGGTGTGTGTTTATATGCTGTGCACATTTTGCCTGGAGTCAAGAAACTAGTGATAATAGTAATATTTCTACTAAATAAAATTGACTGTTACCTGTTTGCACATATGTTGTTTCATGATGAAACCTACATTTTTATCTTTTCCATCTAAGCCTTTTGGAATAATTATTTTTTTTTACAACTATTTTTCTCTGTTCCTGTTTTACTAATTTCTTCCAGATGATGGCAGTATAAATCTGTATTTAAATAACTTATTTAATGTTTCTTTTCATTATAGCAGATACATTTGTTCTTTGCCATTGTTGTTATTAACTCGTAGGACTGTCAATTTACTTATGCTGATGTAGGAAAGGTACATTTTAGTTTGATCTAGTAAAGACATTTGTTATACAGATTTCTGTACTCAGTTTTTATTATTTCAAAATAAACTACTGAGTTTTGTCATTTGCAAAGTATTTGCTGCAATAAAAATGGATGCCATTTATTTTATTGCAATTTTACAGTGTGTTGAATGTTGAAGTTGAATGTTTAATTTGTTGTTTTCCTCGTTATTTTAACTATGCGTAACTTCAACACATTTATGACTTTTTATGAATAAAAATTAAAAAGTAGAATGACTAGATTATTCATATTGAATGGGCCTTTAAAATTTGACGTACCAAAGCTATGAGATACCTCATGCAAAGAGATTGAAGCTAAGCAATGAATATAGAGAGGTGCAGATGCTCTGTGTGCTGCAGGGACTTTATGTCACTGCTTCTCACCATTCATAACTGTTTTGAAATGAAACAATGACGATAAAATCAAAGTGCTGACATTAAATTACCCTACCAGATGTTTGTTTGAATATATTTTTTCCCTTCTGTTTTCATTTCTTTCCCTTACATAACGGAAATCTGCAAAGAGACTGTTGATACTTGCTGAAGTTGTCACTGTGAAGTCTGTATTGATTTGTGACATTTACTTTATTGTGTTAGCATAATGCAGAGCAGATTTTTCAGATCAGTTGGCACTTACACTGCATTACCACACAGTGAAGGATTGTATAACTCAATCACGTTTCAAATGTCTGCATGTTATTTTTATGGCATACAGAAATTAATGGAAACCAGTGAATACCTTTAACAGTAGGGAAGAATACACACAGTACATCCAAAAATCTGAAGCTTCACAGCATTCATTCAAAAACGGTCAACAAAAAATGTAAAGTTTGCACGATATATAGATATAACGCTAAAACTTAAAAACAGACATACTGACATTGGTCCCTTAACGCCAAAAAATAAAAATTTTATATTAAAAGATGAAATTCAACCATAAGAGCTCAGATTAAAATTGTAGCCTGCCCTCTTCAAAAGTTTGAGGGGTTAAAGCTTTAGTTGGCAGTTGTCAATAACAGGCTGAAATGATAACTGGAAAATTTAATCATCTGCTGCTAATTAACATCCACGAGTTTGTCAGAATGAAACTCCTGGGTTTAATATGCACCCTGCATGGTGGTGTCTGTGTTATTTATGCTTGACTAATGATTGTCTCCTCAAAAAAGACACAACACTGTGTATTGTTATCAGAAGACCGAGTGTGATGAGTCTGAATTGCCATTGTTTCAGTTCACATTCAACACGCTTGAGTACATAACCAACACAACAGCAAAAATGTGTCACTACAACTAGTCACACACACAACTGAGTAAACTTTGGAGGAGATGACAAAACTTTTGTCCAATGCCAAGGCCATCAAGATCGTGAGAGAGATGAGGATCGGGTCATCTGCTATGGAAAAAGGTCATCGAAAGGTCTCATGATTCAGATAATAAGTGCTGAAATCCAGCTGTCTGAGAGGTTGTTCCAAGCTTTTAAAAATTGCAGGGATTACTGTCATATGAGTGAATGGGATACAGAGAAATGTTTAGAGAAACTGCTGAGTGGGAAATATCTCAGGAAGGGATGTGGCATACAGTATGTCACATCTCATTTAAACCTTAATATGTGAGATAGAAAGCCAGTTGGTTACAGTTCAAACGAAGGATAATCCATCGGGCCAAAGATTATTCACAGATCAGTCATTATATTTGTCTGTACTCTTCAGGTTTACTCTTCAGTGAGCAGCCAGCCTGCAAGGGTCCCGCCACAGAGGGAGACAAACTACAGTGACTCTTTTACCATTTTTTATTACATCGATTACATGTAACTACATCAATGTAATCTGATTATGAAATGAGGGCAGTAATCCAATACACTAGTTGTACAATGTACAGATTGTACAAACAATTGCACGTACGTTAGAACAGGACTGGGAATTATTTACAGGTCAATATAAATGTCCAAAAATCAAAAGATGTTTAAAACACTAATAAAATAGGCCACACATTGAAATAAACGGTCTTAATAGGATATTATCTGGACTTTGTGGAAGCAACGTTAATTACAATTGTCTGTACTAGTTTGCTGAATCAGAGTACAATTACATATCTTAAAACATTAATTATTCTGCTTAATATGCCATTAATTTGCCCTATATTGAAATATGTAGGAGTATTTTTTTTTCCAACAGTCAGTTGGAAGTTTGCCAATCTAAGAAAACATAAATTACTTGAAAGACAATTAAATTATTCAAATTTACAAAAATGATTAAACACACGCACTTTTTGCTGCTATATCAGCTAAAAAGACGCTTTGAATACAAATATCCAGCATATTAGACCAGACCTTGACAAAATAATTGTTGAAATATGAAAGTAAACACGCGGCCGGATAACAAGTTCAATTGGTACTTGTCTTGATTCACATTCAGAAAACATATTATTTTGAAATTTCAAACATAATTGTCCTGTATGATCATGTATGAACGTGACGTTACGCAGCCGATCATATACTTCGGTGTTCAATGGAGACCCCACCGAGAGCTCATCCAGTCTTTTAGTTTATATAAACGTTAGAACACAGAACATAATTTCGTCAGATTACCATATTTTATCCTCCCCTCCCTTATTTCCTAACGCCCACTGCTGCCGAGAAACTATCGACACTAAAGGGGGAAGATCAGTGAGAATAAAGTGAAAAGTTTTGGGACGCTCTAGGTGCCTTGGACGTAGCTGAGAGGGACCATTTCCTGCCAAATAGTGAGCCCGTCTAATCGTGACTGCAGCAGCTACTTCCTGTATTGTTACAGTACTTAATGAGGATTAAGTTGAAGCTGTCATGTTGTAACGGGCGGCCATGAGGCCTAGTCCACGCGGAGATGGAGAGGAGAGAGAGGCTGGAGGCTGACCTTACCTCAGTCTGATTTCAGAGCTGATCCCTTCACCTGGACAGCACCAACTGACTCACTCTTCCCTCTCAAACTACGGCCAGATATGTATTTAAACCACCTCCTTTCAGGTTTAGTGCACAACCTCAGTTCAACCCCATCCTCCCAACATATCAACTAATTTAAAAAATAATAACACTTATATATATATATTTTTTTTTTTAAATGTCCCCTGTGCCCTATTTTATTAGGCCTATCTTTATGAGCTACTGGTTTGTTATGTAATAGCTATAAACAATGAGTAAACAAAACATGTAGAGTTCTTAAATAGATGAGGTGGACAAAGAAACAGGCCCACCTGACAACATTATGTAATCTACTACAACATCCTAAAGCCCAGCCTTATGTTTAAATGAAGACTCTGACCCCATCTACTGACCTGACCTTTAGCATAAGCTCCACATACTGTAGACAGTCATTATTGCAGGACTGTTTTATTGTATTATATTGCCAGCTGTCCCTGCTATTTTGTTCTCTACCACTGTACATTGATTAAAAGGACAAAATAAACTTTTCATTTACTGCCTTTAAATTAACCCCGTATGTAAAATACATATGTATTGTTTGCATGGCAGTAGTCAGGATTTTAGAAATGCTGAGGTCCTGAATCCAAGCCCCCCAATGCACCCCCCCAGCCACAAATAAAATCTGACGAGACACAAACATGGAAGTCTCTAAATATGTTATGATTATTGGAATTTTAATATTTTACTTAATTGATGTGTTTGATTGTGATTTTTGTAAATATTTCTCAAAAAAGCCATTCTGGTGGAGAAATAGTGAATCTCTCATTTATGTATTGTGCTGGCAAGCAGTTGTAAAATATAAATATAAGGAAATTTACTGTAATCGGCCAACTAAATACTGACCATGTGCATTTTTAACCACACTTGCAGTGTAGCTCTTGGCATGTTAGTGTCAGTCAGTTGTTGTCTCAGTTTGGTCCAAATTGAATATCTCAACAACAATTGGATGGATTGGCATGAAACTTAGTACAGACATTCGTGGTCCCCAGAGGATGGTCTTAATGACTTGGTGATCCCCTGACTTTTCTTCTAGCGCCACCAGCAAAAAGACGTTTTTTGTTCAGAATGAAACGTCTGAACTATTGGGTGAATTGCCATGAAATTTGGTGGAGACATTCATGGTCTTTCAGAATGCTGGTGATCCGACGACTTCTCATTGCCAACGTCAGCATAAAGCCTTAGTCAAGGTCATCATACAACACTTAAAAACATAAATAACCTGATGACCTTGATGACAGCCACAAGCTGAAATGCATCAGTCTGACAATACAGTTGTCCTTAATACAACAAGTATTGCTCCCACCCAGAAAAAAAAAATACTGAGGACATGACCACAGTGTCCTAGCTGGCCCTGATTTTTATTGATTAAGGTATTACTAAGGTAACAGGTCCATGGGTCCACAAGAACACTGACAGTATTTATAGAAGGATTCATCATAGCCTATAAATAGAGTGCTTTCTCATCTGCATTAAATTTTTGCTTAGGCCAGGGTGATCACAAGAAGATGCCCCCTTGGTACAGATTTGATTCCATTTATAAGAGACTATCTGTGGCCTCAGGAGAGGGAGTGACAGGATGAGAGGACGGAAACAATTATACTTGATGACACAGCATCATCTAAAGAGGGCTTTTTTTTTGTCATTTAAAGAACAGCAGGGTGAAGCTGACAAACCCCTCAGTTAGAGAATAGTAACCCCTGCCCACTTCAGTCTTTATGGACGACTACTTTTCTTATTTAGATCACAGTATTTCAAACACCTTTGTGTGTACGTGCATTTATATTGGTGTTTGTGAATGAGAGAGGATTAGTTCAGATCACAGTCATCCTTTGAAGGGATGCGGGTCTTGTCATGAAAGAGGCACCCAGCTGGAGCCTTTATGCAACTTCTGACGTGGTAACCTTGCTGTGTGGGCTCTGGACTCATATGTATGGATCTGACTATAGCTGCAAGCCTGGTTGACTGCTCATTAACGCTACCCTCCTCTTAATCCCATCAGTGAAGTGTGAGGTTGATACTGCGGACCTGCAGTAATCTGAATCAGAAGACAATTGAGGATTGTTGCTGGAATATGTTTTTTTTTTCTTAGTAAATAGAGTGGATGTATTGTTGGGGTTGATTTTTAGATCTTAATGTGTGGTCAGGGAGTCAAATGTGATGCTACCCTAAGTCCCTAAGAGACAGGAGGTAATTATATGATGCTGACGTTGGGATAAGGATCCACATGTGATGCTGATTCAGTTCCCTGTTGAGAGGCTGGTTGTAAATATGAAGCTTCAGTTCCTGGTGTAAGATCACAGTCAGACAGAGTTTCAGGGATAAAACGATGCTGGAGTTTTCAGACTTTGTGAGTACGGAGAAATAGGCACTTTACTGAATATTTATATGATACAGTAGCCATATGAATTCATGTTGTGTATTTACTGGACTTCCTGGCCTGGCATGATTAACCTATTAGGGGGCCCCAGGGTACATGTTTGCTACTTGGCCACTATTAACCCCCACACCTTCCACTCCCATGCACTCTGTCACCTCAGCGTTTCCATCGTGTACAATGCACACACCAGACTGTACATGAACCTCAGGTTTACTGTGTGTCAGTTAATGTTGGCAAATTGACACTGCTGTTTTTATGAAGACGTACTATGTCCAGACAATAAAAACTACTACTTTGATTAAATAAAACTTTATTTAGGAATATATGCTATGTGAACAACAATTAAGGTCTTAAAACTACATGCAGACACGGGGCCCCTCTAAAAGACAGGGTTATATTATGAATTAAAAAAAGCACGGCCCGCATTGTGCTTTAGTGGTGCGAGTTCCCTAACGAATTTTCAGTTGATCATATTACCAAAAACCAACAGACTTGCAGTGAACCTGGGACTTTTGGCGGTCCCTGTGGGTCTTAGGTGGCAGGGTAACCGAATGGGTTTCCAGCTGTGCCTGGCTGTCTTGCACAGTATATAAGTTATGCACTGTTAGTGCTACATGGTCTTGCAACTGCGGTTTACCAGCTGTTTCGTGTTTTTGGTTGAACCAGTTCCAGTGTGATCAGCATACTGGCAATAAAGTAAAATTTGACCCGGGGCTGCCAGTTTAGATGTATATTGTAAGTTATGCAGGCAAATGTGATGCTGGTGAGTGTTTCGGGGGCAATGTGTGATGCTCTACATTTTCTATAGGTCCTTAATGTAACGTGATGTGAGTGTTTGTAAGTGTGTAAGTGTGTGTTAAGGGAGATTTCTGTAGTTGCTGGCGCAGTCATAGGTCACCCCGAGGAGCCTGGGGCCCCCGACATGGTCGTCCTGCTTTGGCCCTTGGTGGTCAGTGGCTTACATGATGTGATCCGGTCGCCCTGGTATGCCGAGGTGCGCATGCCCACTAAGAGGACGCAGCGGCTCCATGTGTGTTGAGGCGCATTATTTGGCAACAGACGCGGCAGTGGGGAGGGCCGAAAAAAAGAGGATATCCCCTGGATTTCAAAAAAGCAACGATTTATCGAGGTTAACTGCAGATTAAACATTCCTTGGTCGACCATCGGCGAAGAACGGGCGACAAAGCGACCGAGTAAGTTGACTGGGCTGAAGCCGAAGTTTTTTAGTAAGTGGATCGAGGGGAGCCTTTTATTCGGACTCGTCGAGAGGAGCCAGGTTTTCCTCCACCTATCTGTGACGATAAAGAAGCTGATGGGCTGTTGAAAAGTAACACTTCTCCGCAGCGCCAAAGGTTGAGCACCGGGGAGGAGAGAGGGGGGGGGGGGGCTCACTCACTCAGCCGAAATTTATTTTATTTTACGTTTTCTTAAGCGTGCCAGCTTGTAAATGTGATCCCCGGACTTGTTTTGTGCCGTAGAAGTCGTTTAATGAGGTAAGGATTATAACGTTACATCGCCAGCGGCTCGTCGGCGACAAGCTCAGCTCAGTCCGTGGGCCGGTCGATGAAATTTATGAGTTCCGACTCGAAGGATTTTCATCGGGAGGGGACACCCAGGTAAACAGTCCCAGTGAGCCACAGACAGCCTCACTTTCAGCGCAGTAGGATGAAAGTTTGTGTCCCCTTTTGGAGCCGATGGTTGTCCCGCATCGGGGTGCAGCCAGGTCACCGATTCGGGCTCGGTTCTGGTTGTGTGGGACATGTTGATGAGCAGCCGCCCGGCTGGAGGACTTTTACTACTTTGACACGAAGTCCCCGTTAGCCGCCGATGGTCAGACATCAACCGCTTATATCCGAGCCAAAGTGGCTTCGTGTTTTTGTTTGTGCGATGTAGCTAATGTTAGCCCGCTAACTAATAACACGCTCACCTCCGCTGAGGCGGTGTCAATAATAAAAAAGCCGGCTGGTTGCACATGTAGTGTGGGCAGGGTTTAGTTTTTAAAGGGCTGACTTGGGTTTGGATGGTGTACGGGGTGGTGTAGCGTTAATGGTGGACGCTGCTGCCCGCTTTAAGCCCCGTGGTGGCACCAGTGTTGGTCCTGCTATCTGGTAGCTAATCTTCCTACTTCTCTCTGTGACAACCGTAGTCTTCCTCCTCTTAAAGCTGAACACACACACACTCTGACACACACCGCGCACACACCCCCTCCCTGTCTCTTACTCTCACCCAGACAGGCACAGGCGCACACACGCACGCACACACACACACACACACACACACACACACACACACACACACACGCACATTTCCAGCCACCACAGCCATGCGAGTTTGCAGCGCTTCGGGACAAAGCTGAGGCTCAGGATCTATGCCACCAGACCAGTTTATGCACATTTCTCCGTCGCCTGTTTATCTGGACGCGCACAGATGGATTTAAAACCTTTTATTAGTTAATGATTACACATGACGGAAGCCGGTGTTGCTCATGGTATGTTGACAAAACCAAATGCAGGCACTGACTGTTGCTGTTAACTTTATTTGTGATCGTTTAAGACCTTAACGTGTAATTACTGTACTTTATATGACATACTGGTTTGGACTGAGATTTACTAAGGTTTTTTAAATAATGTCTGTCCTGTTATTAGAGGTGTATATCAGCTGCTTTCTCAGTAACAACAACAATAATAATCTCATCTACAACTTTGAACTTAAAAATGCTCATAATTAGACTAATAAAAAGAGGAGTGAACAGAGGACAAATTAACGACTTTAAGTTGTTACATGAACGTGTTATTGTTAGAGAATACATGATGTCAGAGGATATTTTCATTATCACTTCATCTTCTGATTAGTTTCTTGATTAATAGTTTGGTCCAAAAACTTACAGCAAATTGTCAAAAATGTCAATCCTGGTTCCCCCCGGGCTGGGACAACGTACTCAAGTGCCTGCCTTTTGTCGGATCAAAACTCAGAAATATTCGGTTTACTGTTACAGAAGAGTAAGACAACCAGAAAGTAATTACATTTGTGAGGCTGATATCAGTGATTTTTTTGTCATTTGCGATTCAAAAAATACTTAAGTGTTTGTTGAGATTGTTGCTGCTTAATTTTCTGTTGATCGATGAATCAGCTAATCGTTGCCGCTCTCCCTTTTGTCAAATATATTTAACATTCTTACCAGTAATTATTGGTTAATTGATATTGCAGCCAGATACGAGCAACACAGCACAGCACAGCACAACACAACACAGGCACTTGAAAGTCCTTTGTAGACTGTGGAGGGTAAAGTGGTGAAGTGGTCTGCTTTTAGGAGACTTCATTGCCTCTTTGTGGAGATCTAGAATGAACACTCAGTTGTTCATGAGAACAAAGGCCTTGTAAAGTGTTATTTGCTTGTTAACAAACCAGTGCATGGTTGCATTGTTCATGAACTGTCACTGTGAACAATATACAGGTTGCCTTTAGTGAAGGGGTTGTCCAACACTGGTCAAAATAAAGGAGAGAAGAGATTACAATACTTTGACTGTGGGATTACCGAACTAGCTGTCACGACAGACGGTGCAGAAGTTGTGCATGCACAGCATAATGCACTGGTAGCTCTCTCCATCCCTGGGGTGGCTGCATTCATAGTGTTAAAATTACAAGACTGAGTGAGTCAGAAGGTTGAGCCTTGCTGTTTTCCAGAAAACACTGTTACACTGATCAAACACAAGACCGATCCAGAGTAGTTGTGTAATCAGCCTCTGTTCTGGAAAGGGGCGTCTGCTGGCCATTTTTTAAGCTGCTGCACATGACTGCAGGGGTCACAGGGCAGCTGTTTTGTCAAGCCTCCATGACTTCATCAGATATATAGGGAGCAATTTGCTCTCTAATTGCCTTTTTTCTGCCTATTTTGTTTAGACATTGGTGTTAGCTAGTGCATAAAGCACTGACTTGTTAAGAGTTGAATTTAATGGAGCAAGCCAGTAACCCACAAACATTGGCTTTGGCTATAACCAGCCCCGAAGCTAAATTGTTAAATTACATCAAGTCAGATTGAAGTCTGTTATTGTGATCATGCAACAGTGGTTTGGTAAAAGATAGTACTTGGATACCATCATTGCTATCATTCAGACAGATGCAGCCAGATAGTTGATAAGAACATTTCGTAATTACAGCAGTTTTACAAGGTAGTGCAGCTGTGGGGTTGAAGTTTTCTGAAACCTTCTTGCAGTGTAGAAATATGTTTTCACAGGGTAAAGGTCTGTCATTGGGTAAATAAATACAGACTGTACGTGCAGCCCGACATCGATGGTTGAGAGTGATCCTGCCAGCCTGAATGACTGATGACTTGAGTGACTGATGGTTGACATGATCCACGAGTGACAAGATGAATAACCACCTTGCGGAAGGAAAAGGAGACACTCAGCAGAAATCCAGACAGGTGCAGATAAACTGTAGATCCTGATGAGCGGTGCCCTGATAGTGGTAGAAACCTGATGCCAGATTCAAGTACACGTAATCTGCGATGTTGAAAGCCACACTCGCCAAGAGCCAAGTATCTGCACAGTGCAATTTGATAATGTAGTAGAGATCACCGTGATTTAATAACACTGCAAATGTTAACGGAAGCATTTAGTTTGATTACATAAATACTTGGAAAACCCTTTCAAAGAGTCTTCAAACACAGACTGTACAATGTTCATTCCCCCTGTAAAGAAGTTCACCAAAGAAAGCAATGACAAGAGATAGAGTAATAACTCAGTTTATTACTTTTATGGAGTGTCAGAAATTAATTACACTCAGCCTATCTACAGTGAATGTGTTTTTTGGACCACTGTTGATTAAGATGTCTTACATGTACATAAGACTATAGAGGATATTCATTAATTCATTAATTCTATCATAAGGATATGAAGATGATGAAGGTAGTGTTTGTTACCCTAAGACCATAGTCTTATGGTCATTTTGTTATAGATGACATGTAGGTTTTTGGCGATCGCTACATAGCCACCGTTAGCATTAACAACTGTTTACATACCAGTCCAGAAGAAAGGTTCTGAATTCGGCATCAAACTTCATTCTTTTGCTCGCCAAGAGCTGTCTCAAGTAGTGGAACGCAACGGCAATGATAACTCTTGTTTGCAATAGTGAGTCACTGTAGCATCCAGTCTGCCCTCAGTTCAGTTGAAAGGATGAAGTACTGTGTAAAGGAATGAAGTGGGATGCTGAATTATCAATGTTTCTTCTAGACTGGTAAGTAAACAGCTGTTAATGCTAACGTTGGCTATGTAGTGATAGCAGAAACATATAGCACATTTAATGTAGCTTTTGTAATGAGTGCACACAGACACAAGGTTGGGATGATCATTGCAAAAAACTATAATT
This sequence comes from Xiphias gladius, assembly GCF_016859285.1. Lineage (NCBI taxonomy): Eukaryota > Metazoa > Chordata > Actinopteri > Istiophoriformes > Xiphiidae > Xiphias > Xiphias gladius. The sequence continues at coordinate 12,697,992 of NC_053413.1, read as the reverse complement.
GAGATTATTTTGGTAAATGTCACTTTAGATATTTGTCTGCACTTCCCCTGAAGTTACTTTACAAAGCAGCAGCTACGAAGTATTTCCTGCATCGCTGTGTTACATTTAAAGTGATACATACATACCACTCCAAACACACATTGTCAGTACATCTTTATTTCCTTGAGGTGTGGCTGCAAGAATTGAAATTTTATCAAATATCATTAAACAGTGAAACATTAAGACCCTAGACAAAGATTCCTTCGTAATATAGCCTTTTTTTATTCTTTTTCAGTTGCTCATTATCAAATTTAGGCTATGTAAATTTTCTCTTTTTATGTTTCAAAGCTACCAGATTTCAGCTTTCTTTCATTTTTTTAAAAATAATCACTAAATATTCATATACAGACGTGTGATAAATTAAAGGAAAAGCCGACATAAATTTTCTTATTAAGATGTTTGGCCACCACGTGCCACCAGAACAGCTTCAGTTCTCCATGGCATAGATTCTACAAGTCTCTACTGGAGAGATGAAGACCATTCTTCCAAAAGATTTTCTCTCATTTGGTGTTTTGATGATGGTGGTGAAGAGCGCTGTCTAACACGTTGGTCCAAAATCTCCCCTAGATGTTCACTTGGGTTGAGATCTGTTGACTGTGAAGGCCATAGCATATGCTTCACATCATTCTTATACTCATCAAACCATTCAGTGACCCATCATGCCCTATGGATGGAGGCATTGTCATCCTGGAAGAGACCGCTCCCATCAGGATAGAAATGTTTCATCACAGGATAAAGATGATCACTCAGAACGACTTTCTATTGATTTGAAATGACACTACCCTCTAGGGGGACAAGTGGAGCCAAACCATGCCAGCAAAATGCCCCCCGCAGCATGACAGAGCCACTGGATCCCCTAACTGTAGGGGTCAAGCATTCAGGCCTGTACCATTCTCTAGGTGTTTGCCACAAATGCACTAAACCAACTTGTGGAGAATATGGTGAAGGACTACTCATCTGACCATATCACTTTTTTCCACATCTCTGTAGACTAGTGCCAGTTTTTTTGCACCACTGAACCTTCAGATGTGCATTCATCGTTGTAATGAGGCGTTTATGCACTACAACCCCACTATAATATCTCTCTCTGTGTAACTGTTGATGGACTGTTCTTGCCGACACAGTCTGATCACGTCCTGCTTTGACAGTCTGTCACCTAAGGAAGAGTTGCTCATCTGTTTTTCCTCGTATATCGCACTAATACATGAGCCTCACGGTCATCAAATGTGCACTGACGACCACAATTTCTGACCCTATATACTGATGTCTTTCCCATAGATCTAAAAACAGATGTCACTTAAGTCACTGTTCCTATTGAAACATGAGCCAGTTCAGCAGTCTTTTTGACTAAAGCTCCTGCCATCCGTGCCCAAACAATTAACCCTCTCTCAAAGTCACTTAGCTCTGTTCCTCTTGCATCTTGATACAAAATCAGAATCAGCTGGACCTGCTCAGCATTATTATACATGTCACAGAGCATGATTCGATGTTAATTGGTTAATTGTACCGTGCAGTGCACCTGTGTGGAAGCATCTGCATTCATTATGTTTCTCCGCTCATTCATTCAGATTTTTCCTTCAATTTGTCATCTGTCTGTATGTAGATTTAGAAATGCAATTATAGTTTAGCTTTAGTTTTTGTTTTTCATATGGGGAACTCCTCTCACACATTATGGACTAGTGTTGGGTAGTGTGACTTACAGTTTATAACACAATGTACAGTGGAGTCCAAAAGTGAATGGGAAAGTGGTACATTCAGAAAGTATTCAGACCCCTTTACTTTTTTCACATTTTGTTATATTGCAGCCTTGTGATAAAATCGTTTAAATACATTTTCCCCTCATCAATCTACACTCAATACCCTTTAATGACAACCTAACCTGAGGAGAGGTTTCCATATGGCCACTCTGCTATAAAGCCCATCGGGCTCTTGGTCCACTCTCTCACCAAGGCCCTTCTCCCTCGATTGCTCAGTTTGGCTGGGAGGCCAGCTCTAAGAAGAGTCCTGGTTTTTCCAAACTTCTTCCATTTACGAATTATGTGGGGATATGAGGGGAAAAATTAAATTAAAAACGATTTTAGCATAAGGCTGCAACATAACAAAATGTAAATAAAAGTGAAGGGGTCTGAATACTTTCTGGATGAACTGTATGTTAACAGCTAACAGCTGTACACCAGCTAATATGCAGTGAGTTGTGCTGATGTAACAGTTACGTTTCAGTTGTTACAATTATAATCCTTTTTTTTTTTTTTTAACAGTACAAATGGTAAAGAAAGTGCATATCACAGCTCAAATCTCTATTAGTGGTCTGTTTGTAGACCTTATACAGAAATATTGCTCAGCCCTACAATGGAAGACCCAACAGCATTCTGGGAAATGCACAGATACTGTAGAAAAGTGGAGAAATAATGTGTTTTGTCAGCAAAGACAATGGAGACCATGTAACTTGTTTTGCTTGTGAAAAGGATTTGGTCCAAGTATGTTGATACGGTTGAAAAAAATGCATAAGGAAAACTATCGCTCTGATAAAAATGTATTAAAAAAGTGAAAGCCAACAAACTTAAGGACACATCACCATGGCCACTACCGCAAACTGTACTATGAAGTCTTTATAGTGTAATTAAATGCTGTTTGAGGATTTCCATCTTATTTGAATATTTATCAGGATAATATTGTTATGGAGATAATACTGATAAATGCACCATGAAACTTTCATTATCACACATGCCTACTGATAAAAATAGTGTAATATTGAAAAAGACAGTTTACTGTATCCCTCATTCTCATATATGCATTCATATGTGACGGTTAACTTGTATGTCACCTTTGTGCACGTTGCATGAATAGGTTTGTAAGATCTGTAAAGTCAAGTTTGCCTTTCAGTTTTAGTTGCCTTCAGAGGCTTTGCACTGGTTGCACGTGATTCCAAGTTCTTGGGTGGGTGGCTGGTTGATTCACTGTGTCTGTGTTTCTGTGCATGAAGGAAATGTGTGTGTGAACTGCCATGGAGATGAAATCTGAAACCTGTCAGCCATTCAGATCACCTGTTACAAAGATAGGGTCAGTGTCCATGTAAGGTTGGGGGGGTGTGGGGGGTGTTCCCTGTGTCTAACTTCTTCCGCCAGCATCATTTCACAGCTATATGCACCAGAATTGATAATGCCTTTATAAACCACCTACCACCACAACACACACACATGCATGCACACACACAAACACACACACACACACACTGTATAATGGCCGTCACTGTTGAAGCCCTGCGTCTGCTCCAGCACCTGAAGGGTTAAAACTAGCTTCAGCTTCTCTCAGTCACACACACAAACACACACACACACACAGACACACACACACACACACACACACTAGCCAACCAGTTTAAACCGGTTCTCAGGAAAAGTGCTTTGTGTGTCCCAGTGAATCCTGGGAAGGGTCATGTCATGTGTGTCTCAGAGTGATGTCAGAGTATTAAAAAAAAAACTTAAGAGTCAGCTCTGCTATCAGATGACTGCTCCACATGCTGCATTGTGACTCTGTATGTATGTTGTATAGGTAGATCATGGATAAACGTAATGTGCTTTATGCCCGCTGACCTAACCGAACAGGAAGGGGAGTGGGTAGGAGTGTGTACAGTGTGTGTCACAAAGAAGTAGCCCAGGTTGCAAGAGTTAATTGTAGTCGTAGTCTAATGTATTTTGTTGTTCTGACTAACTACTAGTTCACATCAGTTGATGACGCACCTGTGCACAAGATTAAGAATGATTAGAAACCTGGACACAGTGTTTACATGCCAGGGTATGGCAGTGTCTATTACAGCACCCCAGCTAGTGACATTTCTGAATCCAAGATATGTTTACATGCGCATTATGAAGATGCTCCAACAAAGTAGCGCAGATTTCAATACACTCATTGTATTCAATATACCTGATCCATGGCCACTCTCGAGGGAGGGGGAAAAGCAAGCCAGCAATGAGTGGGACGAAATGCGTTGAACATTACATATGTTCACGTGTAATTTTCAACGCACACAAACATATGTGTATGTAAATGTGTGTGTGTGTGTGTGTGTATATATGTGTGTGTGTGTGTGTGTGTGTGTATATATGTGTGTGTGTGTGTATATATGTGTGTGTGTGTGTGTGTATATATATGTGTGTGTGTGTGTGTATATATATGTATGTGTGTGTGTGTGTATATATAAATGTATGTATGTATATATGTGTATGTATGTATGTATGTGTATATATATATATGTTTGTGTGTATATATAGTTAGGTCCATAAGTATTTGAACATTGACACAGTTTTCGTAAAATTGCCTCTGTTCACCAACAAACTGGATTTGAAACGAAGCCATCAAGATTTGATTGAAGTGTAGACTTTCAGCTTTAATTCAAGGGGTTTAACAAAAATATCACATTAACCGTTTAAATATTACAGCCATTTTTATATATAAGTCCATCATTTTCAGAGGCTCAAGAGTAATTGGACAAATCAACACAATTATAAATATAAGGATTATTTTTAATACTTGGATGAAAATCCTTTTCAGTCAATAACTGCCTGAAGTCTGGAACCCATGGACATCACCAAATGCTGAGTTTCTCCTTTGAGGTGCGTTCCCAGACCATTTCTGCAGCCGCCTTCAGTTGCTGCTTGTTTGTGGTTCTTCTGCCCTCAGTTTGTCTTCATTTAGTGAAAATCCTGCTCACTTGGGTTGAGGTCAGGTGTCTGACTCGGCCATTGGAGAGTATTCCAGTTCTTTCCTTGAAAAGTTCTTTGGTTGCTTTCCCAGTATGTTTTGGGTCATTATCCATCTGTACTGTGAAGCACCGTCCGATCAGTTGTGCATCATTTGGCTGAATCTGAGCAGATAATATAGCCCGATACACTTCAGAATTCATCCTGCTACCTTTATCAGCAGTCACATCATTAATAAACACCAGTGACCCAGTTCCATTGGCAGCCATATATACCCATGCCATAACACTACCTCCACCATGTTTGACAGATGATGTGGTATGCTTTGGATCATTAGCCATTCTTTTCCTTATCCGCACTCTCTTCTTCACATCATTCTGGTACAAGTTAATCTTGTTTTCATCTGTCCAAAGAATCCTGTTCCAGAAGTGGGCAGGCTTTTTAGATGTTTTCTGGCAAAGCCTAATCTGGCCTTTCTTTTCTTGAGTGTTACCAATGGTTTGCACTTTGTGATAAACCCAGGTCTACCTTTTACAAGAGTGTTCTTGACCTGGCTTGTGAAAGGTTTTTTCTTCACCAAGGAAAGAGTTCTGCGATCATCCACTTTAGTTGTCTACCATGGTCTTCCAGGCTTTTTGGTGTTGCTCAGCTCGCCAGTGCATTACTTCTTTTTCAGAATGGATCAAATTGTTGATCTGGCCACTCCTAAAGTCTCTGCCATCTGTCTGATAGGTTTATATTTGTTTTTTGTTTTGTTTTTTCAGCCTAACGATGATCTCCTTCATTTGCATCAAAGCTTCTTGGAATTGCATATTTAGATTTCCCATAAACAGCTACCAAATGCAAATTCAGCACTTTGAATCAACTCCAGCCCTTTTATCTGCTTAATTTGTCATGAAAAAATGAGGGAACAGGTTCAAATTCCGTGTGAAGTGTGTTCAGGATGTGTCAAAAAGTTACAACAAATTGTCGGACACAGTCTCTCCACTTTTGACATCAAAAAGGTGTGGTGTCTATTACACGTAAATGGTTCTTTATACACTGATCTGGAAGGTGCATCATAGGTGTATACAGAACAATGTGATAAGCCTTTATCAACACATTAAAGGTAGATGAATTGACCCATGTGGTCTACCATCTCCCTGTGTTTCCTCTCATTTCTGACCTAACAAATAGGATTCAGAACAGCCACTGCAGGGATAATGTGTGTCTATATGTAGCATGTACTGACGTACATCTGCGAGCGCATAAATTCACCCTGTACGTTCATCTGTCTGACACAACAAGCTACTATACGTCTCTGTATTCACTAGTGCTGGCATGTCAACATCTGGTGGGATTGAATTTGTTGTACAGGGGATATCAGAGGGTAGTGTATCTGGTGCTCCTTGGCGTCATACTCAGGGAAAGAAAGGTTATACACAACCTACAGGCTTTGAAATGATTGAAAAAAATGTTTCACTTGCACACATAAATTAGTAAAGTACTCCTAGTCACTGGTCATTTTGAATATTTTAACAGAAATCATGCTCCAGTTAATTATAGCTATTCCCCAAGTCCCTGTTCAACTGTGATTTGATTACAGTGTTGTCATGTTCTTCCAGCTATTTGATGTCTCACTGCAACATTTTTTTGTTGTTAACCCTCTTTCAAAATCCGCAGACGTTTTTCTTTTGCACTGAACACTAACTGAAACTTCAGTTTCCCCTTCTTTTGATTTTTGGTTTAGACTGAAATTTGGATAATTGCATGTTTGTGAATTATATTTGAGTAAACATCTTGGTAAAGTGACTTCACTGATTCAAGGTCAGTTTTGTCTGTTTAAGTTCTAAATGACAGGCACACAATCACAACTGCACTTTCAGGAAAATGCATAACATAATTTATTATTAGGTAATAGCTCCGTAGTGTAGGTTTTGTCAGTTAATGTCAACATCACAAGAATAAAATGTGACAAACAACCAGAGCAAAAATTGTCTTTTTAAACCTTGTGCAATACAGCTGTAAAGTTTCAAATGGCTGTAATCAACTTTATTTTTAAGTTGAGCCAAATGTATTTGTTTACAAACACTAATTGTCTATACATTTCAAGAGCTTTCTTGGTTGCTGAGAGCCAGACAAAATGAACAGACCTTCGGTTTCACCATACTGTTTATAGTTTATCTTTTGACATCAACATGGGAATGAATGGGGACACGCCATCTCCTAAATGCTTAAACGTAACTTGAAAGCCTTTCAGTGTAGTTAAGTGTAACTTAAACAGCAACTGCCATGCAACATTTCAAATGTTAGGAATCCACATTTTAATGCATTTAACCTGTTTACAAGGTTTACACGTGCAATTTTTTTTTTCAAATGTTCAACTTCCTGCAAATTTCAGTTCTCTGTAGTTTGGGTTAGATGCTTAGCTGTTGGGATGAAATGTGACATGAGTCCGCTCTGTTGAACTTTGGTGAAAGACTGAAAATACTTTATTTCTGTAGCTTGTGGGATTTGACCTGCAACTTTGATCCTGTTTGAATCAATAACAGTCCAGATAACAGTTATTTCTTCCTTTATCTGCAGGGCATGTCTGAGGAGGCTGTCCGTCAGACACGCAGCCAGAAGAGGGCGCTGGAGAGGGAGGCTGCTCCCCAGTCTATAGAACCCTCCGATGCTGAAAATGAAAACAAAAAGCCTAAATTGGACCCGTCTGAACCCACAACACCGACACAAACTAAACCAAAACCCGACGCTGTACTGGCACAGGACGGTCAGAGCCGGACTAGCACGGGATCAGAACACGAGAAGGAGCAAGAGCAGAGCCGGTTGCCATTGTCTTTAGTGTTACCTTTGGCCTCCCAGCTGGTGAAGGATGATCGAGAGCTGACCCAGAGACAACAGACGGTTGAACCCAGCTCAGACAATCGGACTGACTGCAACGACAGAGCCAACAGGGTGAGGACGGAGCCAGCTATGGATACGAGGAGCCGGGCCCGACTGACAGAGCCAAAGGCGTCCGGTGGCATGCTGGCTGCAGGCGAGGTGAAGGCCACCATTAAAGTGGAAGTTCAGACGGGAGAGCAGCCCGTGGACATGAGCACCTCCAGAGGGTGAGGAATGGTTCATAGTAAACTGTGTTTAGCTGTGACAACATTATGAGGTACCTGTCAGAAAAAAGGGATGGTGTGAATATGGACAAAGCTTCATTTACCTAGAAGCTATCTGGTTTCACTGAAAGACTGGAAAGTTCTTGTCTAAATGTTTTGTTCTAAGAAACCCACTTAAGGGAATTTACTAAAGGATAAATGGCACTTCATTTGACCCTAGAAAGACTAAAAGTGTTTAAAGTTACTTTTATGACCCTGATGATCTTTAAACTTACTGTGGAGGGGAAAGAGGGGAGTTGAGGGGGGTTGTTGTGCTCAGAGGTGATGTTTAACTTTCTTTTTTAGTCTACCTCCATTTTCCCCCCACTCACCACCTGAACCCTAAAAACTCCCCTCACACAAAATGAAGCCGTGTATCACAAACCGGTTCCAGCCGGTTGTTGCCATGGTTTCCACAGTGGAAGGAACAGTGAGGGGGGGGTGGGGGGTGGGGGGGAGGAAAAGTGAATGTGTCACGTGATGATGACTTTGTGGTCATGTGACTTCTTTGGAAGAGTAGTGATTAATCCACAGGAAGTGATGATGGCGCTAAGCCCTGAGGAGAGACTAATACACGCACACACACACACACACACAAAGAGGACGTCTAGGAGAGACAGGCCTCACGTTGTCATGCATTGACTTTAAGGACTTCTTATGTCTCGCAGAAATGCATAATCTGCGTAATCACAAAGCCATCCTCGTTTTTTAAGGGAACATTACTCATGTTCTTCAGTTTGTGAGTGTCACTAGTCAAAGAATTTAGGTCATATGATCTCACATGTAGGCTTCAGTTGAACCAGTTGCTTTGCAGTAGAGGCTATATGTGTCGGGAAGAGTTAAGTGTAAAAAGTGCATAATCTTTTTGTAGACAGAAGTGAGGGTTTACCCAAACTGCCTCCAAGATTCCCACTTGCTCTAACTTTCATAGCATAGTTTGTATGATGTAGTTAGCCCTATACAGGTCACCCCCAAAGGCCTCATTTGCCCTGCCACAATATCCTGTTTCAACAATCTGTGCTCTCAAACAGCCATTTCATCGGGACTTAAAGACCTTTACTGGAGCTTTAACTCCCACATTGCCCCACCTCGGCAGTTAGGACTGTTCTGTTGTTGCTGGAATAGCATCAACATGGAGAGAAGCTTTGTGGAGAGATGTCTGGACTTGCTAAATTATAGTGGAGCAAATCAACCAACAGTCATAAATTACAATTGTGGTTGAGGAGCAGACCTCTGTGAATACAGATATTTCTAGGGGATCCTAATATTTGAGCCAGTTGAGATGTACTTCTTCATTTTGCCTCAAACAGCCTTAAAATGTTCTTAAAATAGATTAAATAACTTTTTCCCAAAGTGGAAAAAAGGCAAATTTTATTGTTTGACATCCTAACATTTTATTTGCATTGTAAATTTGACATAACTGATATAATTCTGTTCAGTTTTCACAATGTACAATATTAGTGCTCGAAAATACTGAAATATACATAAATTTGACGGTCAATGTCCTTCTTATGTCCAGCAGTATAAAAAGGGAGAAGCGCCCTCCGTCCCCTGAAGATGATGATGTCATCATCTTGTCAGATAATGACTCCCCCAGCCCACCCGTGAATGGCCTGAGCCACTTTAAGGAGTTGGACACAGACCTGCTCATGGTGAGTCCAAGAAAGACAAAGCAACAAGATTTAAATGTGGACACAGAAGGGTGGGCCCTGATGTGAAGAAGTTATTTTCTAACCCCCAAAGATTGTAGTTACATTGTAGGCATTTCATTGACGCTCAAAATCCGAGCAGCTGAAAATGTCCCACAGCATGCATGACTGCTGGTCGATACATAGACCAGATGCAGCTCCAACATGTCACACCTTTCAGGTACCTGGAAGGTGTTTTTGCCTGTTGCAATGTGGGTGGTGTAATTGATGTTATGATCCGTTGAGTGTAGAAGAGCAGCCCAGCGGAGAGGGAGCGCATCATTAAGCAGCTGAAGGACGAGCTGAGACTGGAGGAGGCCAAGCTGGTGCTGCTGAAGAAACTCCGGCAGAGCCAGATACAGAGGGACACGCTCCAGAAGGTAAACAACAGTTATTACCCACAGCAGCACAGGGTCAAACCAAGAGTCACACATCCCTTCAACACAGGACTCCACTTATAGCTTTCTGTTTGTAGTTTAATATCTTTTTTTCAGCCCTCAGGTCTGCCCGGCTCCTCTGCTCCTCCTCCTCTAATTCGAGGAACGATTGCAAGCAGCAAAGGCTCTCAGCAGGTTAGAGCTCAGGTATCGCACATGCACTCATGCAGCATGTCAGTGTAAAGCCCCCTCATAGTGTAGTTCATACTGTTTCTGTCGGTGGTTTTCTCTGACCAGATTTTGACAGGCAGGAGTTCAGGCACGGTTATCCCTCCGCCACTGGTGAGAGGAGGGCAGCAGGTGTCATCCAAACATGGCTCCCAGATCATCATGCCGCCTCTAGTCAGAGGGGCACAGGTGAGTCATGGGGAAATGTTAACACTATTATTAGCATGCTAAGATATTAAAATGTCGTTTTTTATATATTTAAATCGTGTCTTAGTCTAGGCAATGATAGCCTGAGGTATTCAGTCTTACTGATGTTTTTCATCTCCAAGACAAACTGCTGGGAACTAATTAAATTTAAACTTAGGACTTATGATCTCTCTTTGCACCTCTCTCTGTTTGTGTGTGCCCTTTGCTTTGGTGCTTTTGATGTCCCTCCCTTGTCCTCCACTACCTTTGTCTGATGTCCCTCCATGTTGTCCCTCTCATTGTCCTGGTTAGCCCATCTCTGTATCTCCACAGCAGATCCAGGCTCTCCGCCAGCAGCAGCAGCAGCAGTTGGCTTCTTCTGGAGGCTCAGGCTCAGGACCCCCTCCTCTGCTGCTGGGTCCCAGGACCTCAGCCCCTACAGCACAGGGCCAGAGAGGCATCGTCCAGCCAGGCCTCATTAGAGTCGGCAATAGTGCTAACATGCTGGTCAGTATCTCACAGGTGCCTCCAAGTTAAAAAAAAAAAAAAAAGAGAGACAGAATATGCAAACGTGTTTTACTATTCAAAGTGGAAGAAATACTATAATATCCTATACAAGTCCCCATCCACTTTGCTCATTGTTACTTCACTGGGATGTTTGATCTGTTTTCACATTCATCTGCTGACGGAGGAAAGTTTCTCTGTGCTCACCTGAAATCTGAGTTTAAGACATGGGCGTAGGAGCAGGATTTTGTGACATCACAACTCATTTGGGACCCAGTCCTGGTCCAGTATGCAACTTACACAAGTTTGATGCGGAAACTTGGGGCCTTCAGCACATACACTGAGATGTCTTCGAGAAGTAGCAGAAATCTTATGTCCAGTAGTTAACTTTTTAAAGGAACAATATTTTCATATTCATAGATTCTGGATTTTTCACTGAGGAACAAGGAGTGGGTTTAATTTTAAGAATTAGTTTGTAATGATTTTTTTTTTTTGTGTGTGTGTGGAAAAACCATATCAGACACAAATCATTATTCCAAGCACAGTATTTTCTTGCATGTTTTGAAACATGTTGGGAGAAGATCTTTAAGTAGAGGCATTGTTACTTCGCTGGAATATTAATTGTATACAGTTAAAAAGTGTTCAAGTTCAGCTTTAGACAACCTACAGAAAGTATTTTATTTCAATTTCAATTTTAGCCTGTGTTTATATCATGAATGTGATTCAAAATCTAAAGTGATATATTTAAGTCAACGCTTAACTGACTAAATTTTAGTCAATCCTCAAGTACAATTACAGAGAAAGTACCTAGTCACATGAATAATCACCCCAACCTTTGATTACCATTCTGCAATTCAAATATACCATAAGGTACAAGAAAGGTATACAGTGAACACAAAATATTAAGTGTCACACTCACAAAACTCTTATGCTAACCGTTTCAAGTGATTTCATAAGAAAAACCTACTTACCTGCCTATCAAACCGACAATAAGAGGCCCGAAAGAATCTGCTGCAAAATCTCAGGCGTGGTTGTTGACGCAGCAAGGCAAGCTGTTGATTTAGCGGGATACAGCTACTTAGTAAGCAGTTCCCATCATCAAGGCTAGCTAGACCTGTAACCTGTATCAAAAAAAAAGGAAAATTCTGGCCCTATTACTTTAGCATTGACTTTGGAAGAAAGGTGCTGCAAAGACAGCGGGCGCGTAGACGCACAGGGCTTCATCCCACTGTTCAGGCGCGCAATTACAAAATATACTTACTGGTGCATCATTTAAGTCATGAAAATATTGTTGTAATGGGTAGCTGCAGCTGCACAAAAAAATAAAGGGGGTGTATTTTATGAAAAACAAATAACGATCAATCCATCAAGCTAGCTTCTGTTTGACTAGGTGACGTTAGCCTGTCCGGACATGTATTTTCTCATTGAGGGTTTCTGTCATCGGGCTGTCTGAAAGGACCAGTGTGTAGGACAGTGGCATCTAGCGGTGAGGTTGCAGAGTGCAACCAACTGAAAAGCCCGACTTTCGCCTCTCCCTTTCCGAGCGTGTAGGAGAACCTGCGGGGGCCTTCAGGTAACGTAAAGAGCGCGAAAGGCCTTCCCTAGAGCCAGTGTTTGGTTTGTCCGTTCTGGGCTACTGTAGAAACATGGTGGTGCCACATGGCTGGCTCCATGGAAGAGGACCCGCTCCTTACATTGATAGGAAGGGCTCATTGTAAGCTAACAAAAACAGAACGATTCTTAGTTTCAGGGTATTACACACAAATGGAAACATAATTATGAATATTATATTCTATTTCTTTCAGTAGATCGCCCTAAATCCTACACACTGGTCCTTTCAACGCTGAAACGAGATGCTTGGGCCTCTGTTCTCTTTCAAAATCAAATATGTACCTACAACTGCACTACACAGTAAAAGTTAAGCACCATGTCATTTTACTCGTGATGAAATAAATAGCACAATCTTGTTTACATTTAACACAAGTAGCACTTATCTAGCAAGTTGTATGCCCCTAGAATCACGGAAGCTGTAAAATTAGCCACCGTTGGTTTGTCTCTGTTCAATTGACAGAGTGCTTATATTTTACTGTCCGTCTAGTAGAAGAAACTTTAGGTTCACATTTACGTCAATAAAATAGCATGTCTAATTAGTTTATAACGTGAACTTGTGCGTTAAACTTGACCAAAGGGTTAAAATGTTGACCAGCAGACAATCAACGAAAACTTTCCGTAGCTTCAGTATAACATTAGACAGTATCTTACTGCCTATTTAAATTAATATCCACTCCTGACTTTAACTTACATTTTGGTAAGCATGGCGCAGTTACCCATAACCAGTTTTTTTCTGAGAACTAATGGGCAAAAATAAAGGTAATGTTACGCTGTATAATAAACTAACTAGCTAATGTGTGTGATTTCAGATTTGACTGCTAGCTTTCAACTGGCAACAGCATGTCTGTGTGTTAGTTAAATCCTCAAATGACTGTTGAATGCCTTTCCCTAACAGTTTTACTTTTAAAACATATGATTTAGCACAACTGGAAGCTGAAACAGGCACCCCTTTATGAGAATAAACTCAAACTAATCCGTAGATATGAATATAAACCATAATAATCATATAGTACCCACTGAATTTTACACTTGTGTGTAGCAGTAACAATTGAACGTATTTTTGTAAATGGACTTTCACAGAAGCTTTGAACGGGGCTCCAGCTGTTTGAGCTGTGTTCTTTGATCATTAAACACGTTACAATTTATCGTGTTAATGAAAACCCACAGGAATTTATTATTTTTCTGCATTGCTCAAACAAGTCAAAGATACTGTGATTTTGAAACCTGTTGTGTTTCCTCCTGACTTCGCTCGTTATCAAAGGCCTCACCATCCAGTTTGAAGGGCTCCTCCTCAGGAAGCAGCGGAGTGTCTGTGGTTAGCGTGAATGACTCTCCAGCCAGTCGCCAAGCTGCAGCTAAACTAGCCCTGCGAAAACAACTGGAGAAGACCCTCCTGGAAATCCCCCCGCCCAAGCCCCCTGCCCCAGAGTTCAACTTCCTGCCCTCAGCAGCCAATAATGAGTTCATCTACCTGGTGGGACTGGAAGAAGTGGTACAGAATCTGCTGGATACCATCCACAGAGGTGGGTTGGTTTTCTGTTTTGATGGCTTTTGATTACATGTGGTAAGATGATTGGTCAGTTAATCAGTCTATGGACAGAACAACATTCTCAAATTCCAGTTTATAAATTGTGAGGATTTGCCACTTTTATCTGAATATCTTTATGTTTGGACCACTTGTTTGTACAACGGGCAATTATTTGACATCACCCCTGGCTTTAGTAACTTGCAATGGGCATTTTAGACCAAACAGCTGGGGAAAAAAAAGATTAACTGAGATAAGTAATCATCAGATTCCTCATAATTAAAATAGTCATTAGTTGCAGCCCTAGATGTTTGTATCTGTTTCAGACAAGTGTTACTTATTGTCCTACCCACTTTTACTGTTTATATGTAGTCAGGACACCCTCACTTTATGATATCTTTCATCCTGTGTCTTTCTTATGAAGTACTTATTTGATATCAGTCGCTTTGTCTGTGTTTGATAAGTGTCTCTGGGTTTCCCATCTCTCTCCATCCAGGAAAGACAGGTGTAGCACTGTCCAAGCCCATTATCAGAGACCCTTTCATCTGCACTCAGTGCAACACTGACTTCACCTGCCGCTGGAGGCAAGACAAGACTAAAGGTGGAAGAGTGCTCTGTGAAGACTGCATGTCATCCAATCAGAAAAAGGCTCTGAAAGCAGAGCATACCAGTAGGCTGAAAGCTGCGTTTGTGAAAGCGCTGCAACAGGAGCAGGAAATAGAGCAGCGGATCATTCAGCAGACGTCCTCAACAGTCTCCCACAGTAGCTCCACATCCTCTTCATCTGCCTCCTCATCGATGAAGGCAGAGCAGCTGGTGTCTCAGCAGCTGAAGCAGGCTCAGGCTAGAGCGTCCTCCCTCCAGCACCACCACCAGGCCAGCCGAGGAGCCAACATGATTCACCATCACTCCATCAAGCAGGTTGGAATCGGCTTTTCTTGTTGAGAGTAACACTCTTGCAGTCATTTCCACTGAAGGTCAAAGCCCCTCTATGTGTCTCTAAACCCCTTCCTCAGAGCTCCCAGGGCCAGCTGTCCCATGGTGTCTCATCAGTGGGGGTGAGGGGCATCCCCCATTCCTTCTCCTCTTCCTCCCAGCTGCAGAGTGCAGTGGCGGCTGCAGCTTTAGTCAACCGGCCAGGTAAGCATGCCCATGTTTCCCACCGCTCTGTCCAGAGTTCAAAGGTGAGCAGCAGTGGAATCGGCGGCGGCAGGAATATCAGCGGAGGTAGTGCCTCATCCACTGCATGGAAGAAGCAGAGCAACAGCAATACAGGTAGACTCACATTAATACCAGCCCCACTCTGGCGCCTGACATCTGTTCTCTTTCAAATTCCTGTCTGGTCCAAAAGCAATCCTTACACATCCTAAATTCAAATTTTTCTAGTGTTAAGGAATCATTTACCAATATATCTAATATAATCACACACATTAGAGAAAAAATAAAGTAAAGTTAAGAAACATGGAGGAAATGTTTTCGGACAAGGCAATCCCACTCTCCAGTTCCCCCTCTACAAATGATCTCCCTCTTCCTGCTATAGTCCCTCAGTTCGGTGATTTATTTTTTCCTGGGTGTCACTACTGTACCTCGGAGTAGAAATTCAGTCATTTTTCCTTTTGTCTGTCTGTGTGTTGTGGGGACACGGGTGGCTATGCAAAATCATACTGCTTTTTTCTTATTTAACTCTAACAGTATTAAACTGACGGCATGCAGCTCGCTCCACACCCTGACCTGCTGCTCTGTTGCATGTTCACAGGAGTGACTATGGCCTATGTGAACCCCAGCCTGACAGGACACAAGACGTCAGCCACCGTGGACGCTCGTCAGAGGGAGTACCTGCTGGACATGATCCCCTCTCGCTCGTCCATCTCGCAAACTGCAAACACATGGAAATAACTGAAATACTCTACTATTCATTATTAGTTTTTGTCCAAGTTCCTCAGCTCCAATAGTAAGGTCAACAGCACCCCTTGGAGGACTATTAAGCAAATACAATCTCTCAAAGTGAAAAAAAAAAAAAAAACCTTCCTTCCTTACCTTTGTATAATTGTTGTTTTAGTTTTCTTATTTTCTGTTGTTTATTTTGAGGTTCATTGTTCTTTGGTATTTGTGCGGAAACCATTTTGATTTGATTGAGGCAAAGAAAAATCATATACTTGAAGGGCTTCCCCCTGGGTACTTGTGTCCTCCAGACTGGGTAGATAATAATGGTGCAGTGAGAGGTCATGTCAGCAGTGAGTACTTTGATAAAAATGAGTACTCTGTTCCGGGCTTGTCAGCCTTTTTCTGCCATGATGTGGGTCAAACTGACCCGACCTTTTGACACTTGAACGGTTATAGTTGTACCCAAGAGATCACATTCAAAATACATTTATTTTAAGCAAAAACAAAATAACTCAGTTGTAAAATTTTCAGTACATCACCCCCGTAGTTAAAGGTTTGAATTTTGAATATTTTGTATTTACAGTAAGTTATTTTGTTTTTGTTTGTTTGTTTGTTTGTTCTGTTTTGGGGTTTTTTTGACCGATGTTTCAAATCCCTCAGTATCTTGTGGTTTCCACAAATGAAGACTTTATTCTAGCTTTGTATTTTTTTTTTTCCTGTTTAACAGCATGCCTCCCCTTAACCCCTCTGTTCATTTTGCACCGTAGCTCAAGAAGCATGGTGTCATTGCTTAATTCATCTGTAATTACCATCTGTAATTTGCTTATTTTATATTAATGTCAACATTGTAAGATTATTTTGAGTGTTATGTCATCGCTGAGATAATACAAACTCTGAAGGAGCTGAATTTGCCACGCTGGAGCCAGAGACCTTTCCTCCGATTTGTACAAGCATAATATACATAGCCCTGAATCAGCTGTTTAAGGTAACATCTCCCAGCTACTAAGACCCTGGAATACACAAGACCGTTATTACCTTGTACCTCTCACCATATCGCATAATTTCTCTGCTTCCCGATCTTAACTGCATTGTACAAACTTATATTAAAATTAATTTGGTTTACTTTTTTCCTAGCTCCTACAGAAATAATAAAAAATATAAATTTTAAACACTTGTTTTCACTTATGTTTGGATAATGTAACACTAGAATAACATTTCATCTGGAGGCAAAACTGACTGGGATGAAATTGTCAGGGCTCTAATTTCCTCATATGATCAGGGCAGGGATTGTTGAATTGAGTGAACCAGTGAAATGAACCCTCAGGGAGGTCATCAGATCAGTATACTCCTCCACTGGGTATGTACCAAATCAAAGACAAAAGAAGACATTAAATGTAATACAGGAAATAAGTCAGAAAAGGAGAATGTGGATTTCAGTGAGCGTAGATGAGGCATAAAGGCTGATCTGGAAACAGAGTAGCAGCTGGCAGGTGAGATGGAAATAGCAAAAACAGGTTGGTGAGATCACAGATCATTAGGAAACAATACCAAAGATTAACATACAAGTCTACATTTAACTGCCAGAAGCCTAACAGCCATGTGTGACAACCTCACAGGCAGCCGTTCCCCGTATGCATTAGAGTATGAAAATCAATTTACAACTTAGATAATGTGGAATGTAATGAAGTTCATTTACTCAAATACTGCACTTAAATACATTTTTCATGTATTTTGCTTGAGTGCTTCCATCTACTGTTACTTTATGCTTCCACTCGTCTATATTTCAGAGGGAAGTGTTGTACTTTTACTTTACTACATTTACTTGACAGCTCTACTTGCTAGTTACGTTGTGGATTAAGATTTTTATGTATAACAAACATGATCATCTTAATATGCTTCATTAATATAGGTGTAACTGTACAGCAGCATTTAAAGTAGTTAAAATGAACTCCACCTAATTCCATCTGAGCAACATTAAAATGTTGCCTAAATGTTTATGCATCACCAATAATAATCCAATAATATAATTTACAGGAGATTTTGCTGCATAATGATTACTTTTACTTTTGATGCTTGAAGTAAATGTTTGCCTCTGTACAATACTTTTGTACTACTACTCAAGTGGGATTTTGGATGCTGGATTTTTGCTTTTAATAGAGTATTTTAACACTGTGGTACTGGTACTTTTATTTAAGTAAAGGATCTTATTTCTTCTTCCACCAGTGAACCAATGAGGCAATATGTCAAAAAAGACGACAAGTCTGCTTTGCATGCTTGTTAATGCAGTTGTTATAAAACTACCTTGCGTTGACGGACAATAATGTTAATTTAAAATTGAAAATGAAAGCAAAATGCTTGTCTCAAGCAAGTTTCAAGGCTCTACGGGGAAATCTTAATAGTGGATTTTTATGAATAGAAACTGGAATTGCACATTAACACATTTAAAACACTACAGTGTGTATCAATGTTAAGTTTGTAAACTGGTTAAGATACACAAAAAGCGCTGGTATGGTTCCTAGGAGACGTAGCTCTCATTCTGACCGATGGGGGCGGTAGAGCGGCGCTGCAGCTTTCCGCATATGCGAAGAAGAGTCGTTTCGGTGAGGTCAGCAGCGTGTTTTGGAGAAGGCTGGAGGAAGATGGCGGGGTCCAAGGTGAAGCAGGACATGCCTCCTCCGGGAGGCTATGCTGCGTTTGATTATAAGAGAAATCTACCGAAACGAGGACTTTCAGGTACATGCACCATTTACTCAGTTTGCTAAATATACAGGTCCATGCAGTTCTTAAAAATGTACAGACTGTGACATTTGCTTACTAAACAGCAGCTAATGCTAACTTTTGGTATAGAAACAAAAGATTATCTGCCAAAATTACAGTTTTAAGGCTTTTGGTGGCTCTGGAATTGGCGACTGGCGCCTTTGACAATATAATAGGAGCGTTTGTAAGTGTTTTAGTGGCTATACAACATTTTTGTGCCAATTATTATTGACCGTTATTATAGCTACGTGCTTACTAGCTAACACTGGCACTTGGTAAATTGCAGATTTAGTCAGATAAAATTATGTTACAATACTGTAAATCGGAAATGAGCTTCAAAGTTTATTTAATGCTTCTAATTTCAAAGCTGTAGTTGACCATAGACAGGTCAGTTGCTGTGTGAAAGCCGTAAGACAAATGAATTAAAATGTTTGTCTGTGACTGATGTTACACTTAACTGTCACATGAGTGATTACATGATGGATAAAAAGACTACAAAAGGCGAAATTATTGACAAGTTAGACTGCTTCTTTTGACACAGTTATCAAAATTTGTTACCCTGTCTTTATTAGGTTACATATTTATCTAGCTATTTCCATTAACACTTTTGATAAGCTGTCAAAATAACTGAGCATTGCAAAAACGTTAGCAATAACTGGTAAATTCCTACTCTAGTAAAAGAATATGATGGACCACTGAATACATTGTAACATTGGCAGCTTTGGGTATCACTATTATAAACACAGGTTGTGAGCTGAGGCTGAAGAAAGTTCATTATTTCACCTACACATAACAAGAGCTGCAACAATTATATTCATGAATGAAACTAAAATTGAAATTAATTTTGGTCTTTAACTAATTACACAAACCACTGACAAAAAAAGACATTAAAGTATGCAATTACTTCCAAAAAAACAACACAGCAGAAAAAAATACATAATTTTCCTCACTCATTTAAAAAAAATGATCACATGTCTCCATCACAAGTCACCAGAGCCTCTCACTGATGAGAAGCACCTGAAATCAGGCTCATCAGTTGTCAACAAACCATCAAAGGGAGTCACAGTGGTAGCAGTTACATGTGCAGATGCTGTGGTAGTGCACTTGCAGCTGTTTAGAGCTGCAGATGCAGGGGAATTTGTAGCTTTGTAGTTTTGACACTTACATTTTAGATTTTACATTCTAAACCCGAAAAATGTACGGGTTTTTCAGACTGCTTATGGTTGTACTTCAACTGGTCCAGCAGGCTCTGGTAATGTAAATAGACGTATTTTCAGATGAGTGTGTGGCTGGGCTGCCCCGTCAGAAAAATATTTATATACCTGACTGCCTTAAAGTGTGGATGCTACCATTGTAACATACAGTAACTGAGTCAGCACGGTTACATCAATTGCCAGTATCTGTATGCCTTACAATAGTGTAAGCCGCAGATCTTAGACAGTCTACTAGAGATTCATTTATTCCATCTTTGTAACATATCTAAACATACAATGGTTATATCAATAATGTAGATTTCTGATTAGGTTCAATTTGATACTGATACTGAAACTGACCAAACTCTAGATCATCTGTGGGGAAATTAAATGCTGCTCTAATATTTGACTAATGAATTCTTTAATCAACAGGATATAGCATGTTCGGCATTGGCATCGGCCTCATGGTCTTTGGTTACTGGAGGCTGTTTAGGTGGAACAGAGAGAGGAGGTAGGAATTGTCCTTGTAATTGTCTTTTTGGTTTTGCTCAGTCAAACTCTGTTTAATGTTCACAGACGAGCTAAAACTGGTGGTGATGTTACATGTTTGTGTATCGCAGGCGCTTGCAGATTGAGGAGATGGAAGCCAGGATAGCTATGATGCCCCTGCTGCAGGCAGAGCAAGATCGAAGGTGACATATTAAAAAAGAAAAACTAACGCAAACAGACACATTTACTGTTTTAATCTGGTGGTAATACCCACAGGCTAGCTATTTGTTTAACAGTTGGATTTCCCCTCTGGCCAGATCCTTACGAATGCTGAGGGAAAATTTAGAAGAGGAGGCGGTTCTCATGAAGGACGTTCCAGGTTGGAAGGTAAAGAGAAACATTTGTCTCTTTGTTTTAGCAGCCCACTGCTTATTACTGAATTTTTGGGTTTCTGTAAATGAAAAGTAAACTACATAATATTCAATATAAACTTTGGCTCGTGGATTTATCACAGCTGTCATATTTATCAACCCCTGGATGTACAAGTAAGTCAAAAATTAGCCTGCTGGTCTCTTTCCCCCCCCCCCAGTATTTCACATTCAGGTATTCTTAGAAAATGTTGTTTCTGATAACTACTTATTCATTTAAAAAAAAAAAAAAGTATTCATTTTTAAGAAAATTGAGTTTTTGTATTATTTATTCCCCAACTTTTCATAAGTGGATAAAAAATTACCCTTATGCACTTCCAGTTTGAATTTATAAGTAGCGTTTATCCATATTAGTTATTTCCGTCAGCTGCACAGTACGTACTGTGAACTAATGTTAACTGTTAGCATCAAAACACATTTACATTTTACACAGAGAATTTCACATTTAAGCATTTCTATATTTTTTCCATCAAAAAAAGGGTTATCACTAAATTGATGATTTACATAATATTTACACAATTACATTTCATTGAAAGAGTGTCCTCTTCTAATATTAGCTTACTTTATAACGAGTTCACATTACTGTAGATGTGGATGTATTGTTGGCAAGTAGTAGCTAAGGTAGTTGCATGCATCGAGGTGCGCACAGACCTGAGGTTCAAATTTTTCTATTTATGTTCATTTTTGGCCAACATACGGAAGAGTCTAGTTTCTAATTACATATCCATATAAGGGTTGACAATAAGCTCTATTGGTAGAGCATTTGCCAACCAACAGATAGTGAAAAACAGGATTCAGCTGACAAGAATGCATGGAAATCTGTAAAATAACAACCTCTTGGGCAAAGGCATGTCCCAACAATATTAGAAATTTAGAATTTTGAAAAATTTCTGGCTATCACTTTTGTTTATGAATGAATATTATAACTATATATAAACAAATCTTACATACTGAAGTTTCCTGATAGTTCCAAACTTTAAGAGCACCTGCAGTCTTATTTATCTAGGGAGGCCAAAAAGGGGAGTAATAATCCAAGTTAATAATTGTTATCAGATGCAGGTTAACATGAATGTCTAACGCTCGCGCAGGTCGGTGAGAGCGTCTTCCACACAGACCGCTGGGTCGCCCCTCTGTCAGAGGAGCTTTTCAACCTCCGGCCCCGTGAGGAGCTTTTGCACAAGCGTTTCGGGTTCTTGTGGTACGTGTAAGCACCACCAAGATACAGTGTCCAGAGCTCCACCACCTTCAACGTCCCCTTCCATGTGGACCTGAGCGATCGCTCAATTCAGCTTGTAAATGTTCAATATTAAAATCTTTTTTTCTGTACCTTACTCTGGTTTATGTGTCGTGTTTTTTTTCAGTTTGAGGTTTACAGCAGGTACCTGATAGGATCAGGTCCTGTTGTGGAAAAGTACATTTACTCCAGCACAGTACCTGAATAGTTTTGAGGTAGTTGTACTTAAGTTTTTGCTACAGTATATTTGTACCCCATTTCATCTGAGAAATATTTCCCAAAATTATATAAAGCCAATAAAAAGCGCCACCTGGACCAGCAATAACATTAAAATGCTGCTTACGCGTAAGTGCATCAGACAATGATGCACTAAAACTATTTCAGTGAAAGTGGGAATACTACTTTTGATCATGGTGCACATTACTCACTGTCTCCATCAACCACTTCTCAACTTAGTGTTAAGCATCTGCACATACATCGCTGATCTACACAAGGTTACATGTGCAAAGAGGCTGACAGGCAAACTGGAACGTGCAGGTTGGTGCCTCCAGATGTACAGCTGTGCCACATACTTTGAAAAAAAAAGTTCTCAATCTCCATTAACATAATTTTTATTCACCTGAAATTTCCCTTCTGAAAACATGCCACAGAATGTCCTCAGGTTACCTGGAAGATGCACAGAAAGTCTTATTGGCTTTAAAAAGTTATTTTCTCCTTACAGTGTAAAATGTCATGTAACTGAGGAAGACCTGTTTTTTAATTTGAAATCAAAATTTAACTGATTTCTTCTGACACCATCAGGGTTTTAAGCTGACCAATTACTCAAATCAGAGATCTTGCATTAGGATTTCTTGCTGTAATGGTTGAAATCCAATTTGATCACATGGAGGTATCACTGCTTTTGGGTCCCAAATTGCTCCCAATTCACCTCGTCTAACACCTCTTTATCAACAGCAACACATCTTAAGTCCACTTTAAACCTAATATGAAGGATCGTGAAATGTATGTCAATTTAATGATTTTCAATACCGTGAATAAAGAACTTGGGCAATTTCAAGATGTTTAAAACAAAACAATGAGAAGTTAATTCTCCTTCAGTTTTATTTTTGAACTCAATACAAAAAGTTAAAAACAGCATAATAGTGCTGAAGTGCCTTGTGCAATAAATTATTACAATGATCACAACAGTACTCCATCTTTCAAGTAAGCCAACTGTCTGAAAGGGACTCATATTCAGACAAGATATGGAAGGCAAAAAATGTTCATTCCCTAGTGCATACATTTGTTATCCGCCACCCCCCCAATGAATTGGGATATCAAGGACTATGAATACCTGCCATAACATTGGAAAAATTAGCTTCTCAGGCAAGCCAACGTTTGATATTCACAAAGTTCTCAAACTTTTTGTTGGCAGGATCCTCCCTTGTAGACACTGCTTAAAGCTGCCCCACGTTGGACCTGAAATAGGGAATAAAGAGGTTGTCAGCCTGCAAACCTTGGCTGCACTAGTCAAAAAGCACGAGGGAAAAATTGTTTAAAATTATTTTTTTTCTTTTTACCTGATAACTGCATCACCAGTCACTGCCACCTAAAGCTGTACACTTCAGCTGTGAGGAGATCCATGGAAGCCTCCAACAGTCTTTTCATTCTAAAGAAAGAGACCAAGAGATGGATTAAGCCCGGCAACTAATGTTTGACATACATCACAATCAAGTGCATGCAACACTATTCATGAGTCTGAAACTCACCACTTATTCATATGTAAGGGTACAGAGAACAACAACTGAGTACAGTCTAGACACCTTACACATCAAATAGGACTGCTGTGGGACATTACTGGAGCAAATTTGAGGACTAATGCAGTGAACAGAAGTGGACTGAGCACAATACTACCCATGACTTAAGAGGCCAATGCTTTTTTTTGGGGGACTCAGGAGGTGGAGCACTACAATCCAGAGGAGCTTCATAGAAACATTGTTTTCCTCAATGATCATTTCTTTAAGAATCAGAATCGGGGAAGAGGCCATGGCATGTTTGTAGGCGACATCTGAAGCAGATCACTAAACACAGCGACTAACTTGAAGGTATTCATGGAAACAATGAGAACTGAGTTTGAAGGATGTGAGCAAAGCAAAAGGAGATTTTTACCTCACGTGCATTGGCCTACTTTCTCCACATATGACCTAGGCAAGAGAGCAGCTTTCATCTCTGATGAGCACTTGTTGGTAGGCGCAACACTTCGCTCTCCAAGGACTTGTAGGTTTTTGAAGTAGCTGACCTCTTGAACGTAATGAAGCATTAACATGACCAGACACCAGCTGATGTTTTTTCCAGCATTTCCATGTGCCACTTTAGGGGCTAATTTTTCAAACCTCACTAGAGGTATGATCTCAGTAGACTACGAAGTTGAATGTCAACACATCTGGCTAAACAATGGTTTTGAGACATGTACAGGATTCACTGAGCCAAAAACCATGTTTAGTTTTTAGATCTTAGGAAACCAGACAGGCAGCTTGTCAAAGAAGTGGACTTTAAAAAAAAAAAAATAAATAAATAAAATTAAAAAAAATAAAACCAAATTATAGCTTATCCCTACTTTACCATGTTAAGACAACTTAGACTAAACTTTCAATTTACAAATCGCTCTCCAAAGACGTCCATGTGTAATTTCAGTGCTTTGAGCAGGTGACTTGGTTCTCACGCAACATTACAGTAAAACGAGCCTGAGGCTCTAAGCTTCACTTCCCCCATGCGGTAGTTTTGAAAGGCAAAGGAATCAAGATTATTTTCCACAGTCTGTTTAATAGGCTCCATGAAGCCAAACTGACAAAGAAAAAAAAAAAAAAAATGTTGATCATACAAAGAACATAAAGTACAAAACTGTTCCCGGTTGAGATATTACTTTGGGGAAACGAAGTTACATTTTTCGATCACTTAAACAAGATTAGTCCATTTTACAGCACATTTAAAATGCAGATGTTGAGCAGAGCACAGAAGATACCTTGGACAGACTGTAGCATGCTGCAATTTGCAACTTCATGAACAGCCGGCCACTTCGGATGTGTAGTTCACCAGTCTGAAAGGAATTCACTCTTTTGGGAAATTGAACACACAGGAACCTCAACTAAACTAAGTTTTTGATAGTAAAAAGGAATTTAGCATAAAATCCCCCAAAAGTCTGTTCTAGAGTAAATGGATCTGTTTCCTCACTCAGTTTAAAACCTGACAGGAGGTAGGTGAGTCACAGAGTGAGAGGGGAAATAAGGGGAAGAAAAGGAAAAAAATGCCCCCCCCCCCCCAAAAAAAACAAGCCCCATTGGATATTTCAATAAAAAAAAAAAAAATTACCCCCCCCCAAAAACAAACAAACAACAAACAAAAAAAAAAAAAAAAAAAAAAAAAAAAGAAGGAATCAAATGAGGAAATATTTTAAACGTGCTGGACAAAAAGTCTACAGCGATGCTAGCGGCTGTTCAACGAAAAGTCATGTGGAGAGCCGTTGTTTGATCCCCCAAATGGGGACTTGTAGCACTATTCAGATTACAGAGGTGCATTTAGTTAAACGATCTTTTAGAGGAATTGAGAAGCCCAATCAAGCAAGGTAAGAGTCTTGAACTGTAATTTGTGACATTGTTAAGGAATGACCAAAACTCATGGCTACATTTTTGAAGATGCTTGAGCTACTACAACAGAACTACAAAACTAAAGGTCAGCAATAACACGTGGACATTTTTTCTTGTGGAGCGCATCTTTGAAATACAGCCAGCCAAGTGATGATCTTGAATCAGGGAGATGTTTACTCGTGTGTAGCTGAGGATAAGAAGTGGGCACACAGGTAAAGACACTGAAAGTTCCAACACTGGAGTTTCACAACATCCCCGTCAACCCACCAGACAGTCCAAAAACCCTCCCTCATTTTTTTGCCTAAGGGGCTCCATCAGCTGAGATACGAGCAATATTAGAATAGCAGATGCTGAACGTTGACTAATATGTTTCAAATTGTTTGCCAGCCTCTTTATCAGAGCGGGGCGGGGGGCTAGCAAAATTTACCAATGGGATACAATGAGGCATCAACTTGGGCTCAAGTAAAAAAAAAAAAAAAACTGAGGGGCATACATGATACACATCTTTATATGTTGGGGCTGTGAAATTGTCTGAATTCAGTGTTTGACAACATCTAGTGTGATGAGACGTTAAGAAATCTCAGTGTACCTCTGCCAACTATGTATTTTTCTATTTTTTTTCCATTCAATGTCATTATACTGGATTTAAAGTAAATTAAGTTTAATACTGTGTCCAAAAGTTCGTTTAGTGTTATATATCTTAAGTTTGAAAATGACAGCCCCAACATAAGTCTACAAACAATACAAATGCATATCATTCATGCTTACCATAGCTGTCATATCCATCGCGGTATGATCCAGAGCGGTCACCATATCCACCCTGGCCCCTGGAAATTAGGCAAACAATTTAATTTACATGAATGCATTAAATTAAGTCCTACCAGTAGTTTGTCAGCAAGTCTCAAGTGTGTCAGAAGTTTACTTACCTATTTTCTCTGTAGCCACCTGAGGAGTATCCCCCACTTCTGTATCCACCACCACCAAAGCTCCTTTCTCCACCTCCAAAGCTTCTGTCACCATAACTCCTGTCACCATATCCCCTATCTCCATTGTATCCCCCACCTCCAAAGTCAATAAAAATATATTGATAAAGCAAGGTAAGTATGGAAGAATTAACAGTAAACAGAACAAATCACAATGTATTTAGACTGCCAGCGCTAACCTCTGGAGTAACCACGTCCACCTCTCCCCCGGGACCCACTGAATCTGCCACCTCGTGGGCCTGAACCGAAACCTCCTCTGGAGCGCCCACCCTTTCCTGCTTCATCCACGCGAATAGCCCGACCATCTAGAGTCTGCAACACAAAAGGCATCAAAGCGAATTAAAAAAGAAATTAAACAAAATCTCCATAACCTGAATAATAATAATAATAATAATAATAATAATAATAATAATAATAATAATACAGGCCCAACAGTGATAAATATATACTGCACACAGACCTGTATAAACATGTATGCATGGACAGATGTTTGCACAGAAGGAACAATGTAAAGACTGTATTTTGGGACATGCAAAATAAAATCTAATTGCAAAAATTTTAATATAGTGGATAATCGTGTAATGATTTACCTTGCCGTTCATGGCGTCCAATGCATCTTTTGCATCTTCTGCATTATCATATTTCACAAAGCCGAAACCGCGAGATCTTCCTGTCTCTTTGTCTCTGATCACATCCACTAATGGAGGGAAGAAACCCCCCCCACAAAAAAAATAAATAAAATAAAATAAAATAAAAAATAAAGCTCATTAGGGCACGTACTGTCAAACATTGACTTAAAATAACTTTGTGGACAATGATTTACTACGTAAAAATAAAATTGGTTGAAACGAAGGAGGCTTCACCTTTCTCTATGGTTCCGTATTTGCCGAAGGCCGCAGCCAGAGACTCCTCGTTGGTCTCGAAGCTCAGTCCTCCGATGAACAGTTTACCCTCGTCCGACATCTTCAGTATAGCTAAAAAAATAAAAACGCCAAAAACCACCTGAAACTAACACACAAATTTACATAGATCTGTAAAACTACTCCCTGCTTTAATAAACAGGGGCAAACACCGCCAGCGGCAAAAGTAGGTCACTGGTCCCGTTATACTTGATGAGCGTCATTACCTGCATATTTGTGACAAAGCCTTTTCTTCTAGTGCTTAAAAAATGCAGTAAATAAGACAAACTAAAAAATAATAATAAAAAATGTAAATTCAATTAAATTAAATCAGTCACTGGCAGAGGATGTCGGGCTAGGCCTCAGGCCCGTAAACGTGGTACCGTTTGGTTAGCGGATTAGCTGGGTAGCTTTTTTCCTTTCGGCGCCATTTTGTAACATCAAGCTGCAGCTCCTCACTTTTGTTTCACTGACCGAATAAAGAATCCGCTTCAGCTGTCTTATTCTCCGGGTTATGTAACTGTTCTGATTTACGAACTAAAACGCGGCCAGTGAACAAACTCCACCAAATTTTACACGCCTTTTTTTGTGTACAGCAGCACAATTCACAGCATTTAGCACGGTGTGATGTGTGAATAATTTACATTGCTATCAAATTCATTAAATTAGTATTTAAATGAAGTTTGTTTTTTGTTTTTAAATATTGCACGTCATTCATGCCTCGTAAAAGCAGATGTACGTAAAAATGTGTAATTTACACAAAATATACCGTGAAGTCCGGTACACGCTGTTCAGAAAAAGAGCCTTTACCTTTTCACTCGTGGATATCACAAGGATGTCGAGCGGAGCCGCAGGTCGAATGAGAGAGCAGAGATGGAACTCCGCTTTTCAGCGCGCTGCGCGCCGATGTCTTCTTCTGCCGGTGTAAGGGCGGGTCACCGGGTAACATGACCGCTCAACACCGCCACCTTCTGTACTGGATGATGTAACACCATGGTTTTAACGGTAAACTATGAATCTAAATATGCAAACGAACAACTATTGTAATATCATGGAAAGTATGTCATGATTTATGAGTTGAATGTATTATTAGCCTTCTTTTGAATATACTTAATTTCCACCAAATTATTTGCTAAACGTGAGCCATTTCTTTTTACTATTATCTGTTAATTATTTGATCAGGTGTATGTCTGAAACCAGGCCGGTTTTCAGTGGTAAACAAATTTTTATCATGTGAATCTTCTGAACTAAAGAGGTAATCACTGTTCACATGCTCACCACAGCAGCAGAGGTACAAATACTTAAACACAAAGAGGAGTGTCCATGTGTCCAGAATGTGATCTAACACGTGATGTATCCATTTTTACATCCGCCAAGGAGGTTATGTGATCACCCGTGTCTGCCGGACACAAGATGAACCTGCTTCACTGTCTCCTCTTAGTGTATGTGGGCTGGAAGTTTCATGTTTCTGCATCACACTTGTCCAAGTTGCATTTTGGACCATGATTGGCCTCAGAAATAGTTGAGATGTTACAAACTAATTCTTGTGTACACACATGTCTTAATTAGCCATTGGAGAGAAGATTGGATGGAAATATGGCCCGTCTGTTTTCTGTAAGGACAGAAGATATCTATTAATGGCTTGGCGTCAAACACAATTTTGTCTCAACATTATCTAAATTTATACATGTGTCTAAGGCATTTCCTATCGAAAAACATAATGCATTAAGAAATTGTACACCCACTATGGTGGAAATTCTGTCAACACTCTGGACACAGACACATATAAAGCACAGACACTGACGGATTTGAATATTAATCTGATTATTATTGATCATAATAGGAGACAGCCACGCACACATATCGGCAAAACATCCCTGTCTCTCCTAACAGAGAGCAAACCTAATCTTTTATAGTTTTCTAGATAACAAAGAAACTCATTCTGGTTGGTCAGTACATATCAACATATATCTTCCATCCAATGGTCACTTTGCCAAACATACATTCACATGCATATGTATAGGAAATAGGAAACCAAGGGCCCAACAACTTAACTTCATTAATCAACACGTGTCCAGTACAGTATTACAGTCTTTGCTCATGAAGAAACTGAAGCCTTGCTATTCTGTTTATATTACATGTTACATAAAACACAGACTATCTGTCTGAGCTGAATCTGGGTTTAAGTTGAATTCTTCTTTAAAAATGATATTTAAACGATAAACCCACTTACTTTTGTCATTTTCTATCACACCCACAACTTATCCCACTTTCAATAAAGGACGTGTCGCTTCTAGACAAAAAAATGTAATAATCTCTCCTAGTTTGATGAGAACACTGCTCAACATTATTCTTTTGATTCCTCAATTAAAGTTGTTTCAGTGTAGTCAGATGAATTATAACGCTCAATAAGTATCATGTATACCTTGCACTTTCATATGTGTTATTGTCCATCAAGCTGACTTGTCAGGAACATGAAATTAAATATTAAAGGATGTTTATTTTGCATGTTTCAAGTGCTTTGTTTGTATGCACCAGTTTGTGTGAGTCATTATGGCCATTGCTGGTCAAATGTGTGGGGCCTGAATTCGGCCAATGTCCAACTCGGCTGTGTGGGAGGTAGATCTGTCTGTACATGCATCTGTAAGCAGTGAAGTGTGTGTGAATGCCATGTGTAGGAAGTGAAGAGGGTGGAAGATACATTTGTGTAGGAGGTCCAAGGCCCAGCCAGATGTCATCTGCCCCATCCTTTTTCACACTGTTACATATTGTGTCTGAAAGGAATAGTTTGACATCATGGGAAATATGCTTGTTCGCCTTCTTGGTGAGAGTTAAGTGAGAAGATTAATACCACTCTCATGTCTGCACGCTAAATATGAAGCTACATTGAGCAAGTCAAGCAGTCTGGATGACGTCATCTTGATTTCATTGGGTGCGTGCATGGTGTGCCCCTCCATCAACACTGGATCTGCAGCACAGACAGTCATCAGGGTACGGTCATATGAGTCCAAAAATTCTGAGTGTTAAAACATCTACCAACTATAGTCAGATCTCTGGCCTTTCACACGCTGCTGCAGCTCCTCTGCACACCTGATCATTCCCATCTGCAGACCTCCACCTAAAACGACATCAACACTTAAGCTTCAGCTCTGAGCTGTGTTGTTCATCATTTTATAGCTGAAAAAAAAACCATGCCCCTCGATGAAAGAGCAGGCCTTGTAGAGGAGACTGAAGAGGAGAAGGCTGGTGCTGCTCTCGAATGGCAGGTTATGTGATTCTCTTTGGGTTGGAACCGGACATGGTTTTATCTTTCTTATTATTTCAAGAGCAAACACAGGTGCAGTGCTTCTTTTCAACACACCCAGTCGCTGCGTCGTTGTGGGAGGCCCGTGGTGAAAGGACAAAAGATCCTCATGAGTCATCAGCCTCAGAGAAAAGTACAAAATAGAGCTGCTGTCATGGAGGAAATGAAGGTGTTCAGAATGGCTGCACATCACTGCTGCTCGCATTCTGTTTCCTGGGGTTAAACATACATTACAGAGAAACAGTGTTTCACTGTTGAGAGCAGTGGTTCCTGATCTTTTTGGCTTGTGACCCCTTGAAATAAAATTTACATGGCAGTGTGTGAGTTTCCCCTCGAAACTTCTCAGTTTGTTTCCTCCAAATAATTGTTAGGGATTCTATAAAGCGTATTGGGGTGGGGAAAGACGATGAAGATCAAGTTTGACTTCTTAAAAAAGCAAGATTCTCCCTGGTGTTATTCATATTTTCTTCCCTCTCTTTCCCTTGACTAAGAAAAATGGTAACACCCTCCCCCCAACATCCCAATTGAATATAACAGTACCGAACGGCTGCAACAACATTACTGATCATAGACATTTAAAATATATCTTATAGAACATTAATTTTCACGATGTGTGCCAACAGTATGGACACTACAACTGAAATGAGCAATTGCCAAATTTTGGACAAAAAAGTGATGCAGTCATTTACCAAGTGTTCTAGCCGCTCTCGGTCTATGAACCAGGAGCTACTAAATGAACAGATATTACCACTGGGCACCAGCTCTGGCTTCTGAGGGGCTTCAGCATCACAACATTTTCTCCCACAATAGTTTTTCTAGACTCCAAATAATACAATTTAATCTAATGTGACACGCTTTGCCCTGCAGTGACATTTTTCGTGTTTGTGACCATTTGCTTCAGTCATGGATTTTCATGTCACCATGACAACAGTCTGGGACAAAAAATGTTTTATTGATTTTGAAAGCTTTGTAGTCTGCACTTGGTTTCAATGCACAACTGTCAACTGTTATTCAGTACTGAATGCTGTTTACAGGGGAAGAATAAAAAAGTTGGGGAATCGTGCTTACGTGCCTAAAGCAAGGCGTACAACCGTCAGCTGTCCAGTAAAGCTCTGTTTGTAGCTGACAGCTTCCTTGTGTGAAGGTGTGGATCTTTTTGAATGAGGAGCAAGGGATTTGTGCGAAACAGCAGCCAAGCTTAAATGAATTTTGGCAAGCAAACCGACAAACAAAAAGATAAAAAAAATACTTGAAAAACTGTTATGAGATCAGCTGCTCCGGATGCCCTTTTATCCACAGGAGCAGCCAAAGTGAAGGAGATGAAGACTGAGGGCAACAATATTTAAAGCTGCCGCAAAGACCCTGAGGAGTGTTGTGTACCAGGGACATACTCTTGCCACCTGGAGACAAAAACCTTGTTACTCATTACAGAGATATAGCAGATGTAAAATTGAGGGATTAATGACTTGATGGGAGGTGATTAAAAATCTTTTTTTTTCATGGCAAGAATTTTTTTTTTTTTTTACTGGATCAGTTCTTTGTACCAAACTGAGCAATGCAGCCTGTGAGGGAACCGAGAGCCTTTGTACTTATATCATGACTTTTCAGCCGCCGCTCCCTCTCACACACCAGGTGCCAAATATTGTGCGAGCATATTTAGGGAAAGTAAAATGACCTGTCATGCCTAAATGAAGCTGTAACGAAATTAAAATGAAAGATGCCTCTGCCTGAATGTCAGAAAGCCATCACTTTAGAAGATATAAGATAAGATAAAGGAAGCATTGTTACATGTTCCATGTCTTAAAAGGGCTTGACACACAAATATAGTAAGTCTGAGTTTTTCCATTCTTTTCCTTTATTTTTTGGATATTTTTTCCTTTCTTTGTGTTTACATCTCACTATTGCATAAGTAAAATATTTTAGAGCATCATCCTCTGCACAGATCAAAACATAAAGTTTACATTCAAGACATGTATGTTTAAGGCATTGAATACATAAACAAGACGTACAGTAAGAGGTCTTAGTACAAACACAAAGATGTATAACATGAAGATGTGCACTGGAATCTTCTGTGAAATATGCTACGTAACATGAGTCACTGACAGACAGACTTAGATAAAACAACATGCTCAGTGCAGTGACAACCACAGGAACAAGAGTGCTCAGATCTTTTAGGCGTACATTCTTCACAAATACTCATAGTATAAAATGGCAACAAAGCATCTCCCTCTCAGAAACCTCTAGCGGCCAAGAGTGCACTCCACGGTTATTTCACCTATTCCACAAAGGTGGTTAATTCTGGTTTCCATGATGGCTCCCTCGCTCTTCAGCCAGCTGCCACTGCCATCACAGCGAGTGGATCTTTTCAGTCCAGGAGGCTCGGGACGATGGTGACGATGTTGGTACATACGGGTGAGATGTTTGTGAGAGGTGTGAGCTTCTGCGAGCGCGCCTGCGAAGGCGCCGCTGATGCATCAAAAACTGAAGGCGCTCTAGCTTACAGTGCAAGGTCTGATCCTCCTCAGTGGGTGAGCGGAGGGGGTGACTCTCCTCGCCTACAGGAGCAAGAAGAAATAAGAAAATGTTAGACACTCTATGCAAAAATAAAAGTTCCTGTGTAGTGTGTTCTGTCATGAATAATCTTATCAAAAGAAATATACTCATGGATTTGGCGTGTGTGCTTTTGGTAGAAGAGTAAAAAGTGAAGAAAAGATGGTTCTTTACACTGAGGTCCGATCATTGCAAGATAAAATCCTTCATCAGGGCAAATGTTTGATGAGGAATAGAACACACCCGTGCTCTGCAATTAAAGTACTATAGTATTGTAGGTCCGAGGGTCTAAGTACACAGGTAACTCCAGAAAAACAAAATAACAAAAAGAGATTAAATTGATATAGAAATCAATTGAGAAATCAAAATAATTGAAATGAATATCAGAAGTAATAAAGGGAAGGGAACAGAAGAGTAAATGACGAGTCAAAGTTTAAATTAAAAGTGTAGCAAACTCGTTGACTCTGAAACACACACAAAACACAGAGTTTCCCCAATTTAAACATAGTAACTGTCTTCACACTCCACCCAGTGGTGTGTGAATAAATATTTGATATTTAGCCCAGCACTGAAAGTTTGGTCAGTGTCATTCAAACCACTTGGACTTCTATTGTGAGCAAATGTGGCCATGTTTGATTTGAAGGTTGCTTGAAACATTCTCTTTGTTTATATCCGCTCTTATTTTCTGGTCGATGTCCCTGAGATACACACAGTATACATACATACAGTATACAGTAAATAAAATCTGGTCAAGCTGACCTGAAGCTTTACTGAAGTGCTCCGGCCTCGGGGTCACCAGTGGTTTGCTCCTTGCTTTGCTGGGCTCCTCTGCTGTGAGCACTGGGCTGACTGGAAGGTTTAAAACAGGACAGTGGCTTTGAGGAAGGGTGGGTGGTGCCCCCTGGTGGTAACAGGCAGCTCTGAGGAGGTCATTGAGAATCTGGAGAATGATGCCGATGCCACGTCGAGGGTGGTTGATGTTGCCCTGACTGTAAGGAGCCAGAGTGCCTGATGAGATAAGGAGAGAGTAGAGAGAGAGAGAGAGAGAGAATTAAGTGGATAAATGTGAATGAAAAAGAAGAACTAGTACTGAATGACACGGCTGACATCTAACTGTGCTGCTATTGTTTCTCGCTGTGTTGTGTTGTGCTGTGCCGTGTTTTGCTGTGTTGTGCCGTTTTTGTTCTGTTTTGTGTTGTCGTCCTCAGGCCACTGCTGCTCAAAAGACAGAGGAAGACTTACCAGAGAAAGTCCCGGAGAAGACGCCGGGAGAGTGGCTCACAAAACTTTCTATGACTGCTCCTGGCTGCTTGCACAGCTCTGCAGTGGACGAAGCATGAACATTACTCTGTAAAAGAAAAAGGAAAAGTTTATTTCCCATCTTCCCCTTCCATGATGAGGAATAAAATCGAGTGGAACTATTAAATACTAAATATTTTTTAAACTCTTTCCTGGCTTGTTGTACAAGTTATGCTACTTATTCATGCCAATAATACATGGTGGTGAAACAATGACAGTGCATTGTGGTTTGGATTGATTTTTGCAGTAGAATATGTAAGGCTAACCTTTTTGAAGGTTGAGGGTGGTACTGGGCTCGGGGGTTCAGGACTGCAGCCGGTGGGAGCAGGTGAACAGACTGGTGTGGCTGCATGTAGTGGACAGCTGGCATGTGGGCAACCAGAGGGCAAAGAAATGGTTGAAAGAACAGGGGGAGATGTGTTTATAGAGTGACAGGATTGAGGTAGAGATGAGCAGTGATGGCAGTTTATAGCAGGGACAGTGGTGGGTGAGTCTGGAGTGGGGGCTGTTGAGTTAAAGGTAGTTCTGGGTCTCCGAGTGCCAGGTTGGACCGGGGGTGTAGAGTCAGCAGAGTCCGGGGCTTGGGTGGAGGTTTGGGAAGCAGGTGAGGTATTGGAGCCTGCATTGTTGGTGGAAGACCAGGCTGAGGCCGAGACAGGGCGGCTGACACTGCCGGCCGTAGGCAGGCCAGTTTGAAGCTCGCTGCTGCTCCGGGCTCTCGCATCCCCGTCCTGCTGCAGCTCCTTCACATCCTGCGCAGACAGCTGGAGCTGCACATACATCATGTGAGCACCGATTCCCAGGTTAATGGTCAGAGGTGAGCGCCCAGAGAGGAAGTCACTGATCTGCAGGATAGTCAGGAAAGAAAGACTTCAGTCTTACAATGATAATCCTTCGGATTTCAGTCTTGGGTGCTTTTGCGACAACTGTGGTTAATGGTGGTAACAACAAGTGTGGTTTGGTACTAAAGCAGACACGAGCAGCTAGTGTTTCTTGTTACTGTAGAGCTAAAAAAACCTGGGTTGGTTTAATAAAGAATGTATTAGATTATGTACAATCATTGTTTCTTGACATGGTGCAATAATGTTTGCGGGTTTGCATATTTTCTTGAGACAGCCAAACAAGAATGTGTGGGGTTTCCAATTCCGACAATCGCTGAATCATACATTCGTCACTGTCAAATGAAAACCATGCAACTCTAGTTCTGGCCATTTTGAATTTTTCAGATAGAATAATGGATCAATTGCAGTGTCACAGTGCAAGCCTGTTTTTATGAAGTCATGGCAGGTCGATATTTTGGATATGGTACGGTACATCCTGTCCCAGAAAATGTGTGGAAAACAGAGACAGGTGCATAATTTGAATTGTTCAAGGACAGTATTGTTCCCCCACCTCACTCATGCATTCAACAGCATACATTCTGTTTGCAGCATACATCTAATAAGACATTACATAAAAACTCTCACCTGAACTTCTGTTAAACTTTCCAAAACGTCCATCATTGTCCTTTCAGTTTTGGGAGCCGAGCACTGTGGCAGTAAAAACAGGGCAAAACACTTCCATGAGGAGGAGTCTGATTACATATGTGTGAAAAATGTTAGTAAGGAGAAGATGTGCATTGGTTTACTTACTACTGAACCAGCTTCGATGAGAGGGACCAGGGTCAGTTTGCTGCCATCTGCTACACCCAGGTCCAGCAGTTTTCCAGCAGTCAGCTGCCTAATTTATAAATCACATGGGGAGAAAAAAGTTCAATTCTAAAGCACTCAGTGCAACAAAAACACATACACATTATGTAGGCGAGTCGACCTAAATGGAGGTCCTGAAGAGATCCAGTGTCTACACACCAGCTCACCTGTCTTTATGCAGGAGCACGATTCTGTCTGTTTGCAGTCTGAGTTTTTGGGAGATACGTGTCCTCAGTCCCTCCGCCGTCTCTCCGCGGGGGACGCTGAGCTCCACCGGGCTGCCGGTGGTCGAGGTGAGGGACAAACGCATGGGCGCCTGCACGGTGGAGATTCCGACCCCGCAGCCTGCAGACCGGGCCGGGATGAAGCCACAGAGACCTCGCTGCTGCTGCTGCTGCTGCTGCTGCTGCCGCTGCTGCTCCATTCAGCCGACAGCCTATGAAATGTCCGGACGGAAAATCAGACTCTGGCCGCTAGAATCGATTAAGGCAAGGCGCGACGGAATTTTTCTTTCCCGTTTCGCTCCTCATTCCTCAGTGGGAAGTGTCAAGCATCTTTGAAAGTTTCAAAATGAAGATTGCAGGACGGTATAACCACAACAGACGGCAGCGGTTCCCCTTTTGGCTATGACGGGCGCAGCTCTACTCTACCGAGCGTAAAACCACCCCAGCCCCCTCGGTGTAAGCCCCGCCCGTCTGCACTCACAGCCAGTCAGCGAGAACCTCGGTACTGTCCAATCAAAACGCTCGTCTCCCACATGGCTCCGCCCTGTTTTGTGCCTCACTCTCTCATTCATAAATGATGCAATCCGCGCAGCAGCACAACACTTTGTACAGGATGTCAAAATGTCTATCTCATTTCTCCATTAAACGACAGGCTATACTGTAATTTGGAAGATTTCAAATGCCTGCCGATTATTCTCATTATCCAATACTTCCCCCAGATAAGTAACACTACATTTCTGCACTAATGTCTATGACATATAGTGATTCATAGTCTCCCTCAGAAACAGATCTACTTAGATGGTACCAGCCCTTATCACACTCCAGGGGGTTTTCTGCCATGACACAAAGTTAATGTGTAAAAGAAAAATCCCAGGGCACCTGACGTTACAACATCAATCACTAACTCATCTGTAGGCCTATTTGTTTAAGTTGTGAAACCTGAGTTTCCTGGTCATAAAACCGGTATAAGCAAAAGGATACTGGCCAGCAGCTCCTTAGGTGAGTCAGCTTGAAAGAATGAAAAGTCTTCCTTCATTTCCTTTTGAATACCTTTTAGTATAGGGGGGGGGGGGGGGGGTGTTGTGGAGATTATAAAACCACCAGAGACAAATTAGTTATGTTGTGCTATATAAATAAAATGGAATTGACTGTTAATTACACACCTGTCGGCTCCGTAGCACATTTGTGTGGTTGGAAATCCCTATATAAAACTACAGTGATAAGATACAATGTAAGATAAATTTTAAACCGTAAAAACATTCCGGAAAAGGATAATAAAAAAATAGCTTAGTTTTATGTATTAATTTCCAACTACACAAATATGCATTGGAGTTGCTCAGCTGTCTAATGAATAGTCACATCAAGTGTATTTTACTTATATAGCCCAAAATCATGAATTTGATTTCTAAAATATGTTTTAAATTTTTCATTTCAATTGGTTAAGATGAAATTCAGCGTATTTAAAGAGGAATTCAAGAATGTCCTCAATCATTCCTCCTTTTTTTCCTTTTCAAGGTCATATAGGTTTTGAAGCCTGTCCCAGCATGCACTGGGCTGAGGGCAGGGAAACACCATGACCAATCCATCACATGCATATCTATGGGTGCTGTATAACCTCACTGCTTAGCCAGTGGGATGTGACGGGGAAAGAAAGAGTCAACAGTTCCCTTGGTATCATGCAGTCTTTCACGTCCTCTGCTGTTTGGTATTCGTGTCCCACCGCAGGTCCACAGCAGGATCTTGGGTTGCACCTGTCACATGCTGCAAGGAAGAGAGGACCAGCTTGGAGTAAAGTGACGTAGGAAGTTGGAGAGGGCAGAGAAATGCATCCAATATGTGTCTCCTCACGGCGGCTAAAAATAGCTGCACCCACAACACCCCCGCTTTGTCCAGCTTGCGTCACTCCACTCCCAGATCACCTTCCTTGCCTCCTCCCCTCACCTCCACACTCACTCCTCTCCACACTCTCCTACATGCAGACATGCAGTGTTTTCTGTCTGAAAACAATCCTCCTGTGCAATATGTGAGAAAAACAGCATCTATTCATTTTCTCATTTTCTGTTCTGTTTCCCTTGTTTCCCTGCAGTATTTTCGTCTCTGTTTGTGTTAACATGCTTCATAGATATATGCTCTAGAAATATGAAAGATATCCTTGAGGACACTGTCACATATGCGCACAGTAAATTAAATGTACAACCCCTAACTTCATTGGAATTCAAAAGGAATCCCACACTGATCCCTTCTTGGTCTTCTCTCCTTTTAAGTGGCTTGAGGAACTCGATGTCCCAGTGATATTTTCAGGGTGATCCTTCCCTCCCTGGGCCTCCCCCGCCTTCACTCGTCCCTAACATTGCTATGGCAGCGTGTCACTCCAAATCTTCACCGAGGCTGGTGAGAAGGGAGAGGCTACTGCTTTGCATTCTTCAGGGCTCTCCGAGAACAATTCCACAGGATGTCCTGCTCTCCAGAGCATGCACAGACGCAGCTCTGACGTCAACCATCCAGCAACACACGCACACACACAAATACACACTGCATTCATACTCTCCTCCACATTCCTCCCACCCCTACCCGGCCTCTCCTGGCATAATTTCCCAGATGTCTCAATCCTCTGGTATGTTACACCTTAGAGTCCCAGTAATTTTGGAGA
Source organism: Xiphias gladius (assembly GCF_016859285.1). Taxonomy (NCBI): domain Eukaryota; kingdom Metazoa; phylum Chordata; class Actinopteri; order Istiophoriformes; family Xiphiidae; genus Xiphias; species Xiphias gladius. Next base: position 12,658,801 of record NC_053413.1, on the reverse strand, counting down.
TAAAAACAATGTATTTGATGAATCTGTCCGGAATATTGTGCTGAGAATCTCACTGGTAGACTGAGAAAACATCAGATGGCTTATGGATTGTCTGAAAATACAGACACACAGATGGAGCAGAGTATTTATTGCTCTTCGATGACCACCCATTCGCCGTAAAGAACAGCAGACCCCAAAATACTATTTAATTATTTCATTTTTATTTTTAGCAGGACAAGTATGTAGCAAGGACCAATGCGACATACCACAGCCCGTCTCTAGTTTGGCCTTTGCACATACTCAAATTCAACAACAAAAAATCCATAAAAACAGCACAAAATACAAACAATGATGAAATAAAATTACCATAAAACTCGATGACAGTATACTACACCAATAATAAATATACATAATAAACATATTCCAATAATTATATGTACAAGTTTAAAGCTACAAAGCCCACAGCTGGAAAGACTGTGCCCACAGTGGCAACATTTTTTCCTCTAAACTCTATAAACAAGTCCCAAGTCCTTGAAAACCATACGCTGTGTTTATGTTTCAGATGCTTGAGGAAAGCTTTTCAGGACTTATGAGTAAATTAGGAGTTAAAAGGGACTGGAGAGCTCAAAAATGTCCCAAAAATGTAGTAGAATGTAATGGTATGTTGCCTGAGACGACACGAAAGGCCAGAAAAGTTCACACGGACATGAGAGTAGGGACACGGTCACATTCCTGAATCGATACTATCTCTTCTGTATCCATTACACTTTGACACCTCAGTAGTCCGGCAGACTTCACGACGTCGGCGAACTCCGGTGAGCGAATGCATGCAGGTCATTTTGGTTGCGCCCAGCTGTCTCCCCCAGCTGAGTTAAATCACTGCTCATTGGCGCAGTTATCTCGGTCACTCAACCGGCTGTTCCTCTCTGAAGTCTGAAGAAGTTTCTTCAGATGCCTAGCTAACTTCGCCCGCTTCTCGCTCAGCGTCCTCCCACTTTCTGTTATCGCACAGGCACAGATTAGACCTCCTGCCACGTTGCTGCTGAGGCGTTTTCTGTTCATACGAGGCCCTCATTTTCCACATCACACAGGAGCACCCACTGCAGAGGGTATGATTGCAAGAAGCCTTTTGGATCAGAGTGTGTGGGCAAATGTCGTTTGTCGGTCTGATAGAAAAATGACGTGATTTAAAATAAATACACAGGGGATAGACCAAATGACAGACAAACACGTAATGGAAAGGGACTGATAGATACATTATTCCACCGTTTTGAGACTCATTACTCCATAAAGTTCCCTTTTAATAAAATATTTTGCCCAGACATTAATATATGCACAGTTTTGCACTGATTCACTGTCCATAGCTGTTTCTACACAGCCAGATCAACCTGTTTGGGGGCCCACCTGTTACCTGCAAGTTCCCGTAAAGTATTTTTCACATTTTAAATGGCAGCTTAAACCAAGCAGTACTCCTCTAGTACTGGAACACACCTGGCCACAGGTCTGCTGTATGTCAGTTAGCTTGTGGTAATTTGATGAAACACAACTATATTTCTGGGCCCCCAGGGAATTTACCCCCCCCCCGGGCCCGTTTGTAATCCTGTCTCTTGTGACTAATGTCAATGTCTCATGAGTAAATGCGAGGGGACAACGGAAGTACAGGATGAAACATTACAAAAAGACATTATAAAGGAATACATTCTCTAATTTTGATCACCTCTATTGAATTACGGAGAAGTAAAACTATTTATTTATTTAGATGGGGGGTCCTCTCAGAGTCTTGCCATGGGCCCCTGAAAGTCTGGACTGGATCTGACTTAAAAAAAACAAAACAAAACAAAAAAAAAGTGCATGAAGAACTTCCATCTTAAGCATATTCAACCTGAAAACTACAGTGCAACGCTGCCACCAAGTGGTGAAATGTGAGACTACAAAAACGGCCACAACACCCATCTGTGTCCGCGCATCTTGGCGACAAGGAAACACTTGGAGACTGAAACACAGCAAGTGGGAAATGTTCAAATACAGATGTAGAATCGATCTACTTCGATACCCCTAATAATGACGTGGTAGCCAGTCAATCGCCCAGTCAGCAGCCGCCATTCATCAGCAACTGCTGTGAATGAGGACGGGGTTTCTCCTCCATTTCACGTCGCCGTCACCATCACCGTCCTCGTCGGGGCTGGTCACGTGGTGCGACGGGAGCGGGCGGTGGGCGTGTCCAGTCGCTCGTGGTTTCATTCATAACTACAGTCTTTATTTGAAGACCGGATTAAAGTATGCGGACGGGGCAGGCTGCCTGTGCACCGCTTCGCACGGAGTCTACAGCCGGGTGAGTCCGCCCTCTGTCCAGCTCCCATCAGCACCGGTCAACGGACCCACAGGCGTGCTCACGGTGCAATGTGGTACTATTTCATTATGTAAGATGTGGGATAGGTGACACGGCCGGCTCGAGATGATCGCAGCATCTGATTTAATGAGACATGTTTGATGCGCAGGGACCACGGCGGAGCGGAGCCCCCCCGCGTCCGGCACATAAAGGCTCCCTGCGTGACTAACGGTGATTTATTCCCCGCAGGCTGAGAGCAGACGACGCAGAGATGTGGGACAGCCCTGATCGGCGGCTTCTCGGGGGAGAGGGGAAGATGCTGCTGCTGCTGATGCTGAGGCTGCTGCTGCTGCTGCTGAGCGCCGCCGGCTGCAGCCGGTCGCTGTAGTCAGTCCGCACAGAGCGGAGGGAGGCTGCTTCAACACCGCCTGTATAGACCGTAAGACACAGCACATCTGGAGCTGCTTGCCCACTGCTGGTGCTCAGAGCTCCATAAACCCCATCAGCATCATCACAGTTGTGGAATGAACCAGAGGGATGTCTGCCTGTCTGCCTGTCTGTCTGTCTGTCTGTCTGTATGCATGTGTCTGAAGGCGAGAGAGGATGTGAGGATCTATTATTGTCATTGGACCCTGGAAACTAAAGCACGCGCGCACACACACGCCTTGGATTCATATTTTCTCCACCAGTCGGGGTCAGTGTTTTCAGTTTTACTCCTACCTTCAGCATTTACTCACAAATCGAATGATGGTGAACCTCAGAGGTTACTACCGTTAACTACTGCTTACAATCAGTAGGCTACAGAATGTCAGTGTAGGACAGTTGTATAAGGACATTAATAATGATATTATTAATCATAATAATAGTAATAATTATTATGTGCTGAGAAAGAGACTAGTAAGAAAGAGGTTACTGTAAATGAATGGCTTGAATGAATGACTTTAAATGATGTAATAAATACATATTGTATAATGAGCTCAAATAGTCATAACAATATAGAAAACAAAATATGCTATCTATAAAGGCACTTTATGGACCCCCCATTCTCAAAATCAGCAATATGATGATAAAAAAAATCAACCCCTTAAAATACACCTTCCTCTTTTTTTATTCTTCTCTCTATTTATAGCCTTAAGTAGGGCAGAAACATCATCTTATTCCACGCTCTCTGACAGTGTAACATATTGCGTATTATGTGTGAAATATTCAAACCCAAGACTCCGTGTTTTTATGGCTAGGGTTGGATTTCATCAAATGGAAATATTCCTCATGGTCTGTCGACCATTTTATTACATATCCCCAAAATTTTTCCAGATATACAGGACTAAGTGTTTTTGTAACCATTGGGATCTCAACATAAAATAAAGTTCTATGTGGATTCAGACAATATTTGGCTTTACAGCATCATTTGCCATGACTGACCCACCATGGGTTAACATATTAACATATCATAGTACGTACTCATGTCAGAAATGCATCAAGGAAGCCAGTCTCGCTGAGCTTGGACTGGACAGTATTAACTGCAGGTTCATTGCTGTGACATGGATGCAGCAGGTGGAGCAGTGAATTCGTTTGACGGACATAATGTGCTGAAGTGGAGATTTTTTGTCTGTCAAGATTTAAGAAAAAAAATAGATGAAAGACAAGGACCTCAGTACGTCAATAAAGTGATGAATAGATATTGTTAATTGAAATTTCCTCCCTGGAGTGATTCTTACAGACAGGTTTGATACAATAAAATGAATTTAGTTTAAATGGACCTCTGCTTTGTCTGGCTGTAGTGAGAAAGAAAATGTAAGACTTCCAGCAAAATCTTGAGCTACATTGTTCAAGGGTTTCACACTCACACACACACACACACACACACACACACACACACACACACACACACACACACACACACACACGCACATACACGCACACGCACACACACATAGCCATGAGGAAAAAATTGACACTGCTGACACTGATCATGTGTGAAGCATCACTGAAGATAACTGAGCAGAACAAGGATTTAACATATGTATGTGCAGTGTGTGTGTGTGTGTGTGTGTGTGTGTGTTTGTGTTTGGTTCTCTATTCTCAGAGCTTTGTTCTCATCATAGTTGCCTTGAGCTGTTGGTATGTATGAAATATTACATAAAATATGACACTCGCATGGTGCGGGAATGTGTGGCAGGTTTAGCAGCGTGTGTAAGGAATGCAATCATGGAATGATGTTACACAAGCTGCACTCTGTGGAGATAATCATGTACTGTCAGCTCTTCTTCCTTCTTCCGTCTCTTAATACACTTCTCTGTCTGTCTCGTGTCTCAAATGCAAACAGTAACACAGAAACGCTCATTTTACAGAGATTGGACCACAGCCTGCAGACAGAGATGGGAATTAATCGTAAGGGATTCTTGGTTATTGTGCTGTAATAGTCCATCTTCAGGAGGTGTCAGTAAATCTCTAGACACATTGGAGTTTAACGCACAGCATTCAGCCCAGACGACAGTCAGGTTTACGTCACTTCGGTATGTTAAAGGGGCATTACGTCAAATTTGAGCAAGAAGCTCAGTTAACTTGTCACGAGGAGTTGGGTTCAGGCTGTGAAAACAGTTTTGTGATGTTTTCTGGGGCTCTGAAGGTAGCTTTATAAACTCTGAGAAAAGAACCCTAGTGGTGCCATCGGGGTTATCTTTCTTTGCTTGGGATCAGACACGTCAAAATGGTCACAGAAAGCCTTCATACTGAAAACTCTTTGGTTTGTCTGAAATTGTAGAACAAAAATTCCTCCTCAGGTGGTTAAAATGCCGAACCACAAACGGTCTTCCTCTGGTAAAAGGGAATGCGAGAGCACACCCGCACGGTTTATACAGATGAGCTGTGATGACACGTGATGCATTATCTGTTAAGCGGGTATCTGATAATACTGTATACATGTGAGAACAATATCTCACTTCATTTTGTAACTAGGGGTGATCACCTGGTATCTATGTGACTGTCACACTAGTAAGAATTAATAAGCACAGAATGAAATCCATACACACACACACAGGAAATTTGAAGGAGTAGGTCTGTGATTTTCTACATATTAGTGATTGTCAACAAACCCAGTGAAAAGACCCAAACCAACTATTTGTTTGTTGGTCCCTCAATACTTTACAATTTCCCTACTCTATCTGTACTTCTCAGCCCCAGGTCCATTGGTTCCATCTGATGACATAAAAATAATCTAAATAATTTACTAATACATTTGGGCACTGTAGTTTTTCAGCAAACATCTCAATTCACTACTTACCCAACAATGGGTAAGTAGTGAATTTGTTGGGGACTATTTTCAGTTGCGGATTAATACACATTTTGTGTACCAACTGCAGCAGGATGGTGTATGCAGGATTGACTGAACATAAACTAAAGCGCCCATGTTAATCGTGATGAAAGAAAATGTCGGCATTTAATAGTTCTTAAACAACAACAGAGCTCTGTGACACAATGGAATAAGATATGCAGTATCAGGATTAGAATACGCAGAAAATACTTGTTAGTGGGATGGATTCACTGATGGTTTTGGTCTTTTCATTGGATTTGTTGACAGTAAGAAATTACTTGAATCTTACCAGCCTTTTCCTTTAAATCCTCAGCACTTTAAGCTTTCTGCATAACATGACAGAAATTTTAATATTGTCTGGAAAAGCAGCTCTGTCTGACTTTCTTAATCCTCTGCAGGGATCACGCACGCTGACCTGGACCATGAGCAATGATTTGCCTGTTCTGACAAGTCTGACTGAGAACTCCACTGTGAGTACTGCTGCGTAAGCCCCTCCCACTCTGTCCAACACCATGAACACATGCTGTCCACACTTTCATGTCAGGGAGTGTCTGTCGAACGACAGTTCTTCCACAGTGCTTCATGAGTCAACTTGGATCTTGACCAAAGCAAAAACCAATAGGTATCCAAAAAAAAAAAAAAAGGGGGGGAGAGAAAGACAAGCTGAGTTAACACCACAATGTTCCAGTAACAGGTATTATATCCCAGGTGGAGCAGTAGTGGAGGAAAGCCTGATTTGTATACAAAGAGGATGGGGGGGGGTGGTATCTGAGCCAGCAGCAGTGATTATCTGACAGTTAAAGCTGTCTGTGCAGAGGGAGAATTGACTGCTGTTTGCCTCTACTGAGTGTGTTAGAAACATGGCCTGAAGAGTAGCGGGAGGCTTTGCTGCTCCCACTGATTGATTGTGTTGTTCTTCCTATGTGGCTGAGCTTGTAAAAACAGCCGATTTCATTAAGCCACATTCTTCTCTGACAAATTCTGTGTGTGTGTGTGTGTGTGTGTGTGTGTGTGTGTGTGTGTGTGTGTGTGCGCGTGTTTGTGTGACGCACACATGCATGTAGCTGTGGGTGTATCAAGGTGTGCATGTCGCTATTATGCTGTGATGGGGCTGTTAATCTTAAACAGACACACATACAGTACATACAGCTTCAGACATAATCTACTATACAGTATCTCGCCTTAGGCTTCAACTGAATGCTGGCCACTCTAGCCTCCGATGAATGTAAAAAATGTACTCTATGCATATGTGCTCAGTTTAAAATGTTCCGGCCTGAGACAGGTTTGAGGTTGAATGAAAAGGGGGAAAAAAAGGGTGTTCCCATTTGCTCTTACACACACAGTCGTCCTCCTCTTCTGCTGTTATAAGCAGAAAACCACAGCTTCTTCTTTTAAGCAGCACTTCTCTCCTCCGTAGAGCCACTTGCTGCTGTTAGATTGAGTTTAGCATTGAAGCTGAAACAGATTGATTGATGCTTTATCTTACGGAAGTACCTTTCCAGTTAAAGCAGAGTCACCATAACATCAGTGGCTTTTGCTCTTTCTCACACACACCCTCTGTTTTCCAACGCACCTCCACCTCTGCTACTTTTCTGCCCTCTCTCCATCTCCTATGCCGGTCTTTTACAGCTGGAATGGGTAGTCAATTACTTGAGTAGGCAATTGGCAGAATATTAATCAGCAACTCTTAATAGCGTCAGTCATTTTTCAGTCAAAATGTCAAACATTGTCTGGTTGCTGCTTTTCTTTATCTTATGTCACTCGATGTCTTTGGGTTTTAAACTGTTGGTCAGACCAAACAAGGAATTTAAAGGTGAATTATTATAATCGGAAAATATACAGATGGACATTTTATAAACAAAATGATTGATTGGAAAAATAATGGGCAGATCAATCGATAAAGAAAATAATATGTTAGTTGCAGTGTGTGTGTAAATCCAGTCAGCAGATTGCTTTGGGTTTTTGCTGCTGCTCCTGTTAAGGTCATCATCATCTAAAAGGTCGGTCTGTGCTCCGTGAGGAGCACCACACCATGGTTTTCCTCCAAAGCAGCTAACGACGGCAACCTTTCACATTTTCATATATTACATTACGCTAAATGTTGCAATAGATGAATATTCCATTTGTGACAGAGAAAAGAGCCCATTTATTTTTACCCTCCTTTGAAACTGACATCGGAAGAAGAGCATGGAAAGTCTGGTGTGGGGATTGCTCATGTGCGTCTGCATCCTCTTCCTCCTCCTCCTCCTCCTGCTTTGATTTCCATTTTTAGCCTGCGGAGGCCTCATTTCCCCCTCATTGAGAAGAGCTGGGAAATTGAATTAAGGGTCTAGCTGACGTTTCGATTAGCATCCCCGGCTCACTCAGCCAAGACTGAGAGTATTAATCATAGAGAGTAGAGAAGAGAGCAGTTGTGTTGTCTCCGTGTGCGTGTGTGTGTTTGAGCAGGCAGGATGTACATGAGTGTGTGTGTGGATAAGAATCACTGTGAGGAGAGACGGACTTAAGAGAGTCTTTCACTGTTAATTCATTCCTTATTTAATATTACAGTGCTTAGCTGAAAGCGTAATGTGACAAAGAGATCCCTCTCTGCTACAAAGCTCAAAGGGAGAAGAATCAATTACTGTCCCGGCAGAAGTAATGCAGCCACCGAGCTCACAACAAGAAAACATGACAACAGAGATATGTAAGCCTCTGCCTTATTGTGCTATTAAGGGAATGAGTTATGAGCTCCAGCTATGCCTTCTGAATACAAGCAATGGAAATTAAACTGATGTGCAACTTAAACAATAACAGAGAACTGTGAGTAAGAGGTTTTGACTGATATGGCTGGTATTTGTAGTGACACAGTTGATATTTATTGTAAATAGGAAAAGCTCTCTACTTTTATGTTGTGTCTCATAAAGGGGCCAGGGGAGGTAGTGTGGGGTTAGGGAACACTGACCGATGTGTACGTGCGTGTGGATGTTGCGCGTTTAAGGCTTGGTGAGGATCATTATAGAGTTATTTTTTACCCTCTTTCTTGAGAGGGTAATGATAAGCTTATGGACACCACTCAAAGAATAATGAATGCAAAAAAGTACAGCAGTGGATTCAAGCAATAAACACACAAAGCCCACAAAGACACAAGTTAATATTAAAGTCACCTGTCACCAAAACCATCTAGAGAAAGAGTGAGCAGTGAGAAGAAGTCAGATACCAGGGGACAGCCCTGTTCCATTCACAGCTCATAACAGGCCAAATTAAATTTTTTTTAAAAAGCCAAAACTACAGTTGACAGAATAATATACCTCAGATGCCTGTTAGTCTTTAAAGAGGTAAACTTCCATCCTGATGGAGGCAAACCAAAGTCACTTAAGCGTCCATTAAAATGACCTGAACCCTCTGTGTGGCTCTGACTTGATACAAGTAAGACAGATCATTTGAATTTACACCAGTGACTCTATGGCACACTCATATTTTTTTCCAGTAGTTTGTTGACTCAATAAAGGAACTGTAGAACACTTCAACATAGATTTGTCAACATTTAGCTTCTTTAATAAAAGCAATATTAGGGTTACCTCTTTGGAGTTGGCCTCAAAAGTAATTTGATCCCTAGATATTTCTGTCAGTGTACTTCTAAACCAAACTGGGGCATGTTAAAAGACGACAAATAAGAATATTTACATTTGACACTATAATATTTTATAAGGGTAAGGAGCTCATTGAAAGACGAGGTTCAACTCTGGCGAACATATCGCCACCTTTAGTTGTTAGAAAACACATAATCAAACCATTACATCTATATATAGTGTGAGGTTACACACTTTTCATCTTTATACAGCACAGTTGTTCTCAGAAAAGAAGCTCCATCAGAATAGCTTTCCTGATAATAAGAAAAGCCCCGAAAAGGAATTGTGATCTGATGCATGCATTGTCCAGTATATGACAGATAAACTCAACTCTGGGATACTCAGTAGTAAAAGTAGCAATATCACAGTAAAAATATTAAATCACAATTAAGTCCTGCATTCAAAATTCTGCTTAAAGCTGCCTGAATCAATATTTTTGTATTAACAATGGACTAAATTACTATGTTCAATGTAAAAAGAGGTCGTTTGTAGTGATGAATCCACTGTTTTGGTTCAGTCTCATGGCTCTCTTCAGCTCTGTTTCCACATGCAGCAGGCAGCCGTTTTCAGTGAGAAGAGTTCTGATAAACCCATGGTGTGCAACCTGCCCAACATCAAACGACAGAAAGACAAAGTTTGTTACAAGATGCTGAACGTAGTGGAGCATTTTGCTGTTTGAGAGCCAGATATTTGTTGCAGGAGCGGATGGAGACCAAAACAGAGGCAAAAGACAGTGACTGTTGGACTTACATACATCCGGTGTCAGAAACCTGACTCCAAATGAAAGCTGATTTTGCTCTATGTCTATTAGCTAACATGCTGACCATAACAAGTTTATAAGGTGATAAATAGTACTGTATGTCAGTGTTGTGTTTATACATTGTTGTGCTGACCCCAAGCACCTCAAACTTGTGCTCCAGCACAGTACTTGACTAAGTGTACCACTGCCTGGGTCCTAACATCTTTTCCTGGTTCCACCCCGTCAGGATGTGCCCGTGTCGGCGGGCCAGGTGGAGAACTATGTACTGCTGTTGGTGCTGTTGAGTGTTTTTGCCGGGGGGATGCTGGTCCTGCTCTCCCTGCTGCTCCTCTTCTGTCACCGCTGCTGCATGGGTGGACGACGCTACTCCAGGTTGGTGCTGCCTACCGAGCGACACGCTGCAATGGACTGGCAGGCCTGTTTCATCTGCAAACACACAGGGATTATGAGAGTCAACTTGATTATGACAGCAGTGGATTAAAGCGCTTATGAATATGAAACTGAAAGCTTTGATGTGATGAGGCATTTTGCTTCTGTGAAAGAGCACCAAGAGTAAAACTAATTTCCCTCTTTCAGAGCCAGCGATGACCCTGAGAAGACAAACACCACTTATGCTGAGGATTCTCAGCCCACCCAAGGTCAGATCTGTGTATTTTTTTATGTTCATACAGGACATACATGTATTCTGGTCCACTATCGTCGCTAACTCCTTAACTTTTCTCCCTCGGTTTGTCCTTGTCCTCTTTGTCACTCAGAGATCACCATTCGTCTGGATGAATCAGACGCTCTCTCAGCTTCGAGCTGTCACGATGGAGAGTCAGAAAGATTTGTCTCCACTGGGTCTACTGGCCGCAGAGTCTCCTTCAATGAATCTGCACTTTACGAACAGGAGAAGACAACTCAGGACAAAGGACGCAGGTAGTTTATCTGGGCTAAAGGTGAATTTTTACAGCTTATTTATTTGGTTAAGCTGTTTGACAGCAAATGATTGATCCTCCTCTTCAGGTACACTCTGACTGAAGGAGACTTCCACCACCTGAAAAAGGCCCGGCTGACCCACCTTCACCTGCCACCAGCCCCGTGTGACCTTAAGATCCTCACTATCATGGAGTGTGACTCAGCAGAGAGCAGCACCGTCAACATCAGTGAGACTGCAGCTCCAAAACTGCCCCTCACCATCTACCAGGTAAAATGTATCTCTGCGGTTGAACCAATGCAGCAGATCTTAACTTTGACTTTGAGTAATACAAACACACAAAACAAAAAATCGGGTTTGTTTTCTCATCTCTAACGTGTTGATTTCTCTCTCCAGCCCACTGATGGAAGAGTCCCTGACTGGATAGGACAGAGCCTCAGTGGAGGTCTGCCAGGAGATCCGCACCACTCCATCATCCTGGACCAGGGACCCAGACAGGTCTCATTAGCCATGAAAACACAACACACACGGTCCCAGACAGTGAGTTTCACCTTTTCCCTCTTTGTATTGAGAATTTAAAAAAATGGTGATTAAATAATACGGGTTAGTACATTTTAGCCATGCTATTGGCACAGGTCCATGAAAGGCAATGTCAGCTGATCGCTTTGGTCCTGACATAAATATCTCGAAATCTACTGGATGGAGTTCAATGACATTCATGGTTCCCGAACAATGAATCTTAATGACTTTGATGATCCCCCGACTTTTCCATTAGACCCACCACGATATTTTGAGATAATTAGAATTAGATCATTATATTTTGGCATTTGTGGTCTTAAGAACTAGTAAAATAATTGCAGTGAAATTTGTTACAGACATTCATGTTCCCCTCAGGATGAACTGTAATAACTTTGGTAATGCTCTGACTTTTCATCTAGTGCAATCATCAGCTCAAAAATTTAATTTGACTTTTTGAAAGCTTGGTAAGCCTAGTAAGCTTTCAAATGCTCTTCAGGTTCTACAGTGCAGATTGATCCACACGTATCACTTTTAAACAGAGCTATGAAATGCAGCCGCTACAGGCTCAAACCTCCTGAACGATCATGACTTCAGTGATCACTGCAGCTGAGTGACAATATAACAAACTGTTGTCCCCCAAGGTCTTTGCCTCTGCCCGTCACGATCTATCACAGCTTGTCTGCCTCAACCTCTCCTAAATGTCTCATCACCTCCCTTCATCCTCCTTTCCCTTCATCTCTTCCGTCAGATGGAAGCTATCGGGGACAGGGGAGAGGCTGAAAGGGAAAGGGGGATGAGAGGAGAGTTGACTCAAGCTCCGGGCCAGACTTCAGTTCTACATTTCTTCTCTAAACTGCGTCGCCATGCCAGTCTGGAAGGGGCAGGGCCTTACTTCAGGAGGTGGAAGTTCGACAGCAGTCACCGGGCTGCCAGTCTGGATGCCAAAGGTATGGATAAATGTCATAAATGAATGAGTTTGATTTGATTTGTGGATAATATCTAACTTTTCAAAAGAACAGCATGCGAATAAAAAACAAAAAAATGCATTTGACGAGGTGAAGGACATCAAGTTGAAAAAAGCTATCTTTTCATGTGAATTACTACCAGGATCGCCCAAGAGAAGGCCCTTCCAGAGACAGAGAGCAGCAAGTGAAACCACTGATCACACCGATGACGACTCTTTACCTCTCCAAGATGAGGTCATTGAATCTTTTCCACATACTCCCATCCAGACCAGTGGCCTCCAGTCCCTCTCTGCTGAGTCTCTTTCTCATCCTGCAACTACACCCACATCCTCAGTCTTCCTCAGCAGGTATATCCCTTCCCATAATCCCATGATTTGCACCATAAAATTCCCAGAATTACTGATTAACTGACTGTTCTCTATATGTGCAGGCTAAAACTGGAGGCCATGGTGGAGGTAGGTGGTGGCAGTAGCACCAGGAGGGAGGAAGGCTGTTTGCCAGTAGAAGACTATCATGCCCAGAGGCAAGAGGAGGCCACAAACAATGGAACAGGTGTAGAAAAAGGAACAAAATTCGGTGCAGTTGTAAGAACAGAGGCAGCAGGAGTCGAGCTAGAATCAACAGAAGATGATGACTTGTTTGGGGCACAAAAAGAGGCTGCCATTCAGGAAAGTTTTGAAGACATGTTAAGGAAAACTAAAGACACAAAGACAGAGGGTGTGTCAGCAGATGTGAGGAAAAAGAATGAGGCAGAGGTAGATGATGGAGAAGACGTGGTGCTGGGAGCTGAAGCCAGGCTAAGGGCTGACTCAGGTTCGTCTCTTTCCTTCATGATTCGCCAGGAGAGCTTGGAGGCCCCTCCCTCCCTTTACAGAGACATTTGGAGCTTGCGAGCCTCTCTGGAGCAATACGCCTCCTCAGACCAGAGCAGCACAGATCGGGAGTCTATCCGCAGTGATGCCGACAGCATCTCATCCTTAGGAGGCGCAGGAGCTCGTTCTGGCCTGGACAGCTGCTTGTCCCAAGACCTAGATGATGACCCTGAAGGAGAAGGGGAGGGAGAGTTGTTGGAGGGAGGAATTAGAGGGGCGTCAGGTGGGGACAGTGAAATGGGAAGTGGAGCTGGAGGAGAGGGTGAGGCAGGTAACCGAAAGCTTCTTCAAATGGACAGTGGCTATGCCTCCATTGAAGCACCATCCAGGGCAGCTGAGGAGATACGGCTTTTTGGGACTCCTGGAGCCCCAAGAGGGAAGACAGCATCTGAGAGAAGGTTGTTCTTCACCAGCTCTGGAAGAAAAGGTTCAGTGTGCGAGAGCATCGAGGCCAAGCTGTTTCAGGAGGAGCTTGAGGATGAGATGGAAGACAGCACAGAGACAGAGGAGAAACTAAAGGAGAGATCTCAAGCCGCCAGCCAGTCTCTTACCCTTCAAGAACCATATCAACTTCTGAAATCATTTCATCCTCAGAAACTTCCAGACTCACTATCACAGCTGATGTCTCCACTGATGAAGCCAATACCACAGCCCTCTAGTCCTCACAGACCTCGCCTCCGCCGCCGTGACTACAGCATCGATGAGAAGACAGATGCTCTTTTCAACGAGTTCCTCCGTCACGATCCTCGGTTTGACCAGCAGGACTCTCCACTGCGCTCCAGGCACCGCTCCAGAGTTCACCTCCGGAAGCAGTGGCAGAGACACAAGCAATACAGCGACCCAGGGTCAGCAACTGGGGGTAGGTACTCCCCATCTCTAGAGAGGCAGAGGTTTACTCCGCTGAGAAGGGGTGACAGTGCAGGTTATCCTCTGGACACCAGATATCACAGCACACTCTCACGCATTGCAAGTGCGGCCGACGAAGAAGCCAGTGAGGTTGCAGCTTGCGAGGAAGCAGCCAAAGAGACCACAGAGTACAAAGATCCATCAATTGAAGGAGCTGCTGGGGATGCCATAGAAAGTGCAGCCAACAAAACATCTGAAGGCTTAGATGCAAAAAAGAGCAGCTCTGGTTGTGCAGGGTCAGGTGAAGAGGGCAATGGCTGCCAAGTCTCTACAAATAAGGACACAGAAAGCACAACTAGCCAGTCTTTGACCACTGTGACAGCACAAATGAGCTACATGGATCCAAGAGTTGACAACAGAAACAACAACAGTAGTCAAACTATCCTATCGGAGGTTTCCCTGCAGGCAGAGGGCTGTCTGTCAGACAAGCTGGTCGTGTCAGTGGAAGAGAGGCTCTACGGCAGCCTGCGCAGTGCAGAGAAGCTCAACCAGGGAGGTTCGGAGCGTGTGCTCACCGTGTCTCACACAGCCTCACCTGGCTTCAGTCCCATATAACCCGTTAACAATGCCATCTTCCTCATTGACTTATTTCAGATCCAGTGCGGATAGACCACAGACTTGAGAAAAATGGTCTACAGTAATCCAAACGTCACCATGTGTTAGATACCAGGTCAATCTCTGCGTCCTTTACATTTGGACAAATCTTCAAAATAAATATAGTCTGATAACTGATGCATCATCACACAGATATATTCTAAAAGGCAGAAGTACCTTCTTGATGGCCAGTCTCTTCCAGCGATTCCATTCAGACCTGAATTTCCACTGTGACACCATGTGACTTGTGATGCCCCTTTTTATTGGTAATCATTCTCAAAATCAAATGCATTCATTACATAGCTTTGAAAACGTAAGCCCATCTTTAGAAAAATTAAATATTTCAAGACTTAACTGTGAATTTTCAGCATGCTACTGTATGTCCAAGCAATGTGTATGTGAATACTGTACAGTTTTAACTTTAAGACAAAAAGCACTTTGATGGGAAGAAAGACTATGATTGAGTTTTCTGTCACCCATTTCTCTCATTTTTAAACTATATCCTCCTCAAGTGTCCTTCTTGTCTCAATCACCATGAGGGTCCATGTACTGTATATGTGAGAGCTGTTGTGTCTGTATTTGGTGATAGGAAGAAAAACTCTGACCATGTAAAAAACAAAACCAAAAAAAAACCCCACGATAATTCTTCATGGTTTTGTGCTTGCAACCTTCTCTCTCATTAACAGCATATCAGCAGATCTGGAGATAGCACACTATATCATAAAAGTAAAAACAGATGGGATACCCAGAATACACAGCAAACATACATGCATCATTTTTATTGTCATTTTTATTTTTATTGTCATATTTTTTCAGTTTTTATAGGATCTTTGTTGATCTTTGTCATCTATCCCTGTTCTGCATGATAATCAAGGAGCTTCTGTGGGCTCCAGTGGAGTGTTGTATCACTGCTGGGACACTTGCTGTTAGGGAGACTGACAGATGATACTTAAAGTGACTGACACAGGAGCCTCTCAGGCTTTTAGACTGATGGTTCAGTGACAGAGAGTTCAGGCTGTGAAAAGTGGAGGTTAAAACTGAACAGCAGTGCCATTGCCTGCTCCCCAATTCCAGCAAAATGGAATATACTAACTCTGTATAACTAAATAAAAGATACGTCTGGTGATATTTTTATCATTGTCAACAAATCCCATGAAAATACCAAAACCAACAATGAATTGAGCAAAGAAGTACTGTCTATGTAGCCAAAGTCTAATATAGCTTATTCCTTTGTGCCATAGAGCTTAATTGTTGTCTAAAAACTATTAAAAACATATAAATAAGCCACATTGCTTCACAGGGTGACATCATAAACATGGCCACTTAAATTCTTTTGAGTGAATCCCTCAAACATTGTCCTGCTGGCAAAAATATGCACTTGAGCACAAAATGTGTATTAATCCATGGCCTAAAGTAGTCCCCCCAAAATGCACTAATCACTCCTCTTTGAGTAGTTTGTTAAAAAATACAGTACCCAGCTGTATTTATTGACTATAAACTTTTGAAGGTTTATATCTTCAGTGGGAACCAATGGGTTTAGGGCTGAGAACCACAGGGTATGAAAGTGAGAGGGTGTTCAAAGACATTTGACATGTCGTGGGTTTTTGTCTTTTCATAGAATTTGTTGACATTTAGAAAAATATAGAAATTATGAAGTAGTATTCTTTACACGTCAGGGTGAAATCTGGAGTAGAGCTAATTAAGATTATTTTCTTTATTGAAAAAAAGATGCAGGTTATTTCCTCAATTATTTGATTAGTCTAAAATGTCACAAATCGGTTAAAAAATGCCAATCACAAAGTTGAAGTCTTTAAATTTTTTGGCAAAAAATAGATGAAATTCTTCCACTGGCTAAAATTTTGGTGAGCTTTCAACTGCACCCCATAGTCTTCCTCAGTCTGGGCAAACTCCTCTGAGCAAGACTGAGATGTGGCTGCAGAGTTCTTTTTTTTTTTTTTCTTTTTGTTTTTCCTTGTCAAACTGCTGTTTCTAAGGTCGACAAAGAAATTTCAGGGTCAATTGTAAGCATCTTGTTTGTTCGACCAACCAGTGCAAAACCCATCAATATTTCATGTTTGAAAATGGAGAGAAGCAGCAGACCTTTGGACTGAAAACCCGCAACCAAAGATGGTTAGTTTTTGATTAATAAATGGCTTAAATTATTAATCCCGTATGAAAACTGCTGCAGATAAATTTTTCATCACACAACTATTAGACTAATTTATCATAACAGCTAATCTAGTCTTGAGATGATTTTAGGATTTTCAGTGTCATATCTCACAGACCGAACAGCTTTCCTTACACTCTACCGGAATGTACGTAAGTGTAGTTATTCTTTTGCATTCATTTAAAATAATTGCAGCAATGTTATGTGCGGGGAAGAATGTCACCTGGGAAGCTGAGATGGGAGCTTGTCCCTTTTTATTTCACACAGACTTGGCTTTACGCTGAAGTATGTGCATGTGTATTTTTTTTGAAACTCACGTCGTTGTCCTCATTCAGCGTGAACCATCTGCTTTACGAAAGAATGAGTAGTGCAGAAAACTCAAATGTTTTGCAGCCTTGACAAAGGCTAGACCTTGTGGGCACATATTCATTTTAGATTGAACATTTTTCTTAATAAAGGGGGGGGGGGGTGACACCCCTACCCATGGTATTATATTGTTGTAATGTGATTCATGTAACATGATGTACTGGGAGAAATTGTCAAAACAGCATACTCATTTCCATGAGAACCTAATGTGTGTCCTCACATACTAATCACACTGCTGAAATGTTCTGCAGCCTGTTGACACGATGCGTCTCTTCAGCATCACCACATTACTCCTTGCGTGTTGTCGAACGGAGAGCCTCTCTGCCGACCTTGATGACGTGGGAAGCGCTGCTCTCTCCTTCCCTCAGACTTGTGACTCACCTGATAAATCTCTGATCCGTTGACAGCGAGGAGCTGGTGATGGGCCTGGCTGCGCAAGAGGGGGGCAGGCCTGCCGCTGATGTGATCGACACAACAAAAGAGCATCGCTGGAAAACAGGTGACTGGGTGATTGTGACAGCAAACCACCTGCGGCTGAGCAGGATTGGCTCTTGATATTCTAGGATCTGACTACAAACTGGTCGCAGACATCGGAGAAAGATAAATGTAGTATTCCTATCAGAGTGTATGCTCGTAAAGTACACTTAAAATGATAATAATAATAATAATAATAATAATAATAAACAAAAAACAAGGCATAAACCACTGAGTTGTATTGCATAATAAAAAAAATGCTCAACTCAAAGTTAAACAGAAAGGATCATTCAACAAAACAGCCTGTTTGGGACATATTTTATATAAATAATAATTAAAAAATGTTCATTGGAAAAAAGAAAGAAAAAAAACCTAAATGGAAATCAAAAATCCCCAACAGGTCAGCAGTGGATCTCAAGGCTTCAGTCTGTCAGTCTTTCCACAAAACAAGCACTTTCCCTTTCTTCCAGCTCTGTACAGCATGCAATTTTTATGTTGGTGGTAGTAGAGTACTATCATAGAGATTTAAATATAGAATTATTCATAAATTTTGTTACTTTTTTTCTTTTTAATTTTTTTACACATCACAATGTGTCTTAAAAACTGCCATTAGGGTTCTGTAAAAACAAAGGTAGTCAAAGAAACAGAAGGTGGGGTGTAGGGGTGGGCGGTTGGGGTACAGGTGTGATGGTGTTTGTAATGTTCGGTGCAACACTTGGCCCTCCAAAAGAGGATGACAGCATGGAGGCAGGGAAATGACCAGAACCAGACAACAGAAGTGGATGACATGAGTTGAAAGAAGCCAAAATTTTGGAGAAAAACAAACAAATAAACAAAACAAAACAAAACCAAAAAAAAAAAAAAACCACCATCTTCACAGCCAGTGCCTCAGTCTCAGAGCAAAAAGAACATTTCATGCTGTCCTCCTCCTCCCCGTCACTCATACCGCATCTTCAAAAGACTCTGCAGGCCAGTGGTCCAAGGAGGTATGGGGCATTAATGTCAGCAGGTTTCTCTCACAACTGTGAGGACTCCAGACACAGAAGGACGGGGACAGGTAAACCTAAGAGGGACAGAGACAGACAGCAGAGTATAAACAGACGTTTGTTGGAGTTTCACTTTTAGTTGCTCTCAATATACACCAATGACCAAAAGTTTCCTTGAGATAACACTGAATAGTATAAAAGAATTATTTCAAGACAAGTTCTAACTGGTGCTGCTAACACAAAAGACTCATCCACAGGGTGAGAAAGAGACAGACAAACATCCCACGGCCCACTTTATCTCATCCAGGGTGAGTCATCGCCTGAACAAATTAATACACAGCATCTCCTCTGCACTGCAGCCATGACAAACAGCCTCATGCCGTGAGTGGATTGTATGTGCGAGAGATTGAAAGAGCAAACTGTGGGTGGTAACTGGAGAGGGAGGAGGACAACCTGTTAAATAGGTTTTCATGCTCGCAGCATAAATCTGCCCCACTTCTTCGCCTCAGTGAGGTCCATTGATGAACCCTCAGAAGGCTACAATCTAGATAAACCCTTACAGGAACAGTAAAGTGATGCTCCAAGACCGGACCAGCCAGATCTAGTTTTTTTTTTTATGACTGTATAAGAAAGTGCCCATGTGTTTGCCTGGGGAGCGGTGGTGAGTCAGAGCACTGCTTGCTGAATACCAATACCCCCCCTATTTCCTCTTACACTCCTCCTCCCCCTCCTGCCTGATACTCATCTCTACATCTCTGTCTGTTCTAACTTATCTAATTTCATCCCTCCAATCTATTCATCCTCTTTCCACTGTATAAAAAGGTGTCCTTCAGAAGCACCAGCTTTTGTTAACAGTCTGCACACTCACCAGGTGGATTGTTGCCGAGGGAGGAAGGGGAGGGGTCATTGCTGTTTGCAAGTGGAAAGCTTGCGGATCTTGCTGGCTGTGGAGACTCCTTTGCGTGAGGGGTTGGACGAGGAGGAAGACCGGCGTTCGGCTTTGGCCTTGCTGTTCAGAGAACCCCCCTCTGTCCCGTTCACACAAACTGGCTTGGCTACAGCTGGACTGTGGTCTGCGTTCCCCTGATCCCGATGTTCCTCAGCCACTTGTCCTAAAAGCACACACACATTAGGCCCAAGACAAATCTATCACACTTCCACACAAGTTCTGACAGCGTTGACCGCTGCTTTATTGATCGCGTGTGAGGTAAAGGCATGAGCGTGCACAACATCAGTGATAACATGGATAGAAATCCCCACAGAGCTGCTGCTGTAAAAACTGTAAATATGTTTTTTTAAGAGGGGACCTTTAAAAAGTTCATTTGTCAGCAGCAGCAGCAAAATGTCAAGTCAGATAACCAGGAGAAATACAGTAACCTACAACAACAGGAAATCCTGTCCAGTATCAGGAAAATAGGCCCTAACCTTAGTGTGAATCGTTCATTTCAAGTGCAGAGGTGTGTGTGTGTGTGAGAGAGAGAGAGAGAGAATGTCAAGCTGGCAAGCTGGGACCATGCAAAACTTTAAATGAGTTCCCACACTGCAAAAACTGTAACACAGAGGAGAATGTGTGAAGCGGTGAGATGTAGTTACTGCTGAAGAGAATCACCAAACTGTTGTTTAATTTACCATACACACTATTACTTAATTCATGTGAAGCATCCTGTGAGTGACAGTGCTCAGCATGTGTAGGAGTGAACCCTGGAAAACCATTCATGCTCCCACACCAAAACCCTTTCCATCGGACTATTTTTAGATTGCTTCATTCACATTCTGCAGCTCCATTTGGTTTTTATGTGGGGCACCACTTCTAGATACCCGAGACCGACTACTGCATTTATTATTGCTAGCTGTTGCCTAGCAACAAATAAAGGCTCTGAATTCTGGGGAAAAAAGATAAAAGGAGTTGGGGAAAAAAATTAAATCAAAAATTAAGATGCTGTCATGATCTACTCAGTCAACACACTGGTTAAGTTGTAAACGCAGGTCACTATAAGTAACGTTTCAATATTTTCTAAAACTATGAAAATAGAAAGGCTTTTTTGCTTTAATCACGAGAAGAGAAAAACGGGAAGTCATCTTCCTACATAGCTACCTATATACCTACATTCATGAAACATAGTAAAAGAAAAACTAATTTGGATGAGATCACTGCAGCTTTACAAGTTGGTTTAAGTCCATGTGGGTAAATAAAAACTCCAAAATCCAAAAATAATTCTTTAATCATGGTGAAAAACACGACCGCAGCTTCTGTATTAATTGAAATTTATATTAGCAGGATGGATGCATCACTTACTACTGTTTGGTGAGGGAAAACTGAACAAAACAACCCCACCCTTCCAACAGGAAAGTGGCTAACATGACAACAAAGTAAGGCAAAAAAAGGATATAAAATTAAATGGTAATTGATTGTAATCTGATTATCATGCTACATAAAGTAACACATTTCTGGGTTCACATTTTCTTATTTGCCTACTGTTCCAGTTTTAGTATGGTGAAGAAATGGCAATTTCATTTTTTGTAAGGTGGAATTGAAATAAATGTAACAGGGCGGCCCTGTATAAAAACAACAAAGCATCTGATAATTACAAACTGAAGAATTGAGCCGTACACCATAAAGACATACTTAGTGGCAACATTAGGTCTGTGTTTGTATTCCTGACAACAAAGAATCCAAGGGTTTCCCAGTCATCTAAAACAAGTGGGTTGGGTGAAAACAACCAAGAGGATGAAGCTTCGGAGGGAACTGCTAAAGATGAGTGAAATGAGAGGGCAATGTTTATACTCTGTTTAATAGAATCTAAACAGTTCCTGTTGCTGCTTTTCACTTTCCATTTAAGTGCACCATGTATGGCTTCTATAGCTTTTAGTCAAAGGCCAAAGCTTAGTGGTCTGTTATAGAGAAGTTGGTGTAATTTCACAAGTGAAAACTACATTTCTGACTCAAGGAGGTGGTTTGATGTAGAACTGCAGTTTGGGCAGATTAAACTATACAGCAATGTTTCTTTTCTGTAACATATTTCTAAAAAGGATGGATCGGTGTGGTCATGCAAGAGGAGGAAGTGTCTAACAATGAGACGACACACAGACAGCTACTCTTCTTCTCAAAGTCAAAGAAAAAGAGGACTAACCAAAACAACACAAAAGACATTTACTAATCACTGCTTACTGTCTTAACAATTTTGGGGGAACAAAACTACAACAACAACAAAAACAAACATATTTAACTGTAAGAATTGTGAGCTCACACTTACCTGGCACTGTGAAGTCCTGAGTGTATATGATCTCATCCTCTCCGTCGTAGAGCTCGTCATCGTCATCCTCTGTGTACCCATGCAGATCTTCCAGGTAGGGCACGACCGTCATACTCCGCCAAGGGTCCCTGCTCTCTGCGCTGGCAGGGATGGGCACAGGGGGCTCAGACGGAGGGTGTTTCTTACGCACCCAGCTGACAGGGACAGTGGGGGGGGGGGGGTGCGCATGTAAGTAACAGATCAGCCTTTAACTATGTTACCAGGACACCTCCTGTAGGTTAGGAACCTCACACATTTGCTTTAATTCATTTTACTACATTTGATCATTCTAGTGTTTAACAGGATATATGCCGATAGTAGCAGGGCGAAGGGACTGCCATCTATCATGTTATACATGAAAAATATTATATACTCAATCACTCACTTGTGTTGCCTTATGTTCTGTATGGAAAACCTCTTCACGGGGTCGTACTCAAGCATTCCTGAAAAAACACAGATAGTAAAGGGTCACTTTAATCACAACATTTCAGAACAATTTCCCCACTCACATCTTCTGTGGAGCTTTTAACATAAACTGGTGAGAGGCAACAGCAATGTGGGGAGGGCTAACGGCAGAGATCGATAAACTCCTTCAAGTAACATTAATTCATGCGAGTAATAATAAATCACTGTGGGTCAAGGCACCCTGCAAAGCTGAAGGAATCCATGAGGTACAGTAAGGAAACAGCAATAGGAGTAACATAACAGCTGTACTAATGTAATGAAGATTTTGTGCCTTAATTACCATAATGTGGGCTGAATCTGTGGGAAAAGCAGAATGTCAGTGTGATAAGGCAGCAGTGATGCAGTGCCTATCCAGACCTAATAATGTAATTGTCTCCCAGTAGGCAGAGAAGGGCAGCATGTAGAGTGCTGATAGTAGTGCTGTGCCTGCTGAAGGACACCTTTTGTGGCACTGGGCTTATTTTAGACCATGTAATTATGGACTGAGTATCTCTCAGGTGCTGCGTCATCACACACAGACGTCACACGCTCACACAAAGTAGGGGTTGGAGGCCTGATGAGTTATTACAGGAACAGAATATAGCAGTTTTTTCCCCTGTTCACAGTTAGAACATTCAAAAAGCAGAGACACTGTTCAAAACACCTCCCCTTGACACCAAGTAATTTCAAATGTAGAGGTAAAATCCTATAAATTAAAGTATGAGTAGTGGGTTCATTTCCATAAAAGGACAAACTGAGCCAAGCTGGAAAATACGCTCGAATACCACTTAAACACACAGCTTTTTTTGGTACAGGCGTAATCTTCCCTGCATTCTTTTTGGATTTTAGACAGTTACTTTGCTGCCATATAGTCGATTATACTGTATGTTTGACTATAGAAGACTCTTTACTCTTTTTTTGCAGCATTCCACTCGAGAAAAGCAATGCCTCACTATGAAGTGTTTAGTATTCTGCTGCTGGCTCTAGATCAATGGAAACTACGTCAGCAGCTGGAGGGATTTCTACGGTTTGGAGGAAGCCTTGCCTGCTGAAAAGTCATAGTGACTCTTAATGTCACGGCACCACCTACTGGACACACTCAGAAAAGCTCACAAAAAAAGTGGCAGGGACTTTGTGATTTGCTCTCACTAGATAGCTGGACGATTCCATCTCAAACTGTTTCCATCTAATATTCTACTTTCGGTAATGCTACACAAACTTGAATTTTGTACTGACAAAAAAAAAAAAAATAATACTAAGAGCAAACCTTTTCACTACCATTGTTAAAACGAATGCATGACAATGTCCGATGATGCATGATGCAGTCAGAGCTATGACATTCAATGGATTAATTTGGCTGTGAATCAGTGACTATGAATCAGCCTCCACAGCCTCGGTGTGTAACCACACCAACACCTTGACAGTGAAGTTTAATTTCTCCTTAAGGTTAAAAGATTTAGCTCTGAACAACACTAACCTCGCAGCAGGTCTGACAAGAGGGGTCCACACTCTTCGGGAATAGTGTAGTCTCCTTTTCCAATGTTCTCAAATAGCTTATAGATGTTGTCCCCCTCAAATGGATACAGACTCGTTGTAATGTTGTATCTGAGTGGAAAGAAGCATTGGTCAAAAAATACTAAGAAGGGTTTCATAAACTTGGACCTCATTAATAGCTGTCACATTGGCTATACATATGAATTCAGATGTACTTTTCTGGTGTTATCTTTGACTGTTCCCTAAATTTTAATTTTACAGCTTTGGCAAACAGTATAACATGCCCACATACACCACTACTTGTCAATCTTCACTGTATTTTTCAGGCAGTGTGTCTAGTCATTTCCCTCAATCCTACACTTTAAGCTTGACTCTTTGTTGGAGGTGGACAACAGAGTATAATGGTGTGTGTGTATTTATATATATATATATATATATATATTATATATATATATATATATATATATAAATATATATATATAAATATATATATATATATATATATATATATATAAATATATATATATATATATATATATATATATATATAAATATATATATATATACATACACATATATACATACACATATATATGTACACATATATACATACACACACACACTACATAGAGAAATGACTGGTAATCAGTAAGTTCTTTTCCTAAGTGTCTTTGAGTATGACAATGAATCTCTATTAACTTCAGGGCAGCTGTTCTGACCTTTGAGCTCCCTATGAAAGAAAGGCAAGAGCGTTTAGCTATGACAATCAATTTAGAGACATAATCAACCAATATCTAATTTTGTCTGTTAGGAAAACAACTTAGCAGATCCTTTTTACTACAATTAAATCTTTGAAATACTACGAAATTTAAAGCATTCCCTGACTTGTGAGAACTTGATTAGTGACAACTCACAGTGTTACACCAGCAGACCAAATGTCTACTTTAAACCCTGAAAAGGTGTCCAGTCCATTGGCAATCTCTGGAGGCTGGAAGGCCGGAGAGCCCTGACTGGTGCGACATGTGTCATCCTCTGCAAATGGGTGAAGGGCCTGAAAAATACCCAGTGTATAGGATTAGTATGAATTTGAGTTAGTGTTTCTCTGTATCTATTTAAGCACAAATATTGATACTGAAATAACTGGACGATGAGGAAGAAAATTAAATTTTACACTCATCCACTGCTGCCACATAATAGAGGAAACCCTGAAACTCCAAATGAAATGCAAAATCTACAGTACTGTTTGTAGATTCATCCATTTAAGTGGACATTTATATAAAGTATGATACACCAACATAGAAACCATTTCTACAGAAGGAATTTCAGTGTGCTAACACTTAAAAACATACCTATCTACAGTTCTTTTCTTCTGACTGTTTTTGTGTATTTTCAAACTGCCTGTGTCCACAAAATAATACATTTTATGTATAAATTTTTATATAGCTTACATGTTCCAAACTACCAATACAAATTAGCAGGAATGTGTGGAAATGAGAAAGAAAGGTATTAATAGAGGTTTAATTTGCTGAAATCTGGTAGTTATGGGAAAAAACTATTCACGAGAATCTGGATGGTTAACACCATTATCCCGCAGCTTGAGCTCACCTCTGCTACTCCCAGGTCGGAGATTTTAAGTGCCCCGTCTGTGGTCAGCAGCAGATTCCCTGGTTTAATGTCTTTGTGAACTATTCCCTGGCTGTGCAAATATTCAAGGCCATCTAAGAGTTGGCAAAAGTACCTGCAGGGAGAGAAAAACATAGGGGTTGAGGGGTGGAAATCTTTCATAATATAAAAAGGTGTACAAAAACCATTAAGATATCAAACAATTTCCTTTTGTGGTCAGACGAGCCTTCGTCACTTTAGCACTTTAGCTACAGTGGCTTTCCGGCAGCGATTGGACATTTGTACAATCTACAGTCAGTTCTTATAAAGTAGAGGTCCTGCAGTCTAGGACCTAAACTTAGGCTTGGAGCAAAGGCTGCAGAGAGCCGCAGACTAAATATAGAAGATAGATAAATAAAGAAAAAGAGTCTTACCCGTGAGCTTGAAATACTGGAAACCTTTTCTCTGGGACGCTATCCAGCATTTCTTGCATCCCACAAACGCAATACTCCATCACCATATACGTAAGGTGTGAGTCAAGGGGATTTGCCAAACCAAACAAACAAACCTTTTAATAAAGTGAGCCAATTATAAAGCTAACTAACAAACAGAAATATTTAGGTATAGAAATAACCCTCATCAACAGCAACATTTAGTGCCTGAAATCATTTAAAAAACAACTCATATGCACATTCATTAAACAGCATGTGGATATATTTTCTGCTTCTCTTCATTGTAGAGGACATCCACCAACTGAATCACATTCTTGTGTTGGAGTCTTCTTAGCAGCTGAATCTCCCTATAATGCACAAAAGAAGAACAAAAACATGGCAAACATTAAGTAAACAAATAGACACGAGAGGAAGTGCTATGTCATTTAATATGGCCTTTGTCTGTGGTGAATGTAGGCTAAAGGCCAGGTGGCATTCATCAGCACACCAGCACCATTATGGCGCTGATAGCATGAGCACAAGTGTATCACTGGTTTCAATATCTGCATTTCTAATAAGCTTGTTGACTTAATGGCAACTCAAATAACTTCACAATTCAGTTGTTGCTGTTTTGCGTTTTCTTTTTCTATGAAATTCAAATCAGTTAATTTAGTAATCATTAGAAAAATCTGTATGACTTTTCTAAAAGGTGATTCATAGAAAACAGAGTTGAAGAATGATACCGTAATACTAAACTTGACACTGTCTACGATTTGTTCACAATTATCCACTGAGGTAATGTGTCATAAATATTGTTTGACTTTGTCAGTAGAGCCCAACTTCAACTAACACACCCACCAAAAACAGCCTAGTGAACAAGTGCTGCAGCAGTCAATTACGCCAGTCTCATTATAAAGACAGATAACCTGACAGTTCACTTTGCCACCTGAGGAGGAGAGGTTTAAATCAGAAGCATGGCAAAGCCCCCAGGAGACTCAACATTCATCAGGGAGCTGAGAGCTGGGGACACTAATGAATTTGGATCTGGATGGGAAGAGCACAAAGTAAAAACCATAGACTTCCCTAAACAAGCTACCCAAGATTTTACCTGACAGTTACTGGAGGGATTTTTGTGATTAGATTTCGAATTCTCAAGTCAGTACAGGTGGTGTCACTTGTATTTCCACAAGTTTTAGTTAGTATGAGGAAATATTAGCATTTGCCATTTGTCTCACTGCTGCATGGTTCACACTATTGCATAAGTCTGCCAGTAATGTCTTTAAATTAGCAGCCTAACCTTTTTTTTTTTTTTTTAATAAAAACTGCATACTAGCACACACTATTCACAATCCACTTTTAATCTGTGATTATTTTTAGAATTGTAGAAGATAAAATTTCTTGTATG
This sequence comes from Xiphias gladius, assembly GCF_016859285.1. Lineage (NCBI taxonomy): Eukaryota > Metazoa > Chordata > Actinopteri > Istiophoriformes > Xiphiidae > Xiphias > Xiphias gladius. The sequence goes on along the minus strand of NC_053413.1, from coordinate 12,631,375 downwards.
GATTCTTGTATGAATACATTTTTCCCCTTCCCTCCTGGAAACACATGTGATTTAATGGATCAGGCAATAACAGGTCAAAGCTATAAAGGGAGTGCGCCTGTGTCAAAAAAAAAAAAAAATTCTCATGGCCCCTACAGCGCTGTGGTATCATCCGCTTTCTTTTTTTTTTTTTTTTTTTTACTTCAAAGCAATTTCGCAAAACACACTTTGGAGCTTCTCTGTCCCGTATCACCCTGCAGTTCATGAGCTGTGTTAATCCTCTGCCTTACACACAACCTTCCTACTGACAAATGGATATTCTGGGTCTATTCAGTGTCTCACTTGCACACAGACACACACAAGCAGTCACTGCTGCATCACTGCACTGGCCTCATGCACACATAAAAACAGAGCTATGACAAAAATATGTCAGGGCGTAATGAACAGCCTCATTTCAAGTTATACATCATCTCTGCTATTCATCTGAACATTATGTGCAGATGACATGTCTGAAATGTAGCAAACCACGCTGCATCTACATCACTGCTTATTTTCAGAAAACAAATCATAAAACAGAGGCAGCTCTGCCACTGATGGCACAGTGACTGCTGCAGTCCATCTGCAGTCTGAGTTAAAAATGTGTACTGATGGACATTGTGTGTTCAAGGCCTACGGACTGCGGAAATGAAAGGATTTCAACACTCAGCGATACAGCAGCTACAGTGGAACACAGCGGGAACATAAATAACTGATCAAAATCTGCATCTACAATGTGCTGGTCCACAGACTGCCTCTAGTTTAGGGCATGTGCGTGTCCATGTGGGCTCCTGTCATTCCAAACAAGGGTACAGCTTTCTTGGGCTGTTGCCGTAGCAACAGGACCGGCTCAATCAATGCCAGTATGGGCATGCCCATCCCCATAGCAACCCTGTAAAAGCAGGAAGTGTTTGGCAGACAGGAATGCTGAGCAGAAACTGAATGGGGAGGCTGGGGGTTACTATGGCATCCACACACACGGACAGGCCTTTATAGGCTCGAGGATCCAGCATCCATAGGCTGGAGGACGTAAGGCCTCCACTGAGTGAAACAGATGCAGAGAAAGAAAAAGCACGGGAAACACAGGCAAATCAATTTCACACATCATGGAACACTGCTGTGGACTTATTACCAAACACAATCATGTAGTCTACCACTGCAGCTTTGGCCTAAAAATAAAAGAAGAGCCAATATAAAAAAAAAAATAAAAAAAACTATGAAAAGAAGAGAAGTGGAAACAGTGCTCCAGACTAACCACCCTGACACCCAGGGGAAGGTAGGAATCATTCAGGGACTAAGAAGTATTTGGGACAACTTCAGGGTAATACAAAAATGGTATTAGGTAAGGCAACAACAGCTAAGAAAAGATGAGAGTGGGACTTCCAGTTTTTGAATTTAAGTACCTTTCCATCTGCAGTACAATACCTAGTATTTAGCCCCTTAAAATGGTTTATTTTGTATTATTATTTTTTAAAATTTCTGATACCAATCAATATTTAAAAAAAATAAAAAAAATAAATCAGTCTGTACCTCTTGATCAAAAGTAATTACAAATTGAAAACACAAAAAAACAAACTGCATAAGTATTCATCCCTTTGAAGTGAGAAGTTAGTAAAGGAATCTAACAGCAATTACAGATTTGAGTTTACGTTGTTAGTTTTGCACATCTGGACACAGCACTTTTTCACCCTTCTTGTCTGCAAAACTGCTCAACCCATGTCAAGTAACACAAGGACTATGACTTAACAGTAATTTTTAAGATAAGGCCGCAAATTCAAGATTCAATTAAGGTCTTGACTTACTTTTGGCAACTCTAGGATATTAATATAGTTGTTTTGAGTAATTCCTGTGTAGCTGTGGCTTTAGGTTTGGCTTGTTGTCTTGCTAGAAAATAAATTCTCTCTCTAGTCCTACTTTCTTGAGAAAAGCACCTCTAGACCTCTGTTTTGCTGTTTCCATGTTATCCTCTACCTTCACTTATGGCAAACACTAACCAAGCTGTCAGGTGAGATTTTTTTCAACCGAGGCAACAGCTGTTGCATGCACAATGTCTATCATCTCAGCCGTGCAACCCTGCAGCCCTGCAGCCCTGTTCAGAGCAGCCATAGGCCTTCTCACAAGGATTTTTTTTTTATGTCTGCCCTTACTGAGACATTTAATCTCGGAAATGTTTCTGTATCCTTCTCCTTACATAACTACATTACAGATATACTTGAAATATCCTTTTGTCTTCATGATTTAGTTTTTGCCAGGAACACACTTTGACTACATGCATCTCTGTTCAACAGTCGACTGCACCATTGATGATTTAAGTGTGTCATTGTAAAGGGACTGAAGCTGTCAATTATTTTGTGGTTGTGATTGGTAATTAATGTAGAATAATTTATTTTCACTTTGGCATTAAAAGAGCTTTTTATTTGAGAAATGTTTCTAGTTGTATCCAGTGTGATACAACATTGTATTAGATTAAAACATACATTCCAAGTGAGAAGGATACTTTTATAGAAATTGTAGGAAGGTGACTAGTTCTCAGAGGTTTCACAAAGCAATGGTGATCTTTACTCTGAAGCTAAACTGAATTGGTGAAAATTACAAATTGTCCAACATATAGCTACACCTAATGTATTAGCTGCTTTATCTTGATGTACTATGTATTATCAACTTTTTTAGTAAATTGCAGTATTGTTAGCTTCAACATTAGTCCTTTGGAAGCAGTTCTGCTAACATCGCTTAAATGTTAACATCTCCTCTCACACCCTGTCTACACAGAACGCCTTTCAGCCACCTTTTTCAGTCACTGATCTCAAGGAACATATATACTTCAGCATTCATCAATGCAGTACTTTACACCACCATAGCAGCTTGTTTGGCACACACTGAGTGACCTGAAGCGTCATTTTAAACTTCAAGTTAGTCCCCCCCCCCACTATTTCCACACATAGAGACACTTCTGAGTGGAAAGTACTGTGGCTGAAGGGATTCAGTGCAGACACTGACGGAGAGCTGCGGCTGCTGCTGTTGAACCGATGGCATGCTGCTTTCAGTCCCAACTAACTGTAAAATGGGCACAGGAAACATCGTATTTCTTAACTTAAAGTTGTCTGTCTTAGGTACTTGGTCTTATGTGAATACATGTAGGTTTATTTTTTATCTCATTAGACAAATAATAATCACTGCTGGGCCCGAACCTTTCCCACGTCCCCTCCTTCTAGCTGTCTTTGCCTTCCTCAGCTGTCACCATGATGTCAAGTATCAATTGAGAAATAAATTTGCCAGTAAATTTAAAAAGAGGCTACTCGTGTTTTGTATGATCAATTTAACTTCAAAATGGTAAACACAACACTTTGGGATAGACTTCAGTAAAGATAGTCTGGATATCTGATAATTACAAGGTACTAGGATCTCAACAAAACAGTTCTTACTGAGCTGTCTACGCAGGTTTTTCATTCTGCTTCTGCTGCCGTTTTGACGGCAGCCTACAAATCACGCCATCTTGCAGCTCTTCTTTCTCTGTGTGAACTCATTTTGACAGTTTTCTAAAGCTTCCTCTATAATTAGCACAGGCCCGCAGCGAAAGGCTGGTGTAATATTTAATAAACTACTGTGTGATTAAAACTTCTGATACTCATCGGGAAAAATGGGATGCAGGAAAAGTTTGAATACATAGAAATCACAGTCAAAGAGAAGGATATAGAAAGACAAATCAAAAACAAGAGAAATGACTTCAAATCCTACACTGCTGATAGAAATTCTGCCCAATAACTTCATACTACTTGTGACTTTAATCCAATTTAAACATCTAATTAGAAAACAGAAGGTTATGGTATATACTGCTGCTCATGCAGTTAAGATAAATTGTCTCTTAGCTGTATTCTACACAATAGATTATTTATGGAGGGGCAAATAATCAATAAAGTGATACACTGTAATACATTTTGTCGATATATGTTAAGATACATTGACAAAGCCTCACAGTTTGTTGTCATGTATTTATTATGGACTTTAGAAGGTTATCTGATAGTGGTGGGTTGTACTAACCACATTTAGGTGCAAACAATGAAACCAAGTTATTGAGAGAACTGAGACAGCTGTGTTAACCATGTTTTTCCTCATTCCTTCACCTCGATTAAGGCAACCAGGTTTCTTGTTTACGTGACATTTGCAAAACTGGGTTGATGTAAAAAGTTGATAATGACCCATTTACTGAAGTGCATGTAAACTGACTTAATGCAGCAGAGGTATCATCTTTCCATTTCCATTCTTCCTCTGGTAGTTATAATTTCTTAATGTTCTGCTTTGTCAGATTACAACTATTTTATGTTTAAATAAATGCACAGCTCTACACTGTGTGTGTAAAGGCTGAGACATGTTGTGCACGTTGCCAAATGAATTCTTATCTTATTTGTATGGCTAGGTATCGAATATTGTCAATTTTTGCGTACCCACTCACTTGCGGCTACTGCAAGAATTGACAGCTGTCCATGTCATGAACATGGGAACAGAATGAAACTTTTCTTTAATTGTTTTATCAGATATTTCTTAATTTAAGTCATAGTGTTGCACACGTATAACAGTATTTTATTCAACACTGTAAATATTTTGTTTTGGCCTCCAGTTGTTGAAGTTCTCACCTTGATGTGGTGATGCAGAAGTGTATTTAGAGTGTGTTGAGTGCAGTTTCACATCACTGTGTGTGGTAACAGGTGCAAAACATAACACTTCAAACCGAACCCAACAGTGATGCTGGTCTGAGGTCTAACAGACATGAAACCTTCAACCAGAAGAGGTCAGAGAAGAAATAACACATTATATTGTACTTTAAAATTGTACGTGACAAGTTTGGCTTATTCTGTTGAATGATCAAAAAGGTTGTTGTAGAAAGTAAATAATCAAAAAAAGTATCCTTTTAGTATTTTTAGTGGAGCTAGGATCCTATCATCCTATCAATAAATCATCAATACTGATGGTTAGGAGTTAGAGAGGAGAGGTTTGGAGTTGTTAGGGCAAAGGAGTGATAGATAATAACAGAGTGCCACGGAAATGAAGTGCCAGTCTCACTTGTGGCAGTCTTAAGAAACCCGATTGCCTGGTGTAAATATTCAGTGGGGTGATTCAAATGAACTAACTCACAATAAGATCACGTATTACAGTCAAATCAGTACACTGTGTCTCAGGATAACTGGCTATCACTAAGTGAAAAGACCATGCATCTTGGCATGCTGGGTCACCAGTGACACTGGTGTTATGACTGAACTGTCAGATGCAGAACAAAGAGGGAGATATGGTGTGAAACAAAGCAAGCTGAACCCCCCCCCAATAAAAGAAAAAATAAAACTCACTTTTTCACATTGGCTTCTCCATTAGGAATCCTCCTCAGCTTCTTCTTCTTTAGTATCTTGACAGCCCTGCGACAAAGAGTCTCTGAGTCCAGCATCTCTTTCACTTTGCCATAAGATCCCTCCCCTAGCAGATCCCCCATCAAGTACTTTCCTATCAGCTTTGCCCTCTTCCTCCGTGGCTGGTAGATCACCTCTGTAGAGTCAATGCGGTGAATGAAAGTATCCATCTCCATCAGTTCATTTTCATTTAGATAGTCAAGATGATGCAGCTCCCCGGTACTCATGACTAATAGTTCGGCAGCCACAGCTTAAACCCCCTGTGCAAAAAGATGTACGCAAGTAGCTGTAACTGCTATTGGAGAGTATTCCACTGGTAAACTTTCAGTTCTGAGCCCAGTATATGAATTCCACAAGATGGAATACAGACAAATTACAAAATACTGACTATGGGAAAGGGAGTAATCGCGCCTGAGAGTTGAGGGAGGAGGTGGGGGATCAATCCCAATTTGTAAACATTAGGGCTCTTTTTACTTGAGAGGTGCAGACAGAGGTGAAGAACCTGTTGGGTCCCGTGCCAAGTTAGTGCTTTATACTGTGCATTATGTACATCAGTGACAAGTGCAGTTGAATAGAAATGAGAAAATTGTGGTTTTAAAATGTTATTCCTCTTCACTTAACTCTGGATCACCTCTATATGAATTTAATAGCATACAGCCTTAGATAGAGGCAACCAGTCCTGCTTCAAGGCTATGCAGCACAGCATTTCTGTAGAAGCCCCATGCTGCATAGCATAGTTTTCCTCAGGACACAAAAGCATACACAGCTGGACTGGATCCAAGCACAGATCTACAGCCAAATGCATGCAGCAGTATCAGTTCAATCTCTGGTATCAGCCCGGCTCCTGGAGGTCGACTGAGCCATCCAATGTGTCCAGCCGTCCTCAGGTGTCCTCCATGCTACCACGGTTCCTACAGCCTGGTGCCTGAAAACAAGGGTTATTTAAACATTAATGTAAGTACACACATGGCCTTCGCTCGCTTCAGAACTAAGTTAGCCTTCTGATAAACAATCCGTCCAGACATCAACATTGACCAGTTAACCTTACTGGGTTTTCCTTTCTGCTGTGAGGCTCACATCAGACACCGAATGCTTATCAGCTATTTAAGTACATATTAACACCTTGCCTTGTTTAAACAGAGTCGCGTGAGAGTTACGATTGACACATGCATTGCTTAGTTGAAATAAACATGTTTAAGTGTTAATTGATAACTAGCTGCTAAGCCACCATAGCGCGTCTGCTTGAATGAACTAGCGCACCAACATAAACTCTCAGTTTGTGGCTCTAAGCCATGAACGCCTTCAGTGACTATTGCAGGTTTTAACTCAGAAGCCTGCCTTAAAGCAGCGACAACTAATTTAATGTAGACTAAGACTGACGGTGGACGACTGGGGAGGATAACCCAAACGTCGTCACACAACTGTAGCTAACGGTGGACATGCAGCGCTAGCTAGCCAACTTTGCCTGACGTTGAGATTAGCGTTAGCCAACTTCACCTCATATGCCGGCGGAGCAGGAGAAATCTAGACGACGGGCATTGTTCTCTGACTGTACTGCAGCAGGCTCGCCCATCAGCAAAACCAACATCAGCTCTAACATCCAAATCATTCCTCGATACAGGAGAAACAAACCAGATATATTAAGCTAACGCAAGCTAACCGGAGTTGCGTTGGCTAGCAAGCCGCTCAGATTCCAATTTAAATTGCTAGCTAGTTAACCCAACTAACTCCGGGTGCTGGGTCTCACCTAGATCCACACGAATCCCGTTTCCGTTGCAGGTTTTATTTCCTCTTTGTGTGGCGGTCTGTGGTGAAGTAAATGTTTCACTTGGGTCTGGCAAGATATCGGTTAAATTTTCTGACTCTTCGTGTTACTCTTGCCACTCAGGTTGTCGCCATCTTGTTTACCTCCCCCCCAACTCGCACTGACAGCCCATACGTTACTGCGTCAAATGAAAGTTTTTTTTGTTTTTTTCCTCCACGCACCGTGAAGGAACGACAAAAATGTCAACCAGCACCAGAAAATAATTACTTTTTAGTTTTTACTTGTTCAGTCATTTCAGTTTAATTCAGCAATCTGATACAATTGGTAACTCTCATTTACAATTGGATGGATTCCCAGGAGTAGACACACCAGTTCTTCCAGGAGATGTTTAATTAAAAAAAAGTGTATATACTGTTCATAATCATCAAAACAGAGAGAAAATATATTTATTTTAGCTGGTCACATACTTTCATTTCCTTTATGACTCCCCCTCAACTTTCATCTGCACCCAACTGGGGCTGAAACAATTAATCATTTAGTCGATTTACAAAAAAATAAAAGGCAACTATTTTCAAAAGCAATTAATCATTATTTTTCAAACAAAAATGGTAAGTATTCCCTTGTTCTTACTTGTCAATATGAGGATTTTATGTTTTTCTTTCTTATTAGATGGTTTATTAATTCTTTTTATATTTTGATTATATTTTGACACAAGCCACGGTGTCACTTTCGGCTCTAGGAACTTGCAACGTTTTTCACAAGCTACTGACATTTTATTGACCAAACAATTAACACAAAAATAATAATTAGCTGCACAACTACATCCAACGAAAAACTTAATCATGTCACTAACCAACCAACCCATTGGTTTACCTTGTAATGTGGCTTAAGTTGCCTCGGACTGATGCTGTGGCCAATACCACAGTGGCTCTTGCTTAGCTGGGATTTCTGAGTTATATTTATCCCATGTAAACCACCCTGGGGAATGGCAAACCGAAGGTCCGATTTCACTGATCTGTCAACTTCCTAACTGCTGGCTGCTTGAGTCTGGTAAGCTCTACTCAATAACTCACTGCCATCCACATCCATACAGGAATGAATACTGATGGCAGTTATTAACATGATTGGATGAATACCTGCACTTAGCACACAAGTGTACCATAAACTGAAAGAGAGTTTATCTCAGCTCATACTTATTTCCTAATAAACAGATAAGTACAGTTGTTACAGTTTGCCACATCTGTTAAAACATATCTATGACTATGACACATATAAAACAGATATGTGGTAAGTGGCCATTTTTTAATTGTAACACCAATCGTAGGAAGCAGAAATTAAGTTATAGCACAGTAAAGAAAATTACTCAATGCAATTATACAGAAGTTCATGTGCTAATACAGAACTGTGTTATTTAGTTGGAACACAAAGTCAAGTCAAGGTTTGAAAGGGAACAAAAGGGTTACACAACAGAATGATATTATCATGGAAACTCAGGTGATGTAATTCTTTACATATTTAAAGTTGTTACAGTATTAGAGTGAAATGTGACAAAGCAGGCGATCAAATATTACAGAAAACTGTTTTGATTTTTTTTAACCAAATTAAACCTCAAATGTAATTGATTTACCAATGTTTCTACTATTCTCAAACTTCATTACCCTCCTTCACACACACACTTCAAATTTCAAAATTTCTACTGTGCAACGGTGTCCATTTCACAACTTAGCAGAGCTGTGGCAACTGGAGAAACCAGCCTTTAAATCATGATAAACAAGGCCAAGTATATATATATAAAAAAAAAACAAAAAACAGTCCTCTACATCAGTAATATGGTCTCCGTGGATTATTCTGCGGAAAGAAAAAAGAAACTAGATTAAATTCAGATATTATACACATGACCATGGAGCACAGTACATGGAAAAAACTAATAAGCGTCAAATTTCTATAGCTCTTGCCAACTATACTATTAAATGACGACTATGGATTTCTGCATACTATTATACATTAGCTAACATAATCTTTAATGTTACAATAAATTGATGTAAATCCACAGCATTTTTTTTTTTTTTTTTTTCAACAACAAACAGAAAACAATATGATGTTACCAGTGGGTTTGGCCTGAAGCGGTAAGCAAGCATCATCCTCTTTCTAAAAGCATCGTATTCGTCGTCACTTTTTGTGAGCTCAGCTGGACGGTCGATTCCTAACCCTGCTCCGTTCATGGCTGTTGTTCCCCTAGAGTGGGAGAGACACCCAAAATTAGAGACACCCGAAATTAGAGACACCCGAAATTAGAGACACCCGAAATTAGTTTCTACTTTAATGTCTGTCTGGTAATTTGAGTGCTATCAAAGTATAGGCTATTTTTACAGAAGACATTTTGACATGTTACAGTAAGAAAAGCACAGGTGTTAATAATAAAATGAGTGATGGCTGAATTCCATTTAGCTGCTTCAGGTTTCAGGGTCCTGGTATTGTTCATGATGGCTCACTGTCACACTGTGTTGGTTTACTGGGACACATGAATAGAACAGAACCATCATTAATGTTACTAGTGACACATATGATAATCCGTCTATGACAAGTCTGATGTGAAAAAGACCTATTCAGGGGTAAAGATGCACAATGGCAGTGATCTTGTTGCACAGCTTGACTTGTGAAATTGTCAGGAATGTATTGTTCCCTTTGCGCAGTACACAAAATAAAACTGTTAGTCGAAATAAACGCTTATGCCTTTTGTGAGTTTCTTGTTGCCTTAAATTGATGTATTTTCCGTTTTAATGCATTTCTTGTTCAAAGAGGATGTTGGGTTGAAAAATAACATCAGGAGTGGTATCTCTCTTCAAGTGTAAATCAATGAGATATAACTTATGGACAGGAAGAAAGTTACATTTAATGGGAGGGGGAGACAGGATAGTTGTACAAAAATTAATAATGGTTTTAATGGCTGGGATTTTTGTTCTGTGAGATAACCTCTAAGATAAAGTAAACTGATCTAATATATTATTACACTTTTATACATCTGTTGTAGAACTGGCGTATATATGGACATTGCAAACAATCCAACACAGTGAAAGTCATGTTACTGCTACAGTGATTTCAATAATGGTAAACCTAATGAGGATGGATGGCTGCTCACTTGTTTACGGGAGCCTTGATTCCCTGTCCTTCACTGCCGAGGCCTTCACCTTCCTTCCATCCCATCTTCATGAGCATTCGGAAACCAAGATTCTCCACCGTCAACTTAAACTCTTTGTATTCTGAGTAGTCTGGGTCCCGGCCCTCCTGCAAGTCAAGAAGACTAAAGTTGCATTCATGCCATACACACTGAGGAGTTGCACCATTTCACTCAAAAAAGTAATTTAGTCATTATGTGATTTGGCACAGGTGAGACAAGATTTTCCTATATTATTCAGTTGATTTAACAGGGAAAGCATAAATCTGCCTTTCATCTGAGTCTGTTTATTAAAGCAGGGATGATCTGTCTCCACATTATTCCACATTGCTTGTCTCCACTAAATACAACCTCCAGAAACTTGAGTAGTGCTACAGTAACCTAAGAAATTTTATTTCTCCCAGAAAGGCATTTCTCTTTGTTTTTATTTACTTAAACTCAATGTTTATCACTTAGATCCCGGGTCTTATGTGATTGCTGACTTTCCAATAACATCCCATGACTCTTGCACTGAACTCACATACAAAAACATTCTCTGTTTACATACTGTGCTGTTCTTCAACTTTGAAACTTTTAAAAAAGACATTAAAAAAAATGTGGTTTCTACGACACTGCCAAATCCAGTTAAGCACAGTTTCAATAAACAACTGGTAATTATAGTGTCCTCCTGAGGACCCATGAGGAGGAGTTAGATTTATTAGCTGGGAAAAGGGACAACAGGGTTTCTCTGCTGGCTGTTGCCACAGTGCCCCTGAACTGGATAAGCAGCTTGAAAATAGAGGCATGGATGGATGAATACAGTCCTGTTTACAAACATTTCAAACTGACCACAGTCCTACTAAATTCTGCAAGGCTAATACTTAATGGCTAACTGCCAGCATAAATTACACTAAAAATGTATGAAGGTTTTACAGTATTTTGTGATTCCTGTGAAGAAATTCTAGCATTAAATAGTCTCCCATTCCATACCTGTAGAGACTCGGTGAAACCGCCTAAAACCCCTGTACAAAACAAACCTCTCAAAATAATAATAAAAAAAGTAATTTAAAATCATGTTAAAAATTCATGACCTTTGCGATGCCTGAGTTTAGTGCTTCCTCCCTTAATTTAAAAGCTGTTTAAAAGCTTTGCTTCATTCATCTTTACCCCAATATTAAGATGAATAATGGACAGAGGCAATCTTAGTAGTTGAAAAACAGTAAAATTCTTCCTTATTAGGCTGGAAAACAAGTGAATTCGCAGAAAAACTGACCTTGAGTGCCTTGAAAGTCTCCATGAACTTCTCCAGCTCCTCAGGAGGCAGGAAGTCCCCAATAAAGTGTTTCCCTTTACCCATTTCTGTCAGCGATTCTGCCCACTCTGGAAAAGTATGGATAATAAATGGTTTTCTTTTTTCTTTTCTTCTTTTTTTACAGCAAAGATCTAGCTAATCACCTTGATAAACACTGGTTATCAGGCACCAACTACTGCTAGTATAACAGTTAATATGAATAATTCTCTATGCTGAAGGTCAGCCTTACCACGCGTCTTCTCCATTTCCATCTTTCGGAGACGATGCTCCCAGGTGCCCGCCTGCATGTCCACTTCTTCATCACTGTCGTATTCATGTTGGTGGTCCCTCATGGCTTTCTCCCACATCACCTGCATCTCTGCCATTGCACGCTTGTGCTTCATGATCATGTCATACATCTCTTGCATCTACAGTGTGTGAGAGAACATCACGCACGCACAGTGAGCAACACGTATACCAATAATAGATTACAGGGACTAATAATTCTGACTTTAACGTGTGATTGAACAGAGTAATGAAAGTACTTTTTGACTGTTCTAGAGGACAGTTTAAATTGAAAACAGACAAAGAAAGAAAAGGTGGGTGGAGTTTAGGTATAGTTAAAATTGCAGCATTGTAATTTTCACTTAATAAATACATTCAGTTGGCATTTTCCTACCTCCTGTTGCTCTTTGAGTTGTCTCTTCTGGTCTTCAGATAGTTCTGTCACTCCAACCAGACCAAGAGGCTTTCCCTTCTTATAACCAAGACCTCTCAGCTCCTGGGCTGAAACACCAAGAAATGTATTTAAAAAAAAAAAAAAAAAAAGTACTTGGTGCCAGTTATATATCTATCTATCTATATCATATCTATCTATATATCTATCTATCTATATATATCTATATATCTATTTATATTTATATTTATATTAAATGTTAATTAATAAATAACACACATATGTACAATGTGTACAGCACAAGTTCATGTACCAGAGAGAGAGGGTGTGTTAGGGTCTGCAACATTAATCTCCTGAGGAACAACAATGGGAGGATTGGGCAACTCGACTTTGTCATCTTCAGACCCCCATCTACTCTTCCTCTTCCTTTTGACAGGTGGGGTGTCTGACTCCTGAATATGGGGTAGAGATGCTAGGTTCAGCGGCGGGGGGATTCCTGGTAATGGTGGAGCAGCTGGTCGCTGAATGTCTGTCCTTGACTCTGCTGCAGGAGTTGAAGAGCTCTGAATGGTTGCAGCACGGTACTCCTTTACTTTCTCTTTGTAGAAGCGGTAGGCTGGACTTTGGTGATCATATAAAAAACTGTAGGAAGGACAGTAGATATTTTGTTTGAGGTGAAAAACTAAGAAAGTACAACCAGGTTTAATTAAAAAAAAAAAGAAAAAAAAAAAAGAATAAAACAAAAGGCATGATTAGGTAACACAGTCACATATACAGTGACTGACCTGAAGGCAGGGTTATCTCGGTTGCGCTCAGCAGCGATGGCTTCCACCTCGGGGCCACCCTCCGCCACAAACCTGGCCAGCTTCTCAGCCACCTGCTGGGTTTCCGCGTCCACTGGGGGGGAGACTTTAAGCAGCCTATCAGTACTGGGACTCAATTCACACTCTACTACTGTACCGTACTCAACTGGCCCTCACACACCACCAGTCTAGAGCCAATAGGGGATAAGAAGAGGAAGGAGGAGCAAGGGGGACAGGGGTGGTGAATGGGGAACTGTATGGATGTGAGGCTTTTACTGTAGCAAATGATGAACAGATAAAGCCAAGAAAGGCTCCACCACATACGGGTTTTACTGCCACATATGGCTTCACACTTGTATCTACATGTATAATGTTGTGCACAATTAAAGACCAGAATTATTACTCCATCTTTAAAATCTGATCCAACTGGGACAACTTAGGGGTGAGCGATATGGACAAAAGAGCGTATCTCAGAATTTACTTGCTAAAGGGTAGGACTGTTTGCAGTGTTGAAAATTCAAACCAAAAACAAATGGTTTATTCAAAAATACGAGAATAAAGGGCAAACTATGAGGCCATGACCTCTAGAAGCACAGCCTAACATAAAAAGCAGTTTGATGATGAACCAGAACCAGATTAGTACCTTGATTAGAAATTATTTCTGTATGATGGTGTGGTCTTGAAAGCCAGTATGCAGATGTTTTTTCTTCCCTTTTTAAAATTCAACTGAATACTTTTACGAATAACACAGTTTCACTCAGAGACCTCAAAGAAGAATCGCATGGGTATGTTATTACATTTTTATATATATACTGTATATACATATACTTTGCTATTGCAGAACTGAGAAATGTCAGGTTGGTCCTGTCCAGGTCACCTTAACCCGACAGTCAAGAATTTTGTAATGTATCTGTGAGGGAAAGGTTTGCAGTAAAGTACACTAACTTGAATATAAATGCATACACATGAATAAAAGGTTATAAGAATCATCATTAGAATAATAATCATCATGATGTCTGTGGATGTCCCTGTGAGGTCATATTGTGATAACTGTAAACTAAACTGACAATATGCTGTCCACCCCTAATGCAATTACATTTCTGTAATGCTGAGAGGAAAGGTGTGGGTGAGAAAATAAAAGACAAGAGACAGAGAGTGAGAAGACATAATCTTACCATTATCTGATGTATTCTCAGGTCTTAGCAAATCCTTTCTCAATTCTGCGACTCTTTTTTTGTAGTAGAGATACTCCATACTGCTCTTATCATATAAAAATCTGAAAGGCAAGGATAACAGTTGAAAACGGATAAGTTTGAAAATACTGCAGGAGTAAAATAAATCTAGATAAGCTAAAATGTCCTTCAGACTTACGAGAAAACAGGATTGTCCTTGTAGTCCTCCTTGGCCTTTCTCTCCAGTTCAGGTCCCCCCTCTGCCACAAAAGAGGCCATCTTGTCGATAATGAGTCTGGTGTCTGAATCCTCTGGGGGAGAGACTTTAAGCAGGCTATGAGTACATTTACTGTAAGGGCACCTACGACAAAATGCCAGTCACAAGGCAACTGTACCACTGGAGTACCCAGAAGATGCACTGAAATGTCCAAGCCATGGAGTTGTCCAGAGAAACACTGAAAAACACAGGCCTTGAATTACCTTTAATCTCTAAGAATCTTGAGTAATCAGCATCTTCTTCCTCATCTTCACCATCTGGAGAACAAAACACACTCGGCCTCTGGCTGAGAACAGAATTCTTCTTGGATTGTGAGTAGCTCTTGAACTGACTAAGCATGCTACTGACTCCAAGGCCAGGCCGCTTGCCAACAAGAATGCTCTTTTTGAGAAGTGTATTTCCTCCTGACAACGAGGTTGAGGGTGAAGGACCTTGGGTATCACTTGTGGAACCTAGAAAGATTAAATGGGACACATTTAAAAAAAATCTAGCACTAGCCTTAGCCTACTAGCTATATGCTATTATTATTTATGCTACAGTTGCTAAGAGCTCTTCTTCAACCAGAACATTTGTCAGGTAATCAAGACAAGTAAGGTAAGCTAATGTTCATGGTCCTGTCATGGTATTTTAACCCAGTTCCCTTGGGTGAGGTTGACCTCTTAGAGAGCCTCTACCTCCCACACATTGTATAGCTGTGAAGGACCTCTTTATCTGTCCTTTACACAAACCAAAACTACGGGGTCAAGGCTATTATTCTATGTTCCAGTGTCCCTGTGCTGTAGTAAATTTCACTATATGGCATCACATTAATATATATTACTTGTGATAGTGATATGTCAAAAACATGAGTGCAATCTTATAGTCAAAATTGTGCAGATGAAGGTACTTACCTGGCACATTGTTGGATTTCTCCTTCTGCATCTTCATGAATTGTTGTAAGAAACTTCCATCATTTGCAAACTTGTTTGAGGAAGCTCCTTGAAGGCTGGGAGAACTACTGGGATCAGAATGAAATAAATACATTGAAACTTCACTTTGTTACATGTTTTAGTCCATGTTAGTGTAAAGCAATGAAATTGCATTACAACACTGACTGTCAGTAACTGATATGCTGTGAATGAAAAAAAGTAAATCCCATTTATTCAATGTTTATATGTCTGTGACGTATTCATGGGCTAATGAGTGCATGCTTACCTTGGAGGCAGGGGCTTGCTAGTGGTTTGCACATTCATTTTAGCTTGCTCTGCCATTCTGGCCTCAATCTCCTTCTTCTTCTGGGCTATAAGCTTCTCTTGACGGAGAATATTCATGTTCATCTTGTTTTTCTGTGGCTGGACAGGCTTGGACTTCCATCCCCCTCGCCCTGAACAAAGACAGAAAGGGGAAATGCAATAACATGACAAAAATAAGCATGTTATACAGCTGTGGATCCTGCAGTTAAGATATTTTCTGATTTAAAATATTGCTATGAAATTTGGATCATATTACTTGATATTTATAGGTCATAAATACGTAAAGGCAGATCACTGTACCACTATATGTAATATAATAACTTTGCTATGTAGTAAGCCATTACAGCTGGTGAACAGGAAAGCTTCTCTAAATCAAACAACAAAAGAAACAACTTTAAACAGATGTTAAAAAGAGAGTTATGTAATTACATGTGAATATTACATGTTGCAGATCTTGGGAAAGACATGTATTTGTTGATCTATTTAAATATAACACAAATTGTGTTATTTGATAACTATTTATTTTAGCTAAGCCGACAGCTAACGCTAGCTAACGCCGTTCACTGGTTACGCGAACAAGCGGCTACATAAGCTAGTTAACATTCACGGCAGACCTGGCTAACGTACGTGTTCACTAAGGACAGCTGCTTTGTATTTAGCGTTAGCATCACACTCAGGTTTTCTGTAAAGATTTACCTGCATCGCTAGACTCCATGGCCGTTGCAGGAGTAAGAATTTATTTCGAAAATAACGCTCACAGACTACAAAAACCCTCTCGCTGCTACCGAGTAGCCGTTTTAGAATCTGACTCCGCTAGCAGAAGCAAAAACAAGACTTCCGGTCGTAGTTTGTCCAGAATAAAAGCATTGACTCTGGCCATACGCTGTATGATCTCTACCGGTCTACAAGACCCCAGAAAATGGCTAAAACGATACTTTTTTTGCACAGAAGTAAAAAATAATAATAATAATAATAATCGGCATGTACGAGGTCTTAAAAATTCTGGTAAAAATATATAATGTGACCCACTCAAATTCACACTGTAAATTCTCAGAGTCCATGAAATCCCTTCCCAAGACTTTGACATCATATCATCACCACACCACAGTATTTTCTATTAGAATGGCTCTATATGAACATTTTGAGATAACATGTATACTGTACAGTTTTCCCCTCAACGCAGCCCCACCAACTATACTGGGTTAGGTACACTTGTGCAATGTAATGCAATCCAGATTAGGCACACAGCAACCCTGCAATAAACCTTTTCCTTGTGAGCTTATGGTAGTCAGTCTATGTTGAAACCATTAGTTTAGTGATGTTGTATTGAATCATATTATATGGAGAGACGTTTCTAATATTCTGTCCTATTAGGGCTAGACAAACATACCCAGAATGACACCTCTCTGACACTCCTCCAACAAAACACTGTATACTCTACTATGTGCATTGCTTTCTCCAAATCCTAGCATGAATGTCTTGTGGTTGAAATTGTGGTTGCACTGACATCCTATGAAAGAACAATGACAGGAAGCCTGTACAGTGCCCAATTTATATTCTATTATATATTACTTCTGTGATGTATATTATGTGAAACCTCTACGATTTAAAATGGCAAAAAGAATCATAATAAAACAAAATAATGTAAATCATTCATTTTAGAGGTTCCATAATGGTTGTTTGTTGAATATTCTTTTAATTGGATACTTTCGTGCTTTTACTTTGAAGTAAATGTTCAACCGGAACTCCTCTTCTTAGTAATTTTGTGTAGCTGCCATGGCGATGTTACGTATGTGCTCGTACGTTTCCGATTCCACCGCGTATTTCCCGTAGCAAAAGTCAGATCTTGTCCCTTGTTGCTACCCGTCCGTACCGTACGAACTAGTCTTCTGTTCAGAAATGGCTGAAGCTTCCCCACGGCCCTGCCGGTTTTTTTGTCACCGGTGTTCAGCAGAGATCAGTCCGCGTTTACCGGTAAGCACCCAAGAGACATAGTTGCCGACTTGAAGAACGAGAAATCATATTTGTTCTTGTTATGGTTTTATGTGTGTGTGTGTGTGTGTGTTGGTGGCGCATAGCGAGTCTCATCGACTGACTGCTGCTGTTCAGCTGCGCTAGTTAGCACCAACGGTTGAGAGTGACAGTCAAGTGGTAGTAATTAAGTTGGCGGGGACGCACTCATTATGATCTTGAGATTTAAAATGTATAATTTCAGACATATCGCAGTATACTGAATAGCAGCCTGGTAGTGCTCATCCTAATGGCTTGACAGGTCTCATATTGGTGGCGTTTAACGTCAGCGAGCTAGCTAACAGAAGGAAGCGTAGGTTCTCTGTTAAGTCAGATTTCGATTCTGTGAGGATTCAGTTAACAGGTTTTGGTTTTAATTCAATCATTTTCAGTCAGCTGATATCAAAACTCTATACGGAGATTTCTTTCCCAGAAGGACTGCTTGTTAGCCACAAGGACTGCTTGTTAGCTTACTGCGGTTATATCGCAAATAGAAGTCAAACTATCTATCTAGGTATCACTTCAACCTAAAGTCAGTCTCAGTTGAATATCCTAGTGTTGTGACAACAGCCTGCCCGCCTGCCACCGCAGTCTGTTGTCAAACTATTTATGGGAAGCTTCCTGAATGTTACAGTAACAGTTACTTTATAGACAGACAGTCAGCCAGCTGCTTACCTGTGTGACAGGGTAGTCTCAGGAGATTATATTTACTAACTGGAAGTAGTTACAATGTGTTATTCACAGTATTTGACATTGGTTAAATCGCAAGCTGGATTCATCTACTGGAAAAAAGACATCTGGATGTTACTGATTAGACTTGTGCTCTACACCAACACTAGCATACTCTTAGTATTTTCCATTATTAGACATCATATACCCAGTTGCCAGTTTATTAGGTACACGTTCACCTAACCAACACTATTGTATTTTGGTACAACAGATCCTACTTGTATGAAAGTAGCATTTTAAGGCTGTAGTTTGCAGTGCTGTTATTGAATTGCGTTACACTGAGAGATGCTTGTACTAATTTGATCACCCCGTTTATGTTAGTCAGGGTAGATTAAATATTAGGAACACTTCTCAGGATTACACTGTATAATTCAACACCAGCACTCAGCCTTTAACGCCTGTTTAACACTCTAGATAAACTTTATAACCCTCATAAGGGTAGGATTTTATGCAGGGCTGTTGAATTAGAGTACATCATTGTTATCTACAGTTAGGTCCATAAGTATCTGAACAGTGACACAGGTTTCATAATTTTGCCTCTGTGCACCAGCACAATGGATTTGAAACGAAGCCATCAAGTTGTGATTGAAGTGTAGACTTTCAGCTTTAATTCAAGGGGTTTACCAAAACTATCACATTAACCGTGTAGATATTACAGCCATTTTTATACATAGTCCCTCATTTTCAGAGGCTCAAAAGTAATTGGACACAACCACCATAATTATAAATATAAGGATTATTTTCAATGCTTGGATGAAGCTCCTTTACAGTTAATGGCTGCCTGAAGTCTGGAACCCATGGACATCACCAAATGCTGAGTTTCCTCTGTTGAGATGGTTTGCCAGGACTTTACTGCAGCCGCCTTGAGTTGCTGCTTGTTTGTGGGTCTTTCTGTGCTCAGTTTTGTCTTTAGGAAGTGGGTTGAGGTCAGGTGACTGACTTGGCTATTGAAGAATATTCCATTTCTTTGCCTTGAGAAGCTCTTGGGTTGCTTTCACAGTATGTGTTGTGTCCATTGTTGTGGTGTACCGAGGAAAAATTATGAAAATTGTGTCACTTTCCAAATACTTGTGTACCTAACTGTAGGTTTACCTAATTGAGGGTCAACTGTATATATGTTAGTCATGGTGAATACATACTAGATATTGATATTTATATTTTTACTGTAGGACTACACCTGTCCACGCTGTGAATCTGGCTTCATTGAGGAGTTGCCTGAGGAAAGAAGGTATGTAGGATTATTGGGTGTTTCATTAATTTTATTAAATTGATATTTAAGTAGATTTCTGAGTCTTAGCTTATCCTTCGATTCACCACTGTTTTCTTGCAGTACTGAAAATGGGTCGGCATCCACATCCTCCATAAATGATCAGAACCGCTCAGCCTTTGAGGTCTGTGGGACTCACAAAATCAGCTCATCTAGGAGAACATTTTGCACATTGCACGATTGATGATTTGACATTGCCTCTTGTCTTTTCTACTAGAACATGGATCACCAGCACTTATTCACATTTCCCTCTGGGTATGGTCCCTTTGCGCTTGGGATTTTTGATGAAAACTTCGACCTTCGAACGCGGCTACCCACAGAGGACAACCGAGAGACAGAAAACAGGCGAGAACGCGAAATGGCATCACGGCAACGATACAGTGCGCGGCAACCACGGGGTCGACATGTTCCTCGAAGACAGGGTACGCGCCATGAAGGAGTGCCCACATTAGAGGGGTGAGACATTTTCAGCAGTAGAGTGTGTGTGGGAGGTTGGTGTGGGACACAAGAGAGTACAGGTGAAAAATTAGCTTCTCTTGTGTGAGTAATACATGCTTTTCATTTTATGCTTGGCAATACTTAAACAATATTATTATCTAATTCTAGAATATAGTGCCATGATGTGTTAAGAAACATCTAAAAATAATGTAGAACCTTGCTAAAGTAACAGATCAAATAAAAATACCATGAAATGATCTGTAATGCCTCTTACCAAAAAATACCTCATTCAAAAAATATAACACAGAATATCCATTATTACCATTTTCTGCATTAAGTAATATTATTTTTCTGTCACCGTAAAATTATAAATATGTACAGACATTTTGCATGTCTGCAGTATATTTGAGAAGACGAATTGAGTTTCTCAGTTTGATTCAGCAAATGCTTGTTGAAAATGTTGTTTTTTTTGTGCTGTTCTTTCCGGATACAGAATTATCCAGCAGCTAGTAAATGGAATCATAGCACCTACAGCCATGCCAAATATTGGGATGGGGCCATGGTAAGCTTAAGAAACTGTGGCGCATGTTTTGTTTTCTTGTTTCATAGCACTGAGCTGAAAAGTGTTAACTGTTTTTAACTCGTTCTTTTTTTTTCTACTACCTTCTTGTTTTGCAGGGGCATGCTACATTCAAATCCAATGGACTATGCCTGGGGCGCCAATGGACTTGATGCTATCATTACACAGGTAAAAAAAAGTGTTTTTTTTTTTGTTTTTTTTTTTAACATCACACTGGAAAAATAACTGCATATCAGTTTGGCAGCTACAGGGTCCCAAGAGTTTTTTCCAGTGGGGCCCCAGGATTTTTTCTATTTATAATATCATAATTAATCATTCATGATAATGATATTTTCCTTTTGTTTTATAGCATTATAATGATACTATGCTGTAAAGCTCTTAAAATGTTTTCTACATTTTGGAGTTTGAAGGGTCTCAGTATGCACAGAAAGTTGTCTGTTGGCACTAAACAAATAGCACTTTTTTTCATAATGTACCTCTACAGTTTGCAGATCAAACTTTGTGAAGAATTTTCTTCCTTTAAATCAGTTGAGCTACATTTTGGAAGAGAATGTCTTAAAGGTGACATTTGTAGAACAACCTTGTTCTCATATAGTCAGTCTCAGCCATTTAATGCAATTCTGCTTTTTTTTCACTTATAGTTGTTGAACCAGTTTGAAAACACAGGTCCCCCTCCTGCAGACAAAGAAAGGATAAAGAGTTTACCCACCATCTGCATCACAGAGGAGCATGTGGGTAAGTCCTCACATGTCTGTCTAGCTCTAAATTACAGTTACACACTCATAGTATCACCCATTCTGCACCGAAAGTACCTCTGCTTCCTTTTTGGGTATCTGTTAGAACAGAACTGAACTGAAAAGATTACTTTTTTTAGATTAGTGTTTTCTTTTGTACTGGCTCCATGCATGCATGTGAGTCTCTACAACCTACTCATCTAAGCACACCAAATAAAAAACAGTCTAGACCTTTAAGCCAGTACGTTAACAATATTTTTCTCAGTAGCAAGAAGAAAGCTGACAATAATCACAATCTGAAAATGTTGTCTTTTACATTTTCTTTTTAGTTTTTAGTTTTATATCATCACAGTCTAATGTGCAAAGATTCTTACATATATATGTACTTCTGTTTTAACTTTTGATCATGGTGGTGTTGGTGGTAGTGAAGTGAAGTGCTTGAATTTAACCTTACATTGCATAACACAGCCTAAACTCAAATAAACAGAATTATTGTCCATGCAGCTGACGCACGTGACTGAAGGTCTCTCACACACACACACACAGAATATTGTCGTTTTCTGTTTGTGCAGGTGCTGGGTTAGAGTGTCCTGTGTGCAAAGAAGACTACAGTGTCGAGGAGAGTGTTAGACAACTGCCATGCAATCATTTGTTTCACAATGACTGTATAGTACCATGGCTGGAACAGGTATGTATATCTAACAGTGATGTCTCAAATAGACTTGTGCGATTGGTATCAGACGTTCATCATAGTATTTGATTGGTGTCAGCTACACCAAACTGTTTAGCTATATGAAGCCAGTTTTGTTTATTGTAACCCATTACGCTTTGATAAAACATTGGACGCTGTTGCTCACACACCCCATTGCGAGCAAGTGAACTGCGAAACGACATAAACAAACAGCAGCCGGCAGTTTCAGTTAAGGGTATCGATAGGGTAGTGACGGTGGGTAATTGAGCAAAAAGAAAAAGACATTCCTCTGGTGCTCATCTTAAGTGCTGCTGTAGGTTGACAAAGTACATTTCAATTTCAGTATTATCTTCATACTGGGGATGAAGAAACGCTGTCCAAAATTGTGCCTTGTACTATAAGACTCTATAACAGCACTATAATAAGATTAGAAAACTAGTCAAGGAAAGGATGGATGCAGGCTGTTCTGTCTTTTTGCAGAGCTGTTCAGCTAAATCAATAATTAGACTGAATCCCCTTTTTTTCCCCACCTCATTCATTCAGCCACTAATTGTGTTGTGCTGTGTCCTTGTTTGGAGGGGGAATTGTTTTGTTTTTACCTTAACCAGTCAGTAGTGAGTGATGCATAAGCCCGACCTACAACATTTACAGTTGACACGTAAAACTGTTGTATTGGTTGCTAGAAGAACTGAATTTCTTTTTACATTGATCAAAGAAATAAGCCAATTCAAGTTTTATTTATCGATTTACAACTTGTATAGCTGCATCAGTCCTGAAATGGCGTCCCCATTCTCAATCCCACCTCCTAAACGCTGATCGGTCAATTGTTGCTCTAACTGTGGGAAACAGCTGCCACCAGACCTTTTATGAATTGCTGAACAAATTTTAGAAATTGGTGGCAATTCAGAGGTCTGGAACCAGACTACTGTTCAGCTGTCAATCAGAATTGGAGTGGCTTTAGTAACTGTGCACAGTGCAGTTGTATTATGTTGGAAAATAAAAATATTAGATTGGTGCTCTGTATTGGCACACACGTGGTATTGAATGATTCAAATTTGGGACAGAGAAAGAGTTGATCAGGTCATTCCTAACTTCTGTGCTACATCTTTAGCACATTTGGATACCATTGATTGACCAGAACAAAACAGTCGTCTGAATGTGTGGATGTATTGATGGTGAACAGACTAAGGACTCTTGTTCATCCTTGTTTTTCCCACAGCACGATACATGTCCTGTGTGCAGGAAGAGTCTTAGTGGACAGAACACAGCCACAGACCCACCAGGGTTATCAGGAATGAACTTCTCTCCCTCCTCCTCCTCTTCTTCCTCCCCGAGCTCACCTAGCAATGAGAATGCCGCCAGCAACTCCTAGATTTTCACCGTCACCACCACCTCACATCTGAAAAACCTCACACCCAACTGAGACCCAACAGCTCTTTTCTATGGCTGAGACCAGGACGGTTGTCTCAATACTAGGGGACGATATGAATCGAGGTGAACTCTGAATGTGTTGCAGACTATTAGTCATCATTCCTGCCCCCCGTGCTGAGCGGACGCTGGGTCCAGCTCCTGCTGCTATTGTTACCAAGTGTTTGAGGAGGTAGGACTGGGCAGTGTTGAAAGAGGATCCAGAAAGACTGAATAATAATAATAATGATAATAATGATAATAATGATAATAATGATAATAATAATAATGATAATAATGATAATAATGATAATAATAATAATGATAAAAAAAATAAAAAAATAATAACAATCATAATATTCATAACAATAATAATAATGATAATAATTAAAATTTTAAAAAGTGGGATTGTGACCAGAACTGGGACAGAATTTGAGCCAGAGTGGACTGCTTTTTGATGGAGACATGTCTTTGCCACAAGGCTGGGACACATTTTATATTTAAAAGACAAATTGTTCTTTTTTTAAAACATTGCCTGTGATGGTGCAGAGTCCATAGATGTGTAGATAGAGAATTCATTTTCAAACTGTCAGCCACTGTACAGCTAATGGATCAATTTTCCTTTGTCGAAAGGAAACTGAGTGTATGCATCTGATTTTTATTTATTTGCACCTTTTTTTTTCTTTATTTTGCACAAAATTCTGTCTGATGTTGAGAATGTGAATTTGGGTAAACTACTGAACAAACACACCCCCCTTTTTTTTTTTTGATCGAATAAGTCTTTTAGGACTTGTTTTTGTTTTTATTAGAGCTTGATCCAGTGTATTTGGTGTATCTTGACAAGGTAAAGATCCGCGCAGCTCAACAGTACACACATTTTTATTCCTCAAGTGAAAAATTTCACAAACATACTTATTTATTGAATCCTTGCCCAAAACACAAATTTAGCAATGTAAAATACAAATAAAAAAAGACATAAAAAAGGCATGGGATCATCTTACCTCTATGGAACTGGCCAAATGCGTATTACAAAACAAGTGTTTATTATTTTATTAACTGATTTTTCATACAGTCACAATAAAGTGCTAAAACACAAATCTTTCTGCTGATAATATGCAGTTTCAAAATGTTATCTTACTGGCACGGTTTAATTTTAAACACTTAATAATGTGAAAACAGTATTGATCAAACCCCTGCTGTTTTTTAATCAAGAGAGGGACCACAGTTTTACCACTTACTGGCCAAGGAGGGAGGACGGACTTTAGCACATAAAATGCCTTTTCTCTTGATCAGGATTGTCTCTTTGGAGGCTAACTTTGCTTAAATTTCAGTAGATCATTCACATGTTAACCATGTTTTGTTTTTTTTGTTTTTTGTTTTTTTTTACATATTGACCCTGTGATATTTGAAAATGTTTAATGAAACATAGACCTGTTGACTTCTTGCTTCTTCCTTTACTGATCATGTAGTAAAGTCGTTGTTAGACAACAGTCATAACCCAGCCTCTTGTTTGCAGCAGTGGCACTTCTGCTGTTTCCAGAGTGATCTAAATGAATTACGAATACAAAGTACTTTTTTGCATAAGCATTCATCCCCTTTAACAGGACACACCTAAACCATCAACGGTGCAGCCAACTGGTTTTAGAAATTGCATAGACATCACAGTTGATTGCAGTATAAATACACCAGTGCCTGCGTGGTCCAACTTAACATCTCTTGGAGTACAATACGATGACAAAAAACATGAAAACTCCCAAAAGGGGTGAATAATTTCATAGGCATAGGCCACCCACTGCAAATATAAAAAGCTGGTGGGCTGACTTACATGCCCTGGACAGAGTAGAGGCTCTGGTGAAATACCTCCTTAATTTGTTGAAAAACTGTGGGAAAGTCATGCAGATTTTATGATTCCTCTTTTCCTCACACTTGTTTTACTACTTCAGGACAATTGTGTGTCTGGTGCTCCGCACCATTAAGGTCACCACTTAATCTTCCATATGTAGGTTAACACTATTCATTTTGATTAATAGATAGGCCCTGTTAGGAGCTGGTTTCGGCTCCTGTGTAATATTGTAATGTGTTTCTGGGCCATTCCTACCACCACCACTTGCCCACTTCCCCTGAGTTTATTTAATACTTATTTTATTTTTATTACCGTCTCCGGACATCACTGTGTCTTTTTGATCTCTGTCATTTGTGGAAAACTATTTGAGCGTGTGTCACACTACAGCGTCACCCTACCAGGAAATTAAACCGAACCTTCATGCAGCTGCGTAGTCTGGACGAATGAGGGAGTATGGCAGAGAGAGGGAGACAGAAAGAAAGAAAGAAAGAAAGAAGAGGGGAGGGGAGGAGAGGAGAGAGAGATGACACTTATAACTTCACAGCACTGATGTCAAAAGGTAAGTAATTTTGCAGAGAGAAAATTCAAAACTAACCCGAAGTTGAATTTTTATTACGTTTTCCAGGAAAAGTTAGTGTATGGCAGGGATAGTATGTAAATTCTTTGATTTGTACTAGTTATATAGTAATGTTGCTATTGTTAAACAGGCCTATGTGTATATATGTAAACTACCCTTTACATATGACCAAAATTAGACTCAACCAAAAGTAGATCAACGAAAATAGGTTAGCTACTTAATCTCTTCTCCAGTGACAGAGCACTTGATTATCACGGCCCATATCTTCAGTAGTCTGTGGCTCTGTAGTTTGGCCATTGGCACAAACATGCATCCAGACTATTTTATATACTAGTGTGATTCCTTCCAACGGAGATGTCAATTGAAATGCATTTACCACTGCACTGCGCATTTGCATCCAGCAGTTTTTTTAGGCTCATATCATACAGTTTAGGCCAGAGCACCAGATACCCCATCAGCGATGCTGAACCTGCAACTCTCTGTCAGTGTTTGCAATGCATTGATACCTCTACTGTGCTTGTTGGCCCTTGTTACAAGTGGTATCTGCACAAATTATGCAGAAGTTGACTAAGCTGACTCTGCCTCTGAATGTTAAAGCATTTTGGTTTTTTATCTGTTGAAAGAGGGCGTGAATACCCAACTGATTACTCCCATGGTGCTTTTTTTCTTTTTCTTTTTTTGGATGTCTATATAGTTTTGATACTTCACTTTTAGAAAATAAGGACCAAGAAGGCACAGTACCAAAACAGTGCAGTCTGTATTTTTTGGATTTTAATTTCAATGCACAAAATCCCTGAATGTGGGTAGCCATAGTCTATATTTCTACCCTGTCACTTGCACCTCTAAACTAACAAGAATATACTTAAGAACAGAAATCAAAAGGCAGTTCTGTACAAAAATGTGCCCTGTTAGAGGTGCAAGGTACAGTCTGTTCCCTTTGGGGCTTGAACCCAGATACAAGCATGATCATGCAGATCATGTTTGAGGGCACAGGCGAGGATAAGTTCACATTCTGGTAGATAAATGGACCTAAACTGTAGACCTGTCCCTGTTTCTGGCCAAGTGCCTCTGACAAAGTTTGAAGCTTATGTTGTGTCAGACTCGAAAAAATTCTGAACGTCTTCCACCTCCTGTGCGCACCCTGCGTGACCACTAGGGCGCGCTAATTACCAACCAAGGTTGACACAAACCGGGGAACTTGTCATTGAAAACACCTTCTGAAACATATGACATCATTTGAGTTTCCATTAACACGTGGTAATTAAACTTTAGGTGTTAGTATAGACCACGCTTGACAACATGTTAAGCATCTATTTCCGTGTGATTTTTTTTTTTTTTTTTTTTGGATAGAGCTACTTGAGGCAATTGAAGGTTCGGGTCATGACTGAGAGGCCGCAGCTAGAAACGTACTTGAACTGAACTGGGAGCAGCATAAGCTAATAGTTTAATGATGTTTGACGCAGTCAAAGCGCTCAATTAGTTTGATGCTTGAGCACCACTGACAGGATGACTAGTGAAAGTATAAGCGCAGTAGTTTGCAAAGAAGTCACGTCCTCCCCTCCCTCTGTTCCTCTCTCCTTTCTCTCTCCCTCACTCTGCTTCTTCTCTCCATCCCCCCTCCATCTCTGATTGGCTTTCTCCAAAGATAATTGGAGGCAAAATTTGATATGCTTAATGCCATGGACAGGAATGAGGTTTCACCGGCGTCTGCTGCCACCATGAAGAAGAGGGCGGTGGGCGGCAGCGGGTGCAGCCACATCAGCGCACCCAAGGCTGTCGCGTCCAAATGCACGCGAAGCAACAGCAGCCACCACTGTCTGGACCCCGGTTCTTCCGGCGCACCGAGCGGTGAGCAGCCCGGTGCGGCCAGCAACGTCGTGATGGACGAGACCGAGGACGGAGAAGAGGAGTCCAAGTTTCAGCATCCGCGGTTGCGCCGAGCCGGGGGGAGCGGCAGTGGAGGAGGTGGAGGAGGAGGAGGAGGAGGAGGCAGTATCAGGATGAAGAACTTCACGCCAGGAGGGGGAGCCGCGTCCTCGGCTTCCAGGAGAAACTCAAACAAGGAGCCCTGCCTTACGCACACAGAGGACGCTCCTGCAGCCCCACGGCCCACTGCTGCCTCCAGAGCTACCGAGACCCAGACACCCTGTCCGGGCGATGCTGCCCAGCGCGGCGAGACCAGCAGAGCATCTGGGGCGGAGGCGTCGGAACCAGCGGTCGCGGTAGAGCTTTTAAACGCGACAGCGGGTGATGTTTGCAACAGCGTCGCTCCAATTTCCAGCATGAAATGCAACAAAAACGGAGAATGCAGGAGGGACTCGGGTACCGGGAGCCTGCGCTCAATCATCTCCAAGCAGGAGAAGCAGACAGGAGGGTCGGGGAGGGCCGAGGACGGAGGGAGCGCCAAGCGAAGAGACTGTAACTCGACTACCGCCAGCATGGACGGCTCGATCACACCAGGCGGGTCCCTGACCGGGGGGCACGGAGGGGAGAGCACAAACCCCGGCGCTACCCCCGTGTCCAGCGGTGTCCCCGAGAAAAAGGACTCAAAGGTGTCCTTCTCTAACGCTCCGAGCAGGAAAGCCTCGTCCTCGCTGCACGGCCCGACTCAGACTCAGACCCAGCAGCCCAGGAACTCTGTCACTTTCCAGAAGCCGGAGGACGGTCCGCCAATCGTGCCCGCCGAGGATGCGGAACCTCGGGGCAGCCAAGCCAGCTTCATGCAGCGGCAGTTTAGCAGCATGCTGCAGCCTGGAGTTAACAAATTCTCCTTACGCATGTATGGCAGCCAGAAAGCAGTGGAGAGGGAGCAGGAGAGAGTCAAATCAGCTGGAAATTGGATTATCCACCCGTACAGCGACTTCAGGTAAGAGCTGGGGCTGCCATTGTTCGCACGTTGAAAGTCATGAGGGGGCCCGCAAGGGGCCCCAGTGTCATCTACAACTTACTTTATAGTGAGTAGGCTAACCGCCGGGACTCCATGGAAACACATGCATGCTTATTGTTCAAGGCTACTGGCCGCTGAATTTTCATTACATCCCCTTATGACTGCATCTGTGGAGATCTGAACCGATGCATTGCAACACGCTGCCATTAATCCCCGAACAACCTGTTGTCAGGCAAATTCACTTTAGCAGAGAGTGTCCTCTCAAGGTTGTAAACAAATCCTATTCCGGTCTATATGCAGAGTAGCATGTCTGGGATGCCCAGCAAGCCCGGCCCTGCTAACACGTCTCGACTTTTCGTTGCCGCACGCTCACATTTAACAAAGAGGACAGCGCTCAGACGCCAAGGCGAGCTCCTTTAAAATGCCGTCCTTTTTTTTCTTTTTTTTTTTAAAGAACGAGTTAATATTCGTTGTAGCACAAAAGCTGCGCTCTGCGACAAGAGCCGTGCTGACGGGATGTAGGCTATGCGTGCTTGCGTGTGTGTGTGTGTGTGTGTGTGTGTGTGTGTGTGTGTGTAGCCTATGCGATGCACTCAGTAATGGAATGTCACCTTGAGCCAAGTGTGCGAAAACCTCAAGCATGCTCACTGGAGACATATCCGCCTGTACGCCTCCCCGGATCCTGCATTGGTAAAGGCGGATGCGCGGGGTTTATCACGGCTCAGCGCCGATAACTCGGCTGGACATCCAGCAGCTATTTTGTCAGGCAAATAATTAGGGAAACCCACGAGCCGAGAGGGCTCCTCGTGACCGGGACTGGGTAAAATGAGCGCGCGAGGCTTGTATTCGACATGGATCGGTCCCCGAATGGCATTTGGGTCAGGAAATTAGGAAAGGTTTTCCTCTCGGCTGCACGGTTTGGTTTCAGCACCAAAGGGAGCGGACAGCCCCCCCCCCCTCCCTCCCTTCCCTCCAAAGCGCCATTCATGTTTGGGCCATTTGTATGACATAACGCCAAGTCAGTAGTCCACCAAAGGCTAAACTTCAAACATGTCTTCAACAGCAGAGGTGAAATTTGACAACAGGCCACTTTGAAAGCCTTTTTCCTTTTTTTCTTTTTTCCTTTTTTTTTTTAAATAACGCGGACTCCCAGACGGCGAGAGGCCGTCTGCCCTCCCGTGATTGATCACGGACGCATGGTTAAATCAGCAAAGTTGCCTCAGACATCATCATCGCGGCGGCTATTGTTGCCGTGGAGTGGAGGAGTCAGAGCGTGTTGCGTAAGTCGCAGTGTAATGACTCAGCGCTGCACCTGTCCTGCAGAGATGCCTCTGACGGGCTCCAACCTCGCTACTTTTACTCCGTCCGTCCCGGTCCCCAAGCTGCCACCTCACTACTGGCAGAGCGCAGCAGGACGGTCGCCTTCTTGGCTTGCATGTGCACTGCAAGGTCGATAAGAGTCCAAATGCCGATGCATTTATTAAATGATTAAGTTAATGTTGCGTTTGGCCCTCTTCAACAGCTAAAGAACATACTCAAGATTGATTTATCAGATTATTACTTAATAACTTTTCCTCATTTTCAAATAATTACGTATAAACCTAATTTAGTCCTCTACAGAAAATTCAGAAAATTACTTAGGGTTTGGAAACTAAGAGGCCCTGGCTGTAAAACATGGTTAAATACAATGGATATACTCTACATCTGTGTTTGGTGTTGACAGTACTTTTTATGCAGCACTCCCCTTCCCAAATAAGTTGATTTAGATTTTACCCTGGTTCTTATTGGAACTTTACAACAGTTTATTTAGTCTAATTCACCCCAAACACAAGTAACATCACTGTGAAGGAAAATATATACTTTATAGTCAGCAAGTTGCTTTTTGGCAAACAAAATGAACATATTGCTCATGCGTAGCCCATATATCATACAAAACATGAAATATTGCACTGTTTTTTTTATGGTCATTTCACTGTTTTGTTACCTTCATCAAATGTCCAAACCAAACAGGGAGGGGTTATCACTTCAGTACTTTTCTACATATTGGGTTTTAATAAGGTCAGAAGAAAAGAAAAAAGTGACAACTATAAAAGCAGATTTTTCCATTTTTTCTATCATTTTCTCCATATTTTTTTCACTGTAGAATAACGAGGAAGTAGAGCCAGTGTCAACAAAGCATAAGGGGTTAGGACTGGAGGATGAAACTTGCCTCCATCTTTTAACCCATCATTTAAACCTTGAAAATGCAGCCTGGAGAGCAAAATTTAGTTCAGTCAGTCATTGTACAAGATAAACAGCCTTGCTTATACAGTTTTTTTTGTTTTTTTTTACTCCAAAGTTAAGTCACATGAGCAGCAACAATCATTACATTCATTTTGTTACACAGAGGAATATAAAATGCATAGAGAAACTGCTTATAAACAATGATTATAGCCCATTTCAATCTTGGAAGAAGTATATTCAGCATATTCAGGTAGGCAAAGTGTAGCGCCTGCACTTCCTTTACACTTTTCCATCCGCCTTAAGCTCAGAAGTCTCTTGTGCCTATCAGCTTTCAACAGCAACTTCCTTTTCTTATCTGACTCTATTTTTGTCACCCCCCCCCCCCTTTTTTCCCCTCCTGTAAACACACATTCATGTACACACCTCAACTTCACACACACCTGCTAGGTTCTACTGGGATTTCACAATGCTGCTGTTTATGGTGGGCAACCTGATCATCATCCCCGTGGGCATCACCTTCTTCAAGGACGAGACCACTACGCCCTGGATCATCTTCAACGTGGTCTCAGACACCTTCTTCCTCATGGACCTGGTGCTCAACTTTCGCACTGGAATCATCATTGAGGACAACTCGGACATCATTTTGGACCCTAAAACCATTAAAAAGAAGTACCTAAAGACTTGGTTCATTGTGGACTTTATCTCCTCCATCCCAGTGGATTACATATTCCTCATAGTGGAGAAGGGAATCGACTCGGAGGTGTACAAGACTGCTCGGGCCCTGAGGATCGTCCGCTTTACCAAGATCCTAAGTCTTCTGAGGCTGTTGAGGCTATCCAGATTAATACGCTACATTCACCAATGGGAAGAGGTAAGAGGATGCATTTCATGACTGTCCTTGAGTAAATATTATATTAACTCTAATCACACAACTCTTAGCCACAGAGGAAAAAAAAAAAAACACCAAATCTAGCCGGTGATAAAAGGCCACTGATTTGCCTCCAATATGCTGACGTTGGCTCATGACCAAACCAACAGTCTGCCTCTCTGTCTGCTCTGAGCTGCCTGCTCTCCTCCGCCTGGAGGCTCAGTATTCACATTCTCACCTGCCACCTGGTGAGAAATGTATAATGTCAGCAGGATGTTTGAGCTTTAACAAACTTTGCTTTCAATTACTGTTATTGTCACACGACTCCCCCTACCCCTCTGTCTCCCTGTCTGACCTGGCAGTCCCACAGGCAGCACCAGGCGGTCTAATAAGCAGCCTATTACCAGGGCAAACAGAGCTAATCAATTAAGGTGCCAGAGGAAGAGCAGCTGGGGTAGAGTGTGATGATAACATGCAGCACTAGGGGACTGTTGACTGCGATTATATATGTCACTAATTGTTAATTTAAAGCGATTGGAGAGGTTAGGTATGCTGGCTCTTTTCCAGAGGCCTTACTTGCAGACTTTGGTATTGAAGATGGGTGCTGTTGCCAGGTAGAGTCCCCAGACTGAACTCAAAGACCCAGCCATGCCTTTCCTGGCCACTTTTATTTACTCTGTAAGGGATGCACTGTGTCGGGGCCCTGCTCCAGCCGCTCTCGGACTCCTACCTCAAATACATGAGAGCAGCCTGTAACACAGGAGTTCCAAAGATGTCATTAGATCACTCGACTTTTCGTTTATGCCAGTAGTGGCAGCATGGTGTTGGCATTTTGCAGTGGTGAGCAGCGCAGTGGGGCTCGGCTGCTCACTTGACCTTTGGATAATTGGATTTCTGAAGATATGATGTGATACGCACACATACACACATAGTGTTGCATGATGGGAAGTGATACTTAGCATGCATGGAGAATCAGAGCGGAGATATGGTGGAGTGTGAGACACAGGAAATGCCCAGTTTCAAATGCCTGTCTCTTTGACTTCATCAGCCATCATTTTATTTTGAAAATCCAAGAATCTAAACCCTGAACTACTTTTAGTTAATGTATCTGTCTTGGAGCTTTCCAAGGTGCTGAACACATCCAGCATCCATTGATGCAACTGTGTCCAGTGCAGTTTCTCTCATCCATCCTCAGTAAAAACAACAAATTACTCTATTTTGTCAGTCACTGATTGATAAAAACTGACAGTGAAAACCCCAGAAAGGTTAAAGTGGCATTTAGAAAGATCAGCACGTGATTCATGTCCAGTCTTGTTCTTCATCACTCCCATCACGGAGTATCATTTCTCCCTCAGCTGCAGTGAGTAAGAAATGACCCATTTCTCATTCCTTCATAGTAGACTTTATCAGACAATTTTGGCTGTTCTTACTATGACAAGTACTGTAACCCCTACAGATTTACACATTATAGATATGACTATTGTATTCAAGCAGCCGTCAAACTGTTAAGCAGCAGCAGGGAGTGGTTTGTTGAAGTCAGTCAGCTGATAGATGATTGGCCTAAGTGACTGTCCTGTGACTCAGAATGATTGATGGGTGAGTCAACGTAGACTATCAGTTGTTAAGAATCATGATGGTCCCTGTCCATCATCCTGTGTGTTCTAATGTGTGTATTTGTGCAAGTTGGCCTGTCTGTCTGTGTTGTTGGTGTATCTTTGTGCCCCCAGGCTTGCGTGAGTGTTTTGTGTGTATGACTTGACTCTTTGTGCGTGTTTGAGCCTCCGATTGATTTCATGTGTCTGTGTGTAACAAATGTCTTGCCTGCTCCTGCTGTGTTTGATTTGGGACTGATGGGAGCGTGTCTCCTCTACTCATTAATCAAACTTGGTATAATCCAAAGGAGACTGTGGAGCTGAATGGATAGCTGGTCCTCCCGCTGGGAAACGATTCCAAGGATTTAAGTATTTGACTAAGTTCATACTCAAAATACAAGTACAGTATGAAGTAGTCTGTGTTTCTCTCCTGTCTCATTGTCTCGCTCCAGATCTTCCATATGACCTATGACCTGGCTAGTGCGGTGATGCGGATCTTTAACCTGATTGGTATGATGCTGCTGTTGTGTCACTGGGACGGCTGTCTACAGTTCCTGGTTCCCATGCTGCAGGACTTCCCCTCAGACTGCTGGGTGTCTCTAAACAAGATGGAGGTAAGTGTCAGGGAATCATGTCTGCGCATGCAAAGTTGCACATATCATGCGGAACTGGATTTACATCTTTTATTCTGAGTTGATTGGGAAAGATCTGATTGTGGTCACTGAGTATTGATCGAAGTGTCTGAGCGTCATCAGAAAATTTCGGCTGGATGTCAATCAATATGTTGTGACCAACAAATGAATAAGCCTCAAAGCTGTGTATGAACCTTTGAATTTGAATGAGCTTTATTTTATTTTAAAGACCAGAAAATGGGTTTATGTTCCTGGTAACTCAATATTTGTTGTCTCACATTTAAATCAATTGGTAATTTAATCTTGTGCAGTATTGACATAGCAAGGGTCATGCTACAAAGATGTAAATTTGTTGCAAACTGAGTCTTCCTTTAAAAGGGTAAGCAGCAATAAATATAGGTCCAAGTCACTGACACAAGACCAAGGGTCTACAGCCACAGCCATATTAGTGGATCTGTGAGGCTGTTCGTAGGCACAGCGGCACTTTGAAGTACATGCTAACATCAGTATACCAACAAGCTCACAGTGACAATGCTAATTATTAGAAGTATATTGTTTACCATGTTCACCATTTTAGTTTAGTGTGTAAGGCTGATGGGAATGTCATTAGTTTTGCAGTTATTTGGTCAGAAACCAAAGTACCGGATAAATTCAATCTTGACCTGATGAAGTGTTTAAAAAAAAATCAGAGGAGCACTGAAGTCAATAGGATTTATTGTCTGAAAAACCATAAACGGCTGTACAAGATTTACTGCCAAGTAAATTTTAAGATATTGCACAGGTTAAGTGAAAAACTGGGCCTCAAAGTGGTGCTAGAAGAAAAACCAGTGGATCAACAAAGTCATTAGAATTTATCCTGTAAGAACCATGAATGTCTGTACAAAATTTCATTGGCAATCTATCCAACCGTTAAGATATCAGATATTTCATTTCTATCCCTAGATCCGTGCTAAAAATGAAGGGTCCTGTAGGTTAGCAGTGATTTATATATACTGTAATTTGGATGGCACTGTGGTGCCTCACAGCGAGAAGGTTCTGGGTTCCAAACCTTTCTGTGTGGAATTTGCATGTTCTCCCCTGTGTGAGTTTTTCTCCAGGTGATCTGGCTTTCTCCCACAGCCCATAGACAGGCAGGTTAGGTTACTTGGCGACTCTAAGTTGCCCGTAGGCGTGAATGTGAGCACGACTGGTTGTTTATCTCTATGTGTCAGCTCTGTGACAGACTGGCAACCTGTCCAGGGTGTACCCCCGCATCTCACCCACTGTCAGCCGGGATTGTCTCCAGCCCCCCGCGACCCTCCGAGGATAAGCGGTCTACCTAATGGATGGATGTCTGTTGCAATTATGTTATTACCAATTCAGGAGGAAAAGTCAGCTTTTCTTTCCAACAAATCAAGAAAAATGCTCATATCACCATCTTCTGAAGTGGCATTCAGTCGGTGTGCCAGACACAGAAAACAACCTTAAAACACCACTGAAGAAATGTGAAAAAGAAAGCAGAGAGATTTTAGCGCATCTCTAGATCCCTCCGTGCCTCCTCTTCAGCACGGTAGGGTGATGACAGGAAAGATAAAAGGAGGGAGGGGGGTAAGACCAGGCAGCTGGGCTCTTTGTTGCCATGTCTCTCTCAGAGAGATAAAAGCTGGTTGTTTATAGGTCTATCTGTCAGCCCAGCCTTTTACTGACCAAGGGGAGACCACGCTTACCCAGACATGAGGCACAGGGCCAAATGGGGTTTTAAACAGATTTAGTCCCAGTCCCAAACATTGTCAGGACTGGCCATGACAACTTGTAAATTTCAAATTTGAAGTATTTCCTGGATGGCAGCAGTTTTTATTTCTGTACAATAGTAATTCCAGTTAAAACAAGTTAATGTGATGATAAGAGTAAATAGCATTTCTTTCATGTCGGTGAAAGGGAAGGAATTCCTCTTTGTTTAATGTGCCAGACATGGACATACTGCAGTTTTAAAGGCGCTATTTTTTAGAGCTTGACGACACTGACAAAATCATATATTACAATACAGAATCAGGATCTCAGTATCAATAATGTGGGGATATTTTGGGTCTGAAGAATGCTGCTTTCATACAACATTTAATCCAAGTAATGACAATATGACCTCAGAAAAAAGAAAAGAAAAAGATATAATAACTACTAATATTTGCTATGGTGAAAAAACAGATGGAGGCATTTGTTGTTTATTCCACCATTAAAACAATCACCTAAGTTCAAAAAAAAATTTCATATTACAGCAGTTAACCTATTGGATCATAAAAAGATAACATTTAAACTACATACAGTATACCTCAAAGTTGCAACCAGAATGCAGACATTTAGAGATTTAGAGACTTTAATCAGAGCAGTTGTGTCCACTGTCCCTGAGGCTGACTCTCAACCATATCCAAACCAAGTCTTTGATGTTATAGACTAGCAAAGACTCCATCATGCTTTGCCTTTAACTACATCATTCAGCTGTTTGCCCTCCACTGAAATACAGCACACACTTATTCACAACTCCCAGTGTAACAAAGGAAAGCAAATACTGAATCCTTGTATTGTATCCTCTCCTCCGTGAGCCCAAAATATACAAACAAAACAGTAAAACCGAGCGATATCTTGATGTAATTAGAGCTGAAACGAAAATTGATTAGCCACTATTTTGATAATCGATCGATTAATTAAGTAAAAATAACAAGCATTCACTAGTTCCAGCTCTTCCATTGTGATGATTTTATGCTGCTTTCTCCCTTAGAACTAAACCAGCAATTTCAAGACACCATTTTGGGCTCTGAGAAATTGTGATGAACATTTTTTCAACAACGTTTTGACATTTTATACATTGAATCATTAATCAAGAATATAATTGGCAGATTAAACAATAATGAAAATAATAGTTTGTTGCAGCCCTACATTTACTATAAATACACTGATATGCATCTATACTCAGTCTCAGTCAAGAGGACAACAATGCAAGGTGTACAGTGCAGGGTCTGAAGTACAGCATGAGGAAGTTTAGCGCTGACAGGCCACTGACCCCTCACTGCTCTCTTCCTCTGTATAAGTCTCCAGAGTCAGTCAGTCTCCAGAAAGCCGTAACTCTCAAACTATACGGCCAGCTTGGCACGATACAGGCTGCCTACAGCCACCTGAGACCACCCCCCTATTGAGTTGCTGACAACTTGTAACATTAGCCATTGTGTTGCAGCCAGGCCGTCAATCAAGCCTCGCACCCTACGGTGGCTCTGGTGGTGTGGGGCCCTCAGGCAGGACTCATGGAGGGCGTTGAGAATGCTCTGTAACTCTGGATGACATCCATTAACCAGTAATTGGAGTCATTGGAACTTGTAATACCTCAGGGAACATAGGTTGTTTTAGCATTTACACCCCAACTTCCATCCATTAATTTCATTAAATTTATATTTAGCATTAGCTTTACACAGCTTTGTCAGCCACAAAGTTAATTTTCATGGTAGAGTGTGGTTTAGTGGCAGAGCCTCGCGTCAGTGGAGTACAGAGGCAACTGGGTAATAATAGTGACAGACACACAGGGTGTATAGTTTCGACTCTGTAATTACAACTGTGTGTACCCATCCTTTACTGTATCCACATCACAGAGATGTCTCTTTCCTTTTATCCGCCAGTGTTATCAGCAGTCGGGGGCCTTGCAGTACAGTGATCTGCTTGCTTGGAGAAGATAAGCCGGTAATCACTATGTACGGTGTTAAAACACTTTATTTACACACCACAAGTAGTTTGACAAAACAGTATTACAGGTGTGCTGCTGGACGTTGCATTTGATTTGAACTACTTCTCACTAGTCCTGTAGCAGCGTATAAACATGAAAAGTGAAAGCTACTGTTGAACCTCTGTTAATGGAAAAAAAAAAAGTA
The DNA here is from genome assembly GCF_016859285.1 of Xiphias gladius. Lineage (NCBI taxonomy): Eukaryota > Metazoa > Chordata > Actinopteri > Istiophoriformes > Xiphiidae > Xiphias > Xiphias gladius. Next base: position 12,593,226 of record NC_053413.1, on the reverse strand, counting down.
CAGGATGTTTGTTTCCGTGGTGTGGAGAATAAAGTCTGTGATTATCTCAGTCCCACAGGGACTGTTTTCGTGCTACGTGCTAGGCAGTGCTACAATATACTACTCAAGCAAGAAGCACTGCTACTACACTTATTTGATTACTCAAGCACCAGGGACATTACTTGCATTGAGAACAATTCAAGCCCAAGTGCAAATGTTTTGAAGACCGAGCAGCAGTTACTTTGTTACGTTTCTTCACAGTGAAAGAACCAAATTAGCATCATGATTGTGACCACTTCCCAAACAAATACACTTGACCAACAATCCACTCTCCAAATCAGTCATGCTTTCCATAGTGGTAATCTCACAGATTACCTCATGAGGAAAAAAAAGGTCCAACGCAAACCTACTGGGACATCCTCCAGACAGAGCCAGAAAAGAAGAATTATGACTTAACTGTCATTATAGCCTCTTCAAAAGTAGTGCAATACAGGAGCCAAATTCATAGAAGATCTACTTAAAGAGGCACTCCACTAATTTTACACATAAAGTTCAGTTTACTTCATGAGGATTACTAGTCGGCCTTTAAAAGCAACTATGTAATGTCTTTTGTAAGAGCTCTGTAGGAGGTTTGTCAAGTCTGAAAAAATAACCCTGATGATACCATTAGGTGGGTTTACATCTGCTTCTGTGTGATATTCAATTTTTACATAAAAACAAACTGGAGTGGAAACATAGGAAATTCAATGCAATCTTGAGATATCGCAAAATAAGTTTTTACATTTGGCTAAGGTGGAAAATTTGGTGTATTAATAAAAGCAAAATGCGACAAAGTTAAATTGAAACAGACATAGCGAATAAATCATGATGTAAATGAAGCATGTGACTTAAACATCCACTGATGAGACAAAAAACTAGCGGCAGATGAAAACAGAAATTGTATCATTTCTCAATACACGAAACAAACAGAAATGCCACATTTCCATCATGTTTTCTGTATTTTTTTTCATTGTTTGACTGGCGCTCTTTTAATCTCGATGTACCCTCTTGAAATGCAGTTAAAATTTACGCTACATTTGGATAGAAAGCTACTTGTAGCAATGTCATTAGGGTTTAATAAAAAATTAGATCGAGTTGCATCATGGGAAATGCAGTGCTTTTGGTACTTGACTCAGACTTTGCTGCATGGATGCTCTGCTGCATCCATGTAGTCCTTTTTAATCTGTCTCACAATCATCCCATCTCTATGAATGTGTAGTACTAAATTTCTGGAGTACCTCCTCTTACTAATTCATACTCAAAAAAAGTCAGTAAATAAAAATTGTCTCCGTAATAGTGATGAGAATACTTCTAAGGAGTTTGTTGTACTTCGCGCCTTCGAATACAAGTGTGTATTAGCTAATTTTACCATAAAACCTGGGATCAGGGGAAAACAGCTAATCTGGCGCTATCCAAAACTAAAAACTACACCCAGCAACACTTCTAAAGCTCACTAATTAACATGTTCTGTTTGGTTTGTTTTACTAGTACACAAAGAGAAACGTAAAAATATGCTGCAACTAGCCAGGCTAGCTGTTTCCCCTGCTTCCAGTGTTTATACTCAGCTGAGCTAACGGTTTTCTGGTTCTAGCTCCATGCTTATCATACAGACATGACAAGGGGTATCAATCCCTTAAACACACAAGCAAAGTGAATGAGTTTATTTCCAGAAATGTTCAACTATTCCTTTAAAATCATATAGCAGCATAAATTAGGGGTTAAATGAATAAACCCAAACCATGTAAAGCCGTCCAGGCAGCCATCACATGTTGATCATGTCGATGGACTAAATACTGCATTCCACTTTTCTTTTGACCTTAAAATGAACTATCGTGGGACAGAGGATGTCTTGGTTTCCACATTCAGCAAAAACATATTTCACTGTTCACACCACAGATTATAAAGGGACCACACACACTCACTGAGGCAGATGAGCTGAAGGAAGAAGGAGACAGAGACAGAGAGAGAGAGGAAGCATGAGACAGAGGTGACTGTACAATAAACTCAGATAAGCCAATGTAATTTAAACTGGTGGGCCAGGCCAGAGACCATGTAACATGTGCATCAGTAATCTTTTGATATTTGTCTAGTTTATCATCCGTTGGACACACAAAGTGATTGGTCATTCACTGTGTTGTAACTCCATTTTCCGTTATCTGCCTCTCCCTGTACCTGTCATTTCTTCCATAGCTGTACCTATCAGTCCAATACTGAGCCTCAGTTCTTCAGCCCTTTGTGCAGGAAGGTATGAACTGATGAAAGTGGTAAAAGGGCAAAAGTTAATCTTTTGTGCAGGTCTTTCTCATCATTTTTACCAATGCTAGTGGTGTGGCTCTAAGGCCACCACTGTGGTCCAGACTGAAATATCTCAACAATTATTGGATAGATTACCATTAAATTTTGTGCAGAAATTCATGGTCCGCAGAGGATGAATCCCAATGTATTTGATTTTTTTCATCAAGCCCCATCAGCGGGTTGACATCTGTGGCTATAATTGAAATGCCTCGACAACTGTTGGAATGACAACCATGCAATTTGGAGCAGATGTTCCCTTCTAAATTAGTTACACTCTCATCAGCCTCAGCTGTACTTTTTGCTTTGTGCCAATTAGCAAATGTTAGCATGTCAACATGCTTAACTGCGGTGGTAACATCAGTAAACCCTGATGAAAACACTGATTATATTAAACGCACGTTACATTATGCCGAAATGTTCAGGAAAAATAAAGACCATATTTCTCATTAGTCTAGCTCACCCAACACTAGTTAAGATATAAAATCTCACAAGTGACTTGACATGATGACCCTTCTGCTTACACCATCCTCACACAAGTAAACTTTATAACACTGCCACAAGCATCTGTTAACACTTTTATACTCGCAGCATGATACACCTTTCTGATATGTTGCAAAAGACCTTTATTTTAACACCACCCTCTTCTGTGCAAGACTTCTTCCTATCTATAACGTTTGAGTATATATAGAATTAAAGGACAAATTGAACAAATTAATAATAAAAATTAGACAAATTAAAGGAAAAAGCCAACATAAAGTAAGGTGTTCGGCCACCACGAGCTGCCGGAATCAGTGCTCCTTGTCATTGTTTCTACAAGTCTCTACTGGAGAGATGAAACCCATTCTTCCAAAAGATTTTTTCCTCATTTGGTGTTTTGATGATGGTGGTGGGATTACTGTCTAACACATCAGTCCAAAATCTCCCATAGGTGTTCAATTGGGTTGAGATCTGGTGACTGTGAAGGCCATAGCATATGAGTCACATCACTTTCATACTCATCAAACCATTCAGTGATCCATCGTGCCCCATGAATGGAGGCATTGTCATCCTGGAAGAGACCGCTCCCATCAGGATAGAAATGTTTCATCACAGGATAAAGATGATCACTCAGAACAACTTTCTATTGATTTGAAATGACCCTACCCTCTAGGGGGACAAGTGGAGCCAAACCATGCCAGCAAAATGCCCCCCGCAGCATGACAGAGCCACTGGATCCCCTAACTATAGGGGTCAAGCATTCAGGCCTGTACCATTCTCTAGGTGTACGCCGCAGATACACTCACCCAACTTGTGGAGAATATGGTGAAGGACGACACATCTGACCATATCACTTTTTTCCACATCTCTGTAGACCAGTGCCAATTTTTTTGCATCACTGAACTCTCAGATGTGCATTCATCTTTGTAATGAAGGGTTTATGCACTGCAGCCCCACTATGATATCTTTCTCTATGTAATTGTTGATGGACTGTTCTTGCCGACACAGTCTGATCACGTCCTGCCTTGACACTCTTAGTCACCTAAGGAAGAGTTGCTCATCTGTTTTTCCTCGCATATCGCACTAATGCATGAGCCTCACGGTCATCAAATGTGCGCTGACGACCACAATTTCTGACCCTATATACTGATGTCTTCCCATAGATCTAAAAACAGATGTTGCTAACATCACTGTTCCTATTGAAACACAAGCCAGTTCAGCAGTCTTTGGGACTGAAGCTCCTGCCATCCGTGCCCCGACAATGAACCCGTTTTCAAAGTCCCAAATATATTTTCCTCTTGCATCTTGACACAAAATCAGAATTAGCTGGGCCTGCTCAGCTTGTTTATACTTTCCACAGAGCAAAACTGGATGTTAATTAGTTAATTGTACCATGCATTGCACCTTTGTGGAAGCATTTGCATTTATGTTTCTCCACTCATTTATTCTGTTTTTTCCTTTAATTTGTCATCTGTCTGTATATTAGGCCTGCTGCACAACAACGTTGCCACAGCATGTAAAAAAGCAGCATTTTAAGACACTGGAGGATACATTTAAAGCCCCTGCACTATTAGCCAACTTCAAACAGACTATCTGCTGCTAATGGAGACACTGATTACCAACAAAGCAACGGATAGTTCCCAAACTGGAATCTCTGTGGAGGGCTGTTGAGCCTTATGAGAATATGGAGTCTCTCTCTCCCTCTCTCTTGCCCTTTGCTATTTCAGAATCAAAGTGCTCATCGTTCATCTATTATTCAATCTATTTCACTCCACTGTTTCTCTTTCTGTTTTCACATACACCATTTAGCCTCAGCCCACTTGGTGGAGCTATATTTATTTTTGAAGTCTACATTTTCTTCTGTTCATGACGGAGGAGTCAGTCTATCACTTTTAGGCCCTTTAATGTTGTTCCTCATGGATGGTCATTTGTACAGAAACACATGCTATTATGTTGTACCTATGATTCTTCCCTTTTACATCTAACTAATGATTATTTTCATTATTGATTCATCTGTTATATAACTATAAGACATCTGAAAATAGTGCAAAATACCTGTCACAGTTTCCCACAGACCAAGGTGATTTTTACAGTTGTTTGTTTTGTCTGACCAACACTTTAAAACCCCAAAGTTTTTAATTTACAATCATATAACAAAGAGAAACCCAGGCCATCTTCACATGTGAGAAGCTGAAGTCAGAGACTGTTTTGCTTCATAAATGATTTAACAAAAAACTGATTGGCAAAAGTGTTGTGAGGTAATTTTTGTCAATCAACTAATCCATTTATTGTTTAATCTGCTCTACACTGCTTCATCATAATATACAGTATTTTTATAATTAGTCATCATTGTTAACATTTGAATATGTTGTCACTTTCCAGTAAAACCTATGTAATTTGGTGACTTCGAATATTTCAGATGAACTGAAAGATCATGTGTTCCTCAATGGGTTGGAAAAATTTTCCCGCTTCTTAATCTAAATGAACCCTTTAAAAACCAACTGAATTACCTAAAAAATACTTTGTAGCAATATTGAAAACAGATTTTCTTAGCTCATGCATTTTTTTTACAGTACTACAACAGGGTAATGTAAGTTCTATGGAATAAGCCAGGCAAACGATGGTGTGTGTTATCATATAATAGCAAAAGCACTATTAAAGTGCTAATGCACTTACAAGAGAGGATATAGCTGATTGCTTTTTCTATCAGAGCACAGACTGCAACCTGTGTAGTTCGGTACAAATTTAGAGAGGAGGAGTGTGTGTGTGTGTGTGTGTGAGAGTGCATGCGTTAGGGGGCCATGATAGAGAACAATGTTTTGTTTTTTTTTGTGCTTTTGAAACCAGACTCTAAGAGGTTTTTTTAGGATTCTGTTTTTAACGTCATTTTTCCATGCACAAAATTTCTGCTTTAATAATATAGGATACTAGTTTCTCTGGTATAATAATTACAAAAAAAAAAAGGAAATCTATGTTTCAATCCAAATTTTTGGCTTTAGCTTGATTTAAGTGGCATCAACAGTCAGGTCAGACTGTTCTGTGCTAATGAAAGAAAAAGGAAAATAAAGGAAGCTTGGTGGACAAAAGCATCAGGTCAGTTGAGCTTGTTGTGCTGCCACCCACCTCTTTTGTGAGGAAGCAAGTTACACTGAGCCATTACTTACATTTGAGAAAGTATACTGAGTGTTGATTCAACAACATGATTAATGTCCCTTGATGTTTTTGTAAGTTACAATCTGAGGTTTGTCCCTTCATGAATCTCCACACAGGCGGCCAGGTGACCGCTGCCCGGCTGTCACTGCCTGTAGTAGATTCTTATTCACACTGCTCTGAAAGGGCATATTTAATGACCTCTCATTATCATTCCTCTCGGGGGAAATAATTTCCCAACTGTCTCTACACTACTGATTAGGCCTCGAAGGATTCCCCTGATGTCGTTTCCATTTCTTCCTTCTTTCCTTCTAATGCAACTCTGTCCCTCGAGTTCTCATTTGTGTAAGTACTATTCCGTTACCCCACTGTCCCCAGTACTTTTCTTCTGGTTCCCTACTCTCTGCTGCCACGCTCCCTCAAAACATGTCTTTTTATGTAACATTGACGTCTTTAACTTTTCGTTTATCTCCCCTTTTTCTCTCTCTACAGAATGATACCTGGTCAGAGCTGTACTCCTTTGCTGTATTCAAGGCAATGAGCCACATGCTTTGTATTGGTTATGGCCGGCAGGCCCCGGAAAGTCTGTCAGATATCTGGCTCACAATGCTGAGTATGATTGTAGGAGCCACTTGCTATGCTGTTTTTATTGGCCATGCAACAGCTCTCATCCAGTCCCTGGACTCCTCCAGACGACAGTACCAGGAAAAGGTGAGTAGCTTCACTAAATCAGCTCTGTCCCATGTTCTAAACCTTTTTTTGTTGGCTGTTTTCTATCAAAACCAGTTAACATCCGGTTTTGATGTGAAATACTCAAATCTAAATACTCTAAGTATTTACTTGTGCATCATTTTATACACATTTTCACAAAAATTCAGCCTGATATTTTTGGTTCTTTTTTGGAAACTTTAGGATCTCCATTAGAAGTTAAAATAAAGTTCTGTGGGTTTTAGGGATGCTGCGATCACTATCTGCACTGATACTAACCTTTTTAAGTGGATCAGGCGTCAGCCAGATCTGAGAAGCCACATTAAACATTACATATAGAGATTTCCGTTCTGTTTCAGTTATTTGCTGGCAGCGGCAGATGTTAACTGGAAGCACTGACAAAGATTTACTCCCTTTAGTTTGAGATTTAGGTCTTTTTGAAAGATTGCATGGAAGAAAAAGATTTTATTACTTTAACCAAAGACTGATGAAGGAGACAGGCATTATATCTTGTTAATGAAGAACTTTCAGCAACCTGCACAGGCCTAAAAAGTTGTTGGTGTACAATGTCTCCACCTATAATAAAGATCTAATACGGAATGACAGTTTCACGTAACCTTACATGTAGAAGGATGATTTTAATCAGTTCCTCACAGAGAATTTTACAGATTTTAAATTTGGGAAAGGAAGAGTTTGGATGCTGGAGTCACTATTAGGGGAGAAAAAGTTGGACAGGTTTCACTACGTGTGGCCTCACAGCGCGGGTTTCGCACTGACTGGACGACCGGGGGAGGTCAGTGCGGTTGAAGATCTCCGTGAATTTTTAAAATTCTCTTGGTAGATCAAAACAATGGTGCAGCTCAATATCACATGTATATTTTACTTTTTTTTCTTATTTTCTCTTTGTTCAGCATTGGCTGCAGCTGATTTAGCATTATTAATTATTTGTTGCTGATTAAATGGAAATTTAATGTAGCCTCATATATTCATTCATCTACAATCCAAGATTACGATACAAGGATATATCAATTTTAAAAAGTGTAAAAGTGTTTCCTTAACTAGCTGTACTGTGGTGCAACAGCATAAGGTCACACCAACACACTTTCCTTTAGGTTATGACCTTCACATCATCAAGTCCTGTTCAACCACTCATATATATTGTCAGTAGACAGTATTTTTCTTTGACCGTCAGACATCTCTGAAAACAGGGATGGGGATCAGACCATTGCTGAGCAGTGCTGCAGCAGTGGTCTGTAATGGTAACGGCGCAGCCTCTCTGTTTCCAAGCAGAGTCTCGCTGGCTGGGGCTCAGGGGGAGTGTTGCTGGCTCTAAGCAGCCAATCAGAGGCTGCGGGTGTGTTCGGCCAGGTAGGGCCTCGTCGCCAGGGGCTGGGCATACGTGTGTGTATGTGTGGGGAGAGCGGCTGATGTGGGAGAGAGAGAGTGAGAACGAGGCAGAGAGAGAGAGAGAGAGAGAGAGGAAGAGAGGAAGAGAGGAAGAGAGAGAGACTGTGTGTATGCGTGTGTGTGTTTGTGATATGATGTCCCCTTGGGCAGCAGTAGAACTGATGAGGCAGCAGACCTGTGTGTCTTGCCAATGTCATCCTGAAGGTGACGTAAGCAACCATGGCTGCCTTTCTCTCTCTTCCTGATCACTCACTCACTGATACTCGGTCTACCTGCGCTCTCCATCATCTCTACTGCTTCTTTAGCTATCCCTCTTTACATTATCTCATCCCCTCTTTTCTTTATTCTTCCCCTGCACCTCTTAAATATCTCCACTGGATTTTCTCCTCTATCTCCCTCTTGTCTTTATCTCTCTTTCTGTCTCCTCTTCTCCTGATCTGCACTTGTCTGTCTTTCTTCTTCTCTTCCTCTCTCTATCCACTCTGGTGGTGGTGTCCTTGAGAGGTGCAGTGCTACTGCTAACCGGCTGCTATAGGGAGCAAAGTGAGGGGGAGGGGAAACCTGTGGGAGACGGAAGGGCCTTGTTGTCGACACAAGTCCTGGTGCACTGCGAGATATTTGAACACTGCCTATTTCACATCATTTAGAGTGTTTTTGTCTGGCTAGAGTTGTGTGAAACTCCCCATAGGCTTTTTTCAGATGTGTGGATGGATGCATATGAATAAATCATGTCCAATAAATGGTTTAGAAGACCAACAATTCAGCAAAGTGAGTGCTGACTGGTGGTCTCTTCTTTACTGTGTGTCCTGGGTGATTGGAGCTAAAAGGCTAGAGAGAAATCCATTGTCTTTTATCTGTGAGGAATGTTTTTTTCCAAGAAAGAGACCAGTCCGCTGTTTTTCCCTCAGTTTTAGTTGAATTTGTCTTACAAGCAGTCTGAACGCTGACAAAAGTCTTACACATTTAAGAGCTGTTATGAGTTGCATAAGTTTATATAATCCTCAAACAGCCTGTATTTTTATTCAGTTTAAGGATAAAATAAGGAAGTAAGAAACTAATGTGTCTTCTCCCCATCCCAGAATTTTCTTTTTTTCCAGTGAGGACAGGAAAGTCCATTTCCCCAGAACCCCTTTTCTGTCCAGTTGTCAGATTTTCTTTTTTTTCAGCCACAAAGTTTTTTTTCTGCTGCCCTGTGAGGATTAGCTGAAAATGTGTGTATGTGTAAAAAAAAAAAAAAAAAAAAAAAAAAAAGGAAAGAAAAAAAAAACATGCAGAGCAGAAAAGTGCCAGCCATGCCAGTGAGGTTGATGCTGATGCTGATGCTTCTGGGTGAATTCGCCATGCCTCCAGAAAGGACTGTGAGTGGCATTTTTATAATTTGGAAAGTGTTAGCAAAACAAGTCTGCTGGCAGGCTGTTACAGCCCCACTGATGCTGGAGCTAGCATTGTGTAGAGGTTTCCATTTCAGCCCAGCTGTAATGTCAGACTCAGAATCCATGCAGGTTAAATTTAGGGAGAGTTTGACTTGGTGTCTTTGGTGCAGAGACCTATGAGAAAAAGAGAGGGAGAAGCAGCCTCACTTGCACCACCTTTTGCCACTTTCAGTGTACCAGTGCGAATGACAAATTTAAGGATGTATTTCTGGTCATCCTGAAATTTAGCTGTGGGCTTTTGGAAATTTGGAGGTCATAACTCATGTTTGTTGATATCTAACCTGCAAACCTTCATGTCTGGCCAGTAGAAACACTTTCATCTTTAAAGGGTGTTTTCACTTTTTTCGCCTTATCAGACCTGGTCTCATTCCGAATTCATGTAACACCTGTAGAAGAAGAAGCACAGGAAAACCTCCCCTTGTTCCAACCAGGGAGTTTCCACTCCTACTGCTGCGTCTGTGGCTATATGTTTGGAATTATGTCTTAATAAGTAAAAACATTTAAAAATGGATAGAGCCTTTTTAATTACCCAGATCTACTGTATATGTGTCAAAATTGGATTTTTTTTTTAGATGCAGCGATGGTGGTGTTGTAGCCATTTTGCCAGCAGGCTGTTGACATCTCAGTGGTCAGAGATATCTTAACTGTCAGAAATTCACGATATGTCTGGGGGGCTGACGTGAAAGTTTTTTCTGGCTCAGCAGCTCATAATTAGGGTCTAAAAATATGACGTGAATGTGGCATGTACAGTAGTAATCTGCTTGACAGTGACTCAACCTCCTGTCAACTTCGTAGCACCACTTAGGGTGGGAGAGGTTACACCTTTGTAACTGGCTCATGAAGTTTGGTTACCTCTGCCTTACTCTGAAAAGAAATCTAATGAGCCAGTACAGGTGAAAACACCTGTTAAGGTGTGCAAGGCCTTTTACAGTCACTTTTTACGCAGGGGTAGGTGGTTAGTGCACTAGATATTTTGACAAACATGCTAACTGTGTTCAGCTCATGGTGAGCCTCTCTGTAATCACTCAGCAGCTGCTTCAGAAAATGTGACACCACTTTCGTTTGCTGTGAAGTGTGAATAGAATTTGTTGGAAAATTTCAGAGGCTTTACAGGGGCCATTTTTTCACAGCAGACATTTTGAGTTATCACAGCAGGAAAAGCACATACGCCTAAGCAATCGTTTTGTTTTGTTTTTAATTAACAGGATTTTCTTACTCTGACATGTCAAAAAAAATGTCTTAAGTGAAACAGTGTCGTCCATTTCGTTATTTCCTCTTTTTTTGACAATATAAACTAGAGAAATATTCACATTATTTGCAAGTTTTAGGTAAGGATGAAAAATCACCATTTGGTGTGTCATAATTCCAAATATAGGCCTGTTCTGATTCATTATTTACAAATATTACTTATTTAAGAAAATCTTTTATAGCATTAGAAATACATTGTACTTATATTGAGAAATTTCTCCTACATCTTAAGCTAAATAAACCAACTAAAAACCCATTGGAATATCTGAAAAAATGCATTGTCATGAAGCTCATGAGACATGTGGTTTTTGCAGGACAGTGATGATATATTGAAAGACTTGTAAGTCATTTTGAGAAAAATAACAGATTACAATTTTGTGTTTTGGATTTTCAGTCTTTCCTTTTAAATCACAGATTGTGCCTTTAAGACATTCAACAGACAGTAGATTGGTAATACAGTAAAAGTCTACACCAATACAACTTTTGGATCCATAATCAGCTCTTAATGGCCTCACAGGGGGTTTTATACTGAATCAGCTCTTCTCTCTTGTAGTCGCAGAGACTAATCTCAGTCAGTGACACAGAGAACAGACAGCAGTCCGAGCTCTCTGCCATGATGTGACACTGCACAAGATACAACATTGTTTTCTACCTTCTCGCCCTCCTCCTCTCCGTCTTCATGCTGCTGAAAACATCAACAGCAGCGATCCATCTTCCCTTAGCCAGACTGCTTGTCACTGATCGCCCCAGTTATCCAGAACCAGGCTGACTTTGCAAAGGTAGTGGCCAAAGAGATTCCTATTAACCAGTGTCTACAACAGAAACAGTGTCCCTTTGGTTGCATCAAATGATTTTCCCTACTCTGGTAGAAAGTGTGTCTGATGTACAAACCCTTACTATTAAGTCTCCTTTGGTCGTCACTCCCTTTGACTGAATTATAGGATTTTCAGTGTTTCCTTAGAAGCCTCATTTCATTTAATGAGACTTTTGTACCGTGTGAGACCCCACAGTGTACGCATCTTCAAACCGAAGACAGACAGACAAGACACGCTCTGATTTACCGCTATCTGATTTTCTTCTCTTTGGTGAATGTGCTTCATAATATAATGAAGGGATTTAGCCGGGAATGAAGTGAATGAATTATACATCCACATGGCCGTTTGGGATATACCCAAATTAGAATTTCCAGTGGAGAGAAGTTGTGGGATGAATGAGCAGGAGAGGAGAGGAGGGGAAAGGGAACGAAAGGTGAGCAACTGAAAGGAAAGGAAAGGACGGAAAGGAGAAAATAATAAAGAAGAGGAAAGGAAAGAAAGAAGGAGAAGGGGATGAAAAAAGCTGATAGCTGTGTTGGATCAGTAGTTCGTGGGCCTAAAAGTGGAAAAATACAACCAGTTAAAAACAAAACTCTCAATAAATTCTTCTCCTTGTTCCCAAAATAACCGTTTAGATGACAAAATGTCAGCGAAGCGTTTTGCTGCCGCATACATTATCATCAAAGTGACACAGAAAATAGTAGTTACCGGACATACACCCAGTTCAATGAGTAAGTGTGTAGCCATCTAATAGGCTTCGCTATTGGTTAACCCCTTCGAGGCTCCGCCTTGGCACCCTGAGACAAATCTTTGCACTCACCACCCAAATAGTGGTAGCGCCTGCACAGTGCGGTTCCCTATAGAACCCCAGCAAATATGCTTGCAACGTATACCCAAAAAAGAGACAAATGGGCCTGCAGTTACAGTGCTACACACAAACTCATAAACTTGGAGTTACATCCAGTAATTAGTATTTGTATTTCATACATGCTCTGCTCTCTAACAGGTTTAAAGGCCAGCAACTGGGGGCAGATTGCATCACACACATACAGATAGAAGCATAACATCTCTGATGTCAGAGCAGTGACTGTCCGTGAGTTTAAAGGAGAAAAACATCTTATTCTCTGGCCGAATCGGCTAAGAGCACGACTGGAACTTGGATGCTACGCCCCAGTGCAGTGGGTGCTGAAAAATTTGTATTTTTCCTTGGCATACCCAGGCGCTTAGCTCGGGCTGTGCATGGTATGTGAAGACAGTGCCTGCTCCGCCAATGGGACATTGCACCTAATACAGGACCCGCCATGCCAGAGGGAGAACTAGTCAAGGAGTGTGGCTTCTCCACTGTTATGCTGGCCGCGTACACAGCATGTGTGTTAGTGGCTTTCTGCCCCACCAGTCTCATTTATGTCGGCATCGCCGCCATGTGGGGTGGGTGTGGAGAAGCGGCCTTCACACACCGTTCCTTCACAGTCAGCTCCACATCAGCGAGAGAGGCATCCCTTCTCTGATAGGGTGCCTCTTCTCCTTAATAACGTTGGCATCTGATACCTGTGCAATGCAAGTGTTAGAGGAATGTTGCTCTTCAGGGGAAGTGTAAGGTTGGGGCGATGGCACTCACTGACAATAAAATATTTGAAATGACACCTAACCGAAATGGAGGCTCGGACAGGGCCGGCGCCCCTGGCTCTCAGCCCGAGGAGGGGGTGGGAGGGGAGATGTGGTGGGGTTGGCCAGTGGCTGCAGAGGCTCGTTCTCTGGGATTATGCTGCTGCTGCTGCTGTGGAGGAGGATGCTGGGGTCGAAGGTGGTCGCTCAGCTGCTCTGACACCTTCCTCCGCACCTCCAGCTGGTCAATCCTCTGCCGGAAGTCTGGAATGAAGAGGGACTCAGTGGGAGTGGCAGATAGGGTGGAGAGACCCAGCTAGAGGTGCCTCTGACACAGCTGAGTTGCACGCAAGGAGTAGCTGCCTTTTATGGCGAAGGCCTGGGACATACATAGGAACGTTGCTGTTGTTTGGACCTCCAGAACCTCCTCCTCCAACAGCATGATGTGTTGGTGTGTAAGCTCGCCCAGGGAGCCGGCCAGGAAAGCCATATTGCTAGTCTGCACCACCTGGGCAGCGGTTGAGAATGGCGACCTTCACTCTGTCCCTCTCGGATGGGAGTGACGGCTGACTGCCGGGCCACAAGGGCGTTGAGGGGAGGAGGCAGACCCTGACTGCATCCTCTATGGTGGGAATGCCTTTGTTAACCCTTTTGCTGCCTTACATTCAGACTTAGCAGAGCCACAATCAGCTGGAATGAGCTTCATGTCTAACCAAAGCTGCTCAGTCGCTGCATCTCTGCGAGGAGTGTGAGGTTTTCCCTCCCTGCCAGTTTACCCCACACCTATACTTTGTTCACAATCAGCACTTCTATTCTATGAAAGGCACACTAGCTGCAGAATTAGGTTTGACATGTTGGGTAAAAAGTTTTGACACAGGGTCATTTCTTCAGGCCACTCTCCATCTGCAGATGTCAAGAGCCTGCATAAGAGTCACTCATGCAGGTGAGACTTTGTGTTGAATAACTCCATCACAAGAGCTTTGCAGCTGCCGCTGCCCAGGAGACTTTTCCATATGAAGATGCTGAATAATTCATATATTGCATGTTTGATTTATTTATGTTTATTTTGTATGGCAGGAGGAAGCAGAGTGGATGACAGTGTCCGTCAGAAACACGCATTGCGTTTTTTTTGGGCAGAGTGACAATACTTTTTTCCTGCCTACAGTGCAGAGCGATGAGGGGCCATGGTAGACCCACTTCCCATCTGCGGAAACACTATGTGGTGTAACATTGGTGGGATAACACTGAACCTACACACAGTGCAGAAAATATATTTTTTTCATTGTTTTGACTCGGTAATCCAGCACAATGGATTACAGACTCAATGGATTTGAAGTAGAACACTATGGAGCTTTAAGTTGTTACCACCAACTGTTCCGCAAGTGAGATGCTTGAACCTTTACTGGCTGCTAGTATTATGGAAACTTCCTTTGGATGAGACTCTTTGCTTTTCAGACAAATTGGTCATATTCAAAAACAAGGAAAGATTTTACAGCCATGAAGCAATTCTGTGAAGTATGCACAGCTATGCTTTGAGCTAAATGCTAACATCGGCATGCTAACAAGATCACAATGACAATTTTCACATGATGATGTTTAGCAGGTAGTGTTTACCATGGTCACCTTAGCTTCGTATGTTTGCATGCTAAAATTTTGTAATTAGTGCAAAACACAATCTTCAGCTGAGGCTGTTGTTAGTTTCGCAGGTAATTGGTCATAAGATAAAGTATTGGACAATTTTTTTACCTGAGATGTCAAGTCAGTATGTGAGTCAGGAGATCACCAAAGTTATCACAAATCATCCTCAGGGGGGCACAACCAGTGAATGTCCAAAAAAGGGGGGGACTGTGTTCCTCTACTTTCATTTGATGCCAATGTAATCACCCACAAATTAAAGCTAAGAATTACCGCTATTTAATTTAATGGCCAAAAGTTGAAGTAGAAATCCAACAGTGCAACAAAATGTTCTGCTGTCTTTATACTTAGTGACAGCACTGTAAATACCATAAATAAACTGTATTTGAATAATTTTCTCGCTAATGTAAACCTGCTTATTTGAAACTGTGCTCACAAGATGGAGTTTAGGTGGTTCTTTTAGGTGCAAAGACAAAATAATCTGTAGTAGTGTGTAGTAGGGGAATTAGGATGCTTTTCTGCTCAACAAGAGTCACTGTACCATCAGAAAAGCGGAGATTTCATTGCCCTATTCTGCAAAGATTTGAGACAAGGATCCTCCTTGTGTACACATGCATTCCGTACAGTACATCTTAAAATCTTTGTTTTCCAAATGTGTCTCTCTCTTCTGGAAACAAAGAGCCAGTCTGTTTCTGATAGTAAACAATTTCCAATGTAGGGATTTATCAGATTCTTTTGAGGATCCAGAGCTTGAAAAATGTGTGAGCAGGTGAACCTCATTATTTTGCTTGGGGCCTCTGACAGGGCTGACACATGGCTGCTGATTACAATTGTCTGTAGCAGAAGTGGACCTGGGACCTTCCAGTTGCATTGCAGTCTCTCCTACTCTGAAGCAGAACTACTGAAGCCACTGTCAGGGTACGTCGCTTGATGCCAGCGTACAGTTTTTGTGGCGTTCAGTCACCATGCAGTAGAGCTTTTGGATGGAGGGGATAGAGGTGGTACAGACGATGGCTTCCCTAGCCTGAAAGTTGTGAACGCACAGTATGTGCCAGCCTGCTGAGCTGTCACACCGCCTCTGAAAATTGTGTTTTGGACAGCTTTATAGGTGCAGGGTTGAGCTGTGGTCTCAACAGGCCTTCTACTTGAACTGGGCTGAAGTGCACACAGTCTGACAACAAAGTACAAGCAGAAATCTTTTTCTCTCAGCAGTTTACAGTTTTTGGTGTCTCAGTGATCACTTTGGATTAAGATTAGCATAACTTGACAATAGAAGCTGATTGTTTGTGTTGTTGCCATTTTGAACCTTGCACTTTCTATGGATCTGGCATTGATTAAATTCTAGGCAGCACTGATCAAAGAATGAGTGTGTTCATTTCAGTTAACAGCTGAAGGGCGTGCGCTAACACTGTGTGATTGTTTGTATTGTCTTGTTGACCCACTGGAAGAAATACAAGAGAAGTACTGTTGCATCATCCTTAAACAAATTGTATTCCTTTTGTTTCCTGTAGTTTGTGTGATTCTGTTGAATTTTATTGTGTTAAATAAAATATTAGAAAAACCTCTGAGGATAATACTATACATACTTCTAAAACAGTTTCACTATAAACTGAACATTATAGCTTTCACGAAGGTGGGATCTATTGCAGGACTGTTGTACTGGACTGGCAACTGAGTCTATGTATCTGTGTAATTTGAAAAAACACATAACACAACATCATAACAAAGACTGTGTGACATTTTGCTGTGCTTTTATGTGGCTTCATGAAAAAATATACAATATACAAAGACCTCTGCATACTTGATGTATGTGAATAACAGTTCTTACTGTATATATATGAAGTAGACAGAAATTTGTACATGGACGCACACGATCTGATCCCTTGTGGTTTAAAACTTTTGTAACCAATGAAATCATAACATTATACAAGTTTTTGTCAAACTTGGTGGTTGCCTTTGTCTTTTATGCATGGCTTTGTTTGTTTGTTTACGTAAGGGATAAAGCTAGCAATATTCTATATCTTTGTGTTTGTCAGCAAATTACACAAAAAGCCTAAAAACAACAATGGATTAGTCCGTCTGTAAGTCCTTTTTTTAAAATTTTTTTTTTCACCTCTTTACCCTGTCTGTAGCTCTCAGCTCAAAGCCCATGTATTCCTCTTAGATGTAAGTAACATCCAACAACAACTGGGGACTGTAGTTTTTAGCAAAGGGGACTTAAACGAGAGTAAATAGGGCATTTATTGGAAACTATTTTCAGTTGTGGAGAGTTACAAATGAGGTGTTCTACTGAGTATTTACCAACAATAGGACTGTGTTTGTAGGATTAATCAAAATAAGCTACAGTGCCCATGTTCATCATTATGAAGGAACATGTCACCCATTGTAATGGTGTGGCTACCTGGAGTGTTTTTAATCGTTTTGGGACTAGAATGCAGCTCTATGGGACAGAGGTATGAGTTATATCAGGCTTTGGTTACACAAGCCATATTTAAAGGACCAGCTCTATTTATGTGTGTGTGTCTGTGTCTGTTTGTGTGTCTGTGTCTGTGTCTTTGTCTGTGTGTGTGTCTGTGTGTCTGTGTGTGCTTTGCATGGGATTTGCATAGAAAAATATAGAATATTCCCTGCTCCCATCTCCGGTTAGGCTTTTATAATGCAATAGTTAACATGCTGACTGTGGTTTAATAAAAACTGTTTGCAGATGTTTTTGAAATCATTACATGCACTGCATTAACAGAACATTATCTCTGTTCGTTCCACTCCCTCTTAGTACAAACAAGTGGAGCAGTATATGTCCTTCCACAAGCTGCCTGCCGACTTCAGACAGAAAATCCATGATTATTATGAGCACAGATATCAGGGCAAGATGTTCGATGAGGAGAGCATTCTGGGAGAACTCAGCGAGCCACTCAGAGAGGTGAACACACGATAAGACACACAATTTCCACATATAAGTATCAATTTGTAATTTTATTATGGTAAGATGCATTGAAGTTGTACTTTAAGATGATTTTTGTGTATGAGATATTAATAATTTACTGCATTAACTGTGCTCTTCCCTTTGGTAATGTTTGATTTTGAAAATTCTAAAAACTACTTTTCAATCTTTATTCTGTGGATTGTTTATCACATATGCATACAAGATGAACTTTTATACTTATACTTTTATTCATGCATGCAGAAGAACACTTTAGTCTAGCACTTCGGTTCGACACTGACATATTTCTCTGTTCTTGCATGTACCAAACAATGTGTTTTTTGGTCAGGAAATTGTCAACTTTAACTGTCGAAAGCTGGTGGCATCCATGCCGCTGTTTGCCAATGCAGAGCCAAACTTTGTGACAGCCATGTTGACCAAGCTGCGTTTTGAGGTATTCCAGCCACATGATTACATTATAAGGGAGGGCACGATTGGAAAGAAAATGTACTTCATCCAGCATGGAGTCTGCAGCGTCATCACCAAGGGCACCCTGGCAATGAAACTCTCTGACGGCTCTTATTTTGGAGGTAGGCAACAGTTTCTAGCTTCAATATGTTTTTTTTTTTTCTGTTTTTTTTCTTTTTCTTTTTTTAAAAAACTTTCTGGCACTTTCTCTTTTGTTTCAGAGATCTGTTTATTGACGAGGGGTCGCCGAACAGCCAGCGTGCGAGCAGAGACTTACTGTCGACTCTACTCTTTGTCTGTTGACCACTTCAATGAGGTGCTGGAAGAATATCCTATGATGAGACGAGCCTTTGAGACTGTTGCCATTGACCGTCTAGACCGCATAGGTAAAAAAAATAAAAAATAAAAAATAAATCAAAACAAAATTTGCATACATAAGATCAGACCCTGACATATGGCTGCATTAATGCTGTCAAACACATGACTAGCAATATAAAATCATACCGTATAACATCTGTATAGGATCCTTTTAAGCAACTATGAGTCTCTGCATACTACTCTTTTTAATTAAAAATAAGTACAAAAAGCAGTATGAAATTAAGCCTGTGTACAGAAAAAAAATTATATTGTGCTCAGGAAATGTTTCCCGAATATCAATGTTGAACTAGGCAGTAAAATGAGCTGTGCGGTTCCCTCAGAATGACACAGAACACTGTAACAGTACATGAGAGTACAGGGTGACACCTCCATTTTCTTCGGGGCTTGTTCTGCTAGACGATGTAACTGGCCTAAAGGACATCACATGTTATATCTAACTCGTATTGTTCTCCCTCTCCTCTTGTTTCCACATAGTTATGCTTTGTTCTGCTTT
Organism: Xiphias gladius; assembly: GCF_016859285.1. NCBI lineage: Eukaryota > Metazoa > Chordata > Actinopteri > Istiophoriformes > Xiphiidae > Xiphias > Xiphias gladius. Next base: position 12,574,176 of record NC_053413.1, on the reverse strand, counting down.
TTGTCCTCCCCGTCCTGTCCTTTCTCACGTCTGCTTGCAGCCCTTTTATAATCAATCATTTTTTTGTTTCTGTAGGTAAAAAGAACTCCATCCTGATGCACAAGGTTCAGCATGATCTCAACTCTGGTGTCTTCAACAACCGGGAGAATGAGATGATCCAGGAGATAGTCAAGTACGACCGTGAGATGGTGAAGCTGGTGGACCTGCAGAGGCCGCGGGCCATGTCTATGACCCCTTCCATTGGTGGTATTTTTGCTCCCCCTGGTCAGCCCCAGACAGGCTCGGCTATCGCTACCCTCCAGCAAGCTGTGGCCATGAGCTTCTGTCCTCAGATGGCGAGTCCGTTGGTGGGCCCGGGGACTCTGCAGTCTCCTCGTATGGTGCGAAGGTTCCAGGTCATGCAGAACCTCTCCAGCCCAGTTTCCATGTCTCCTCTTCAGTCTCAACCACCTCAGACGTTTGGAGGGGCGTTTGGATCTGCAGTCTCCAGCCCTCCTGTCCAAAGCCCGCTCGCAGCTTCAGGACGGACTTTCCAGTACATGGCGAGCTCAGGACCCTCTGGGTCTCAGTTGTCCCTAGTACAGCACCATGCACCCAGCCCCACACAGACCCAGCAGAGGCCTGCCTCACACAAGAGCACCCACTCCCTTCATACAGGCAGCTTGAGCCAGGATACCCGGGCCCTGTCTGCCTCCCAGCCTTCACTCCCCCAGGAGGGAACACCACAAGCTGCCTCTGCAGCCCCCAGCCCTCCGCCCTCCACCCGCACCTCCAACACCTCCATCGGCCCCCCTCAGCCCCCTCACCCAGGACTGCCCGGGTCATCAGGGGTGGGTAGATCAGCAGGAGCTCAACAGAGGGTGGCCTTTGCCTCCACACCGCCTCCCGGTGGACCTGCTGGAATGGGGGCAGTAGCATCAGCTGCTGGATCAGGACCTCCAGACTCTGGAGTTCCCAAGAAAGATTCAATTGTCAGCCTTCCAGAGCTAGACTCTGCCAGATCCCGGCTGTCTTCCAACTTGTGACCCTGGTGGAGTTCAGGAAAGAGGCCTTTTTTGTAGGAGAATCTGTTTGTTTTAGGTCAGTCCAGCTGATCTGTCAGCTTGCTAAATGACCAATCAGCTACCGCCCTCGCCACCAGTCATTTGACATGGATGCACTGTGTGCTGGTGTCAGCAGAAGGAAAAGAGCAACTCAGAGTCTTAAGACATGTTGGCTAGGAGGAGTCTATACAATTAAACTAGTATAACTTAAGGTTGAACTGGTCTAGTCTACTGTGCCAGCACCTTTAGTCTTAGTATCACCCCTTACACTCTGCTTCCAAACACCTACTGTATATCGCTGTCTTTACTGTAAAGATATGAAGAAACGTATGATTAATGTAACTATTGCATACTGTGTAGAATCCATGCAATGCAATCTAGCAGGAGCTGGACTTAAAAATGAAAATCAGGGACTTGAAGTCAAACGACAATGACATTTTAAGCGTTCAAAAAGTGTTTTGAGTGTAATTTTTCTGTATAAGCTGTCGTAGCAAAAGAACACATTGCTCTTCATATTGTTTAAAATAGTAGTGAAAATAGTGTTTTAGACCGCTGGTCGATCTTACATCGATGTGTAAATAGTTGATGAAAAAAGTATGGAAGGATATTATAATCATTGTATCTACCCAAACCAAAGTTGAGCTTGAACACAAAGTCTGGTTGTGTCTGTATCAACTAAAAAAGAATCATAGAAGAAAATGCCATTTATTTAACTGCCTTGATTCAACGTTAGAAGCCATATATTTGGTTTGTGTGTATGTATATATGTGGGTGTAAGTTTGTGTGTGTGAGTTTGTTGGTACGTTTCGGTTCTATTTGCTGAGAATGGACTCTCATACTCTCTACACTGCTTTGTCAAGCGTGATTGGTTTGATATGCTGACAGTAGCACTGGCCTGCTTTCGTGAAACATCTGGGAGGTGGTCAGCTGTTTGGTCAGCACACTGATTGTAACCCTGAAGGCAAAGGTGGTTAAATAATCTGAGCTTTATCAAAAGCAAACATTTGTGAACAACCCATACTGTATACTTGCTTGTTTTTGTCTAGGTTTATTGATTAACACATGCAATATAATTCTGCAATACTCTACCCCGCCTATATATAAAAATATATGAATATAAATATCTAAACATATGCTGTACAGGAAAGTGAACTTCTTTCTTTTTCCTTTTGTTTACTCTTTAATGTGAAATCTTAAAGAATCCAGCAGCTATTGTGGCTTCACTTGAGGTATTGTAATCCAGTGACCATTTTGTTACCTGAACCAAAAATGTTTGTGGGAATGGGAGGACGTGCAGTGTCAGTTTTGTTAAAACAGACAGGACAAACTGATTAAAACTGGTTTAGATATAAAGATATATTTGGGAGGACTTCACACTTTGAGTTTAGCAATTCAGATCCACAAAAACATCACTTTAAAGCCCATTTGAAGATATTCAATTGTAAAATGAATTGGGGATTTGGGATGGGCAATATGGGGCAAGAATGCTTCAGTTGGCCCATATCGAAGTCTCTATGTGCCCCACATCACCCAAAGCTCCCACGAATGTCTCAACATTTAGATCCACAAAAACCTCACTGTTCAAATTTTGGGATTGGGTTGAGGCTTTAGTTATATTTATTCTAAATATTCTGATCCTGTTGAACCTAAAAGCCTCTCTTGCTGAATGTATGCCATACGAGAAGGAAGACAGCTAATCAGATATAAACTGCCATGTAAATAAAGGGACAGAGATTTAACGAAGCTTTTATGATGCAAGGGGGTTGTGGGCATTGCTGTGTGTTTCTGAGTGTCTGTGTACAATCTTTTTAGTTTCGATGATGCTTCTCTGGGTTGAACGTTGCTGTATTTAACCTGTATGCTAACCCCAGTACAACTCATCCCCAGCTCTAACACGAGAGGATACATTTTTTTTTAGTTCATTTATTGAGGTGGGTGTGAACAAGAGGCAGTCGAAATGACTTTGAGCTCCTCGGTCCAAAGCGAGCACTGAGGACATCCATTTAAGCACCTTGTGTTGCACTAGGACCTTGTAATCGAAATGAAAATCAATGCGCTATTCTCTTAAAACGGTTGCAGTACTTCTCCTGGACCCATTATCTGGTTAAACATTGAAGATGAAAAGTGAATCCAATTGGAATAGAAAATAGGCAGCTGATTCAATGTGTTAAACAAACACTGCATCCAACTTTTCAGCTCTGAGCATCGATCCAGAGCCAAACTGTAAAATCGTTGCAATGGACATTTCACTCAGGTTTGATACCTTTCCAGAGAGATGTATTGATTACCGCAGCATGGCTTCCCATTGATTTTTGTAGATTTGTCTATCCACCCATAATCAACTTGTTGATTTAACCATGCTGAAGGATTCCCCTTGAATTTTGATTGGCCGAGAAAAACAAGGCGGCTCTAGAGGCGATTGTTATTAGCGTAACTTGCTGCCATTTTGTCCTCACCACTTCTCCTTAGAGCTGTTCTAAATCTTGAAACATGGTGTAGGTGATTGTTTTTATTCAAGGGCTTCATTATATGGCTTGTAATCCCTGGTTTATTGTTATTGTAGAGCGGCCACATTTTCACTCTCTGTTTGATCAGTAACATGCACTAAACCTCGTTCTTTGTCATACCTGGGTCACAGTGCTGCGACCCGCTTCATCGGCAACACAGGAACTTTGTATTGCTTTTTTCCTATGGGAAAGGTACATGCCAAAATGCCAATACGATTGTGAATGAACCAAGTACGTTTCAGTCAATAGTTGTTGTGTGCTTCAATACTGTTCCAGTGCAATCAGTTGGTCCTCTTCCCTGTTCCTTTGTGCTAATACCAGAGTTTGCCCTATTAAGCTGCTATCAGGACTGTGCTGATATTATATGAATGAGTCCACAGTGAGTGAGAGCAAGATGGAAGGAGAGTTAAAGAGCTAATGTTTCACATAATATCAGGCACCGTCTCTGTTTCATTGCATCCATCCAATAAGATACTGTAGTGTGTAACTCACTCCCACTCAAAGGATGGCATCCCAGACACTTTGATCAGCACTGCTCTGTTTGAACCCTCAGCTATGAGGTTGATACAGCCCTGGCCAAGCACATACTTCTGTCAGTTATCTGTTTTGTGTCTGTGTCACAACTGTGTTCAGTCAGCTGGCTTCCAGCCACCGCTGACATGTTGTGTGTGTGTGTGTGTGTGTGTGTGTGTGTGTGTGTGTGTGTCTGTGTGTGTGTGTGTGTGATATAGCGCTGCATATGCCTGATGACTGGGGGTTCAAAGTGGGATTGTTTGATGGGTCTTCTTCTGGACCTTGCTGTGAAGTGGGATTGAAATCCCTCATACATGTTTGACACTGACTGACAATTATTGAGAGCATCTAAGTTTCAAACATCTCATTCTTGCTGTACCAGATATTAAGGGTACTGAATGCCTTGGTGTTGATATGTTAGCAAATCAGGGTATTATTTTGGTTGTAAAAGTGTCTCTGATTTATCGGTATATTTTGTTTGGTTATTGTTTTTACAATGTGCCCCATGCACACGGACTGTATATACCTTGTGCCTAGTATATCTAGTTTCCACATAGTCTATTTTTGTGGTATGTATGTGCCTGTAAAAATGCAAATATGTGTTTTTATTTTCAACTTGCAATATATGTAAAAATGTTAGATGAAGATTGGTATTGCTGAATTAAAATGACAATGTCAGTATTTATAATTTTCCCTGATTTGGGAAACACAAAATTGCACATTTTTGTTGGTTCGAGCCTTCCAACTCCATGCGCGCTGTACTCTGTACTTTCATCTTCTGTACATATGGTATACACAGAGATGTGGGGCACATTGTTGTGTTTTTACCACAACCTGCTGTATGAGTAACATTTTCTACAGTGAGAGGGTGAGCTCTGCCAGGCTTCTGGTGGATATGGGCAGTCTAGACGTTAGCTTAGATTACCTGCTTGCTGGACAGAGCCAAACACGACAAAGAAAACAATGACTTAAACTGTGGAGATGCCTGGACAATAACAATACAGAAACGAAACTAGGCTGGGCACATGCTGGAAAATCTTTCTCAAACTATACTGTTGCACAGTTCTTTAAACTCTGATGCTGGTTGCACACTGATCTGATGTTTGCTATTTTAAAAAGAGATCCCTCCAAGCAGTCACGAGCTCGACTCCCGGTTGAGTTACCTTGACAGATAATAGCAGAGTGCATGCTTGTATTTTTCTTATCTAAGCAGAGTTCTATGTACAATTTTTAGTGGGACCTTCAAATCTAGACATTGTCGTGTACCAACTACTGTACAATGATTTTATTTAGTCTAACAGTTAAAACCTTTGTGTCGTAGCTACTGTAGCCTGCTTAGCTTACCTAAGCCTTCTCTCTGCTTCAGGACTCTGTGTATTGTGTGCTTGAGTTTGTGTGTGCGTGTGTGTCTTCCTGTGCCTTTCCTTCTATAATGTTGGTCCCACTTGAGAATATGATGCCATTTAGGGGTTTGAAACCCACGTGAAGCTAAAAGAGCTGCCAGCACAAGCTGGAAAGTGTTACATGGTCAGGACTCCATTTATTCTAAAAAAACAAAACAAACAAAAACAAACAAAAACAAAAAATAAACAAAAAAAAAATCTCAAACAAAACACTGTAATGCTCCTAGAAATGACTCTGGCACATCCCTAGACTTAGTGGCATTCCACAGCCTGCACGAGCAGCCCGGTGTGGGCATCCAGACACACTTTACCAGCACCATGTAGACAACAGCACAGATATCTGACACAGCATGTGCTCTCTCTCTCTCTGGAGGCCAGTCTGCAACCATCTCAGGCTGTGCTTGGCTTCTGCTCTTAACAAAAAGGTTCAAGTATGTCAGAACTCCAGCTCTGTCTAAGTTGATGTCTACAATCCAGGGGCGAATCAGCACCCAGCCCGAGCCACAGCACTTCCAAATGGATCTCAAAGGATCAGGTGGATACTTGGGATGCTGGTGACATTTGTCGCCGTCCAGTCTTTTCCGACTGTGATGCCCAGCTGGCGGTGAGGGCACGGGGCTGATTTGAACCTGCATCCCAGAGGCTGTCTTGTCCACCACCTCTGCTGGCCGAGAACACAGAGCCACACCCTGGTCTCTCTCAATAAGCTGGTCTGTCAGTCAGTGGCAATGTTGTTTAAGCGTTCGTAAAAAGACGATACATTGTTGTGCAATAAAAAGATGAGCGCATTGGCATACTTACCTCTGTGTGTGGACTTTTATTCACTGGTGTGTCTTTGTTGGTTAGAATACAGTGTTGAATGCTGTGTGCGTGCGTGCGTGCGTGCGTGCGTGAACCTTTAACATACCTCCTAGAGTTATGCTGGTAGCTGCAAACCCACGCACACACACCTCAACCTTGTAAATCAGCCATCAACCCCTCCACCCTCGTCCTACACCACGTCAGATGAAATCTCTCTCTCTCTCGCTCTCTGCAGACAGGGGGCCTGCCGCATCCCTGATGAGATGTCTGAGCTCAGTCTAAGAGCTTTCCGCTTCTCTCTGTGTGTGTGTGTGTGTGTGTGTGTGTGTGTGTGTGTGTGTGTGTGTGTGTGTGTGAATGTGAGAGCGTGTGTGTGTGTGTGAGAGCGTGTGTGTGCGTGCGTGTGTGAGAGCGTGTGTGCGCGTGTGTGCGTGCGTGCATGTGAACGCACACAGCACAGCAGTAGGTGTATTTATTCCCATACCTAAGAGCGCGTGCGTTCACATGCAAGCCCTGGTTTTCTATTTGTCTGATATGAAGAGAGAGCAAATGAACCAGTGGCAGGAGTGTGTGTGTGTGTGTGTGTGTGTGTGTGTGTGTGTGTGTGTGTGTGTGTGTGTGTGTGTGTGTGTGTGTGTGTGTGTGTGTGTGCGTCAGAGATGAGGGCAGTCCAAGGACACACTCCTCTGGCAGCCTGGGAGCAGCACCCACCCGTTCCCTCTTCCATCTATTTCCTTTCCCTTCCACACTGCTGTCTGGATCCTCAGTGATTATGCATGGCACACTGAGATAGAAAGATTAAAATTACATGCAAGGTGAGGTTTCAACACAGAGTTTTACACCATTCATGTCGCCCCCTCAGATCTACATGCAGCTTGTACAAATGTGGGTGAGGCCATCCGCAGTGCGTGTACGTAGTTTTACCTTGACGTGACATAATGTCCTCTCTCTCTTCTCTCTTCCACTCTATTGACACACACACACACACACACACACACACACACAAACGCAGGCCTTTTCTCTCCCTCCCTCTCTCTCCATTTCATTGTAATTCAATGAGGGAGCAATGTACTGATAGTGGCTGCAGGCAGATACTACACCAAGTTGTGAAGCTATATGTAGTCTGAGTATATAGTTTCATCCTGTAGATGGCCAAGGATTGTCCTCTACCTCGTTTCCTCTGCAGTGCTGGTCCTCTACTGTGCCCCTTGCTGTCCTACTTCAATTAATCATATCAGCATCTTCCGCACTACCTCCCTGGCTGTTTACCTCCAGAGGGCAATTTGCTTATTTAGCTGCTTTCTGGTATCACCATCCCTTCCCATCCACCTCCTTCCAGTTTTCCTCGCACTGCTCATTAACTTCCTATTTTGTCCATCTTTAGAGGATTTTAGGGGTTTTCCCAGTTAGCAAAGTCTTCATTTTTGGCGACTGTAATTCAATAGAACAGGTTTGTTACTGTTCTAACATTCACAGGTGGTCTTGTGAATGTGCACAGGAAACTCTATGTGTGTATGTGTATGGAAATAAGACACTCACACACACACACACACACAGTCACAAAGGCTCATCCTTCTGGCCTAACATTTCCTGTCTGCTGAAGCTGCTTCAGCCATGTCTCTCTTCACTGCGGTGAGCATCTAGAGAACACAGCTCAGATCTGAATACTGGGATTAGCCTTTGGTTCAAGCTCTGAGTCCATGAATGACTCAGTGACCAAGGCAGAGGGAGAGAGAGATACAGTAAATCATCGCACAGCCGCAGGCAGCCTCAGTAACATCACAGGTTGCTGGACAGTGGACTGTGGAGGAAGTGAGAAGTATGTCAAGCTGAAATGATCAAGCTAAAAAACACAGAAAGAGACAGAAAGGAAGGGTCACGTGGTCTTCTACGAGCTATATCATCTTAAAAAAAACCAAAGACCAAATTTAGTTCAATTTGTTGGTTGTCTTATCCAGGGTCCCTGTCATGGTTTGTTTTACCATGTTTTATTGTTCATTTAAACAAAACCAAAAATTTTCCTCTTGACTGAACAATGCCGTCTTCATCCAAGTACACATGGCCTACAAATCACGTCATCCTGACGTGAACTGTAATTCAGCCCGCCATTCATGGGCACGCTTACTGCACGGATACATCAAAAGACATGAAATGGCTGAGAGATATTTTTCATCACTCTTGTAGCTGTCCAGTAATCCAAGAATACACAAGTAACATTTGTGCCAATACACAACCTTTGCTTTAATTCTGGTTGCAAAACGATTTTTAAACCACTGAAATTATAAATCTAACTGTATGATAATTATTTGGTCGATTGAATATGATTTCTTATATATTGGCAACAACCAACTTCAAAAACTGCCAAAAAAAAATCCAAGATCCATTCTTAGTTATTTTCTATTATTATGGCCAGACTTTTCTATCAATATTGTGTTATACACTACTGTATATTTTAATTTATAAATCAAAAATATATTAAAAAGAGTTCAAATTTCTTACACCTTAGATTTTACAAAATCCATTATTAAATGTTCTCGTGTAGTGAAATGTGAATTCAGACATGTGATGCAAAGTTTAGAGTAAAACTGATACTGCCACTAAAACTGAGAATTAGTTTAATTAGAATTATTTCTTATCAGGTACTGCTTACCTGCTTACAGCAACAAATTATGTAATGAGCAGTATGTCTCTTGGGGGAGAGGAGGAGGATGAGGAAGAGGGCAACAGCAGTTACAAGGGCACAGCCTGCATGAAGTATGCAGCTCATACATACAGTGTTTTGTATAAAGTATGAACCTGTTTAAATGTGGCTTCCTGGGAAAACCTCCAAATACTTTTTTTACGAGTTAAATAATTCAGCAACCATTTCTGCTGATCTTCACAGTTTTTCAATTTTGTCTACCCAAAACAAAAAATGTGAAACTTCCCCCTGCTTCAGACCCACAGGTACTGAAAGGTTTTCAGTCATTAAATTTCCCTCTCTTGAAAGAATAAAGGTTTTAAAAAACAGAAGTGAGAGAAAAAGGCAAAGAAGAGGCGAGGAGGGTGGCTGCTGGGCTCTCTGCGAGCAGCTGGCCTGAGCAGCACTCATCATCTGCTCTGCTAAACACTTCCCATTACAGGCGACCGAGAAATGTCCATGAACCCCCTGGCCAAAAGGACGGGAGAGAAAGAGAGAATATGAAGTTAAAAAAAAAAAAACCTGATGCAGAAGGCAAAGCAGTGATATGCTAGACATATGGAAAACAGGAAATATGATTCATGGAGAAATTAAAAAAAAGATCTCCAGGCAGATGTTATTATCTTTTTTTTCTCTCCCAAGCACTTTGTTTCGTTAGCAAAACATTTAATCTCCTCGGGATTTCAGGCTCTTTCAGCTGTGATTGTTTTGCGACAGGAAGCGAAGGCCCTCGCTCAATATTTTCACTTCATCATCCACTTCCACTGATAATATTTGCTCTGGGCCGCCAACTGAAGTGATGAGAGCCAGGACAATGCTCTGGCTTCTGAATCACCTCATCTGTTCTGCTCTGTCAAGGTCTGCACTCAGTGACACTGTGGCTATTCATCAGAGCAGACACACTCCCAGAATCCCACACTGTCAAATGCTGTCACGCACACGCACACACACAAAGTCAAAGGCAAAAATATTCGTCTTCCAAGTGCGCCCCTCATTGCAAGGCTGTTATTAACTAATCAGACAGCACAAAGATACCACTCAATCTGTGTTCTGTGTCACTGCAGACAGTTTATCTGTTGAATTGAAAGGTAGCTTATCCTGTGGAGTTCTTGACCACTTACAGCATGACTTTGGCTCACGAAACACAGCGGTCACAAGTGGGTCCCCATTTTGTTTGTATCATGCACAAGCCTGCATGCGACCCGATCCACGATCCTGCTGCTGGTTTCACACTATTTCACTGAGATGCAGGTGGTAGTATTGTGTCAAGAAAACAAGGCCAGCAAATAAAGTGGATGTAAACAATGCGGGTTTCAAAATGCTCAAAAAACTGGCCGAATTGTTTAAGTTTGTATTATGCTCATTTGTTGTAAAGTTGTGTTTAATCAAATCGCTTCCATTTTTCTTTTTCTGTGTGTCAAGTAATAAGCACACAGAAACCCGTAGAGCTAGCTAGTATTATTCCATCACAGAACTACTGTATGGCTGCAACCAACAATTAATTTCAGTATCAACAGGTCATACAGTTACTTTCATTAATATGATTGAATATGAATGATTGTTCAGTGCAAAAAGTGCCAGAAAATAGTGGAAAGATGGCAATCATTCTTCCCTGAAGCCAAAGTTAACATTTCTTTTGTTGAGTCAAAAACTAAAGAATGTTGAGTTTACCATCATATAAAACTTGGAATCTAGTAAATAGAGGACTGGTTGGTTTCTGGGGTAATAATGAATTTTTCATTTAAAAGTGGGGCTCAAAAGGGGCCCAAAAACAAATTTTTGCCCCAGGGCCCATGGAGAAGTTAATCTGGCCAAAGGTAAAACTGAATCTGACAAAATATACATAATTTATTTCACAAATAATTTCAAACCTAATGTCTCTGAGTCCAACTGAAAGTATGTGGAAATTAGCCCCCCCAGCGGATGTAGCTGACTACATGGAGGACTAATTTTGGAGCAATGCCAAAATGTGCCTGAGCAAACTCGCTGCCTGAATAATTTAAGTAAAATTGAAGTTTATCTTGTAAGTGTTGGGAGGCTCACCAAGATACACATGACCTGCATTTCCCAAATCTCTACAGTGGATGTGAAGCCAGTGGTCGAGTTCTATAAAGTGAAATGTTTGCTAAAACGTAACCACTCTGTAACCACTGATTCTGCGTTTTTACTGATTTAGCTTTGTGCATATTCCTGCTTTTAATATATATATATATATATATATTTAATATACACTTGTTGCTGATATGGTGTGTGTGGTGTACTGCTGTGTGAAATTGTGTATAATGAGTCTTGTCCTGTTTGTTTAGTTTTGTTAAGTTACTGTAATAGTGTTTCAACTGTGACCTGCCGGTGGACTGTTGATGTAAATAAGCTTTAAGCGAACTCTGGTACTAATCATCAAATTGTAGCATGTATCTTTAATACTGTACATGTTCCCTTAAAAATAAAATAACATAGATCAATAAATAAATCAAATAAAATGTTAGCATGGCCTGTACAACAATACATACCCGCAAGATAAACAGTGCAACAACTGCTATGTGCAAGGTCATTTTTTCCTGTTTCTGACCTGCTACAGATTCACTTTGTGAAAACTTTTAACTAACTGCTCAGATGATGGGAGTGCAAGGAGGCAGAAAAAAGGTGACAGAAAACAGAAAAACTATAAACAAGACAAACTATTTGTTGCTGTGACCCTTTAACAGAGCTATTTAATTCTGATGTTGAGCATTAGCCCAGGGGGCCGGCCTGTTCTGCTCTGTCATTGTGTTTGGCTATGTGACCATAATCACTAATATATTGCTGTGGGGTCTTGCGTTTTCTAGTGAAATCCAGCACTCTGTGCAGAACCATACTCTTTCATAGTGGTTTTAAGTGGCCTCGGAAAAGATTGATGACTTTGTGCTAAGACATCTCAAGCAGGCCATTGTTTCTGGGCGAGGGGGAGAACAGCAGTGACGGCCTAATTGTCAGGTGGATAGAGAAACCCCACATCATCCATCACCTTCACACAGTGCACCCCTGGGTCCTAATAGTACCCTCGTCTCTTTCTCTCACCTGGGATAAAAAAGACCTCGGATAAGTCCCGCTTAAACAAACAAAAGCAATAAAATGTACTGTAGGCTCTGTGCTCACTGTGGTGTCTAATGAGCCTGTGTGCCATATCACTGAGCTTTCTCACCATGACATGATATATTTATCTTTATTTATTTATTTCAAGGAAGCTTTGTTCTGTTTTAGGAGTGTTTTTAGCCACACAACTTTAAATGTGGGACTAATCCCCTCTAGATCTGCTTAAAGTCAGCAATACCAAAAAATTAGTACATAAAGAGGAGGTTGGGGTGGAGGGGGGGAGTGGAATTTGTAATTACAAAATTAATAACGATATCCATGTTTGTCTGAACAACTGTGACCTGCATCATCAGAAAGGTTAGCGGACTAACCTACAACTGAAAAAAAGTATCAGGAAAAAAAAGTCTTGTAACAAAAGACAGGAACAAGAACAGAATACACTCCAAAGATATGGTCCTTTCAACTTTTGGTGACCCCACTGATCAGAAAAAAAAACTAAAAACTGTAGGACAAAATTAGACTGAAGAAAGTATTTCAGTGTGAAAAAATCATATAACTACTCAGCTGGTGGCAGCACCTGTCAAACTGTCAATCATCTTCAAGCAATTTACTGCTAACAAATGACAAGATGTTGCAATGGCTACTGAGAGAGCTACAAAAAGGATTTCAAAGATGCAAAAGCACACATTACAGGTAAATTACTGTGCTCATGAGGAATACGGGGAAACAGTTTAGTCTAAGTTAAATTGTTTTCTTACCTTTCAAAAAGCAGGTGATGGTTTTCAAACTTGCCTTCATGCCATCAACTTATTTTCGATAATGTCAGACATGATGAGCGTGTTCAGTTTATAGAATATCTGCTTTATTCTTCATGGTCTGTAAACCATGTCATCTTCTGATCATATCTGGCCTTCATATAACAAGTGGTGAGTCACGGCAGCAGTGGGAGTGCGGTTTTGGCACAGTGAGCTTCGAGGAAAAATTCGAACCAGTCATGGTGACCCTTTGTCCAGTCTGACATAGCCAATGTGAGGATCCCACTGACTTTGGACTAAAATGGTGAGAGACATCATTTCTGGTCTGAAGATATTGGGTGGGCGTGCGAGCCCGGCTCACTGGTGCTGTCATGAAGAGTTCCATTATCACGTCAACTGGCTCCAGACCTCTGAATCGCTGTCCACATCTCCGATTCAAACAGGTCCGAATGGGAACGTCATCGTCCTGAGCCTTTCAAGGATTGCATTGCCCATCTGCCGGGTGGTCTACCACTTTGGTCCAGACTGAAACTGTTCTGCTAACAACCCCCCAATGCAATGCGTCGCATTTTAAAAATCCCTATTGCGCAACTCTACTGCTGTCAGTGATGACACAAAATTAGTGAGATTAAGAAATGCCCGAAACTTCGATTTACTACTCACCATTGAGTCTCTGTTATATAGAAAGTAGCGAATGGGTGAACGAGGGAGTGATTTCAGACACATGGTAAATTAGCTCACACAAATAAAAACTGTTCAGTTGGCGCATTTCTTCAGCTGATGTGAAAATGTTGTTTTAAACGCCAATTCAAGCAGTTCAAGCTGACTGTCAGGATAACATCGCGTCAGTCCTCAAAGCAAAATGTGCTGATAATTGAGACACATTGGTCAGAAGAGGAAAATGATCACTGCTGACTTTACATTTTACATCCATGACATGTGTTCTTGCAATATAAGTGTTCTCCAGTGTCGCCATTATTTTTGCAGACTCGCTTCCTAATCTAACAGAGTTGAAATGGAAGCAAATTCCCTTTCCCCCTCCCTCCCTCTGTCTTCTATCAGACCACCACTGATTCGACCACCTCATGGCTTAGAAACATACACAGATACACACAAATGAGTTCAGTGCATGACCCAGTGCACACTCATGCTCCCCATTGTCTCTGCTGGCGTTAATTCTCCACCCCACCATGCTGGAGAGACGGTGTTATCTAGCATGGCAGAATACCCAGGGCCTCTCCCTTCTCCTCCTCTCCACAGATATCCCAGTATGGTCTATTTCTGTCCCTGCGTCTCTCTCTGCTGTCAGCAAAGTGCCTCTGACATCTCTCTCTGCACTAAACAGATGAGGGCTGTCAGTGATGGGTATTCAGATGAAGATCCCACCACAAACCAACGGAATTTAAATAATGCCTTTGCTTTTTTCATTTCATCAGATTATGTTTCCCGCCTCAATTGCTTTTCTAGAAAAGGAGCGATAATGGACAATGGATGTGTGATGATGAGTGCTCAAATTTGCTGTCACTCTTTTCTCTGATTGAGGGTCATTACAGTGATGAGATGTTATTTTTAATTGCAAAAGCAATAAAGTAATGAGACATAAATGATAATTGGGAGCGAGGAGGGAAGGGGGGTGATGGGGTCTGGAAAGGACAAAGGGAATAAGGAGTGAGGGAAGCAGAAATGAGAAGAGGGGATTACATACAAAAATTGATCTCTGAAATTGCTGAGTCACTGGAAGGGTAAAGCTGCAGACCAGCTCTCTTTCCTCTTCTGTTTCTTCCTCACCCACAAGCCCCACACTAAGACATACAGCTTGCCCCCACCCCACTGCCACCGTCACAACCAAACTCACACTTTCACACACACACACACACACACACACACACACACACACACACACACACACACACACACACCCCAGGAGTAGATGGATGCAGGAAAGAGGATGGGGCATATTATTACTCCACAGTTACCCTCTGGTGTTGTTATTGGCAGTGCTTCCGTCATACTGATTCATTAAAACAAAACAGATCACAGAAAACAGGAAAAAAATCCATCAATCCATCCATCCATCCATTTATTTAAACTAAAACAACAGATTGGAGGCCTTGCGGTAAGACGATATGAATTCGAGATCAGATCCTGATACGTTCTTGTGAAAACCATCATCACAAACGGTCCTCGTGTTGCCACAGGTTCCAATAAGTAGGAAGAAGCTAAGCTGAAGTTTTAATGCCATTTTAATAGTCACAGCCTCTGGTCACAGATGGAATTTTGTGGATTCGACCACATTTCCATTGCGTGCATCTTCATTTTGTTTCTGCATTATGTGCAGCATGCTATGGCATTTGCCCCAATTGACATATCTTTCCCATATGTTGCGCTGTTGTAAAGCCTCTGACTCAGCATCAAAGTCAGAGCCACAGCACTCCAGGGCAGAAATTAGTGTGTGCGAATGGGCGATTGGCAAAGCTTGATAATCCTATCAATTTCACTGCTCAGTGGGCAGTAAACCATTTATTTGATTGGTCGGGATGGATTGTATTTATGGTAGTACTTACCAACAGTGACTATATAACAATAGCAGCAAGTTGGGAAAAAAAGATACCACAAGGTGGGCTGAAGTTCAAATGACTGCCAACAAACTAACACATATTCTCATGAAAACCAGTGATTAAAGTAGCTTCACCTGCACTAGCTACAATATTCAAATGCTGCTTATACAGTCCTTTAACAGTAAAAATAACCAAATAAATAAACATATAATAAGATATCATTGAGAGGGGCAATTCCACTGCATAATGGGTTACTTTGGAAAAGTTACATACATTTTGTTGTTAATACTTTAGTACTTTCACTTTACTTTTACTTACTTTTACTTTTTACTTACTAATTTTGAATGCATGACTTCTACTTGTAACTGAGTATTTTTATATTCCATTGTTTCTAATTTTATTTCCCTTAAAGATCAGAATACTTCTATCAATCCTGCAGCATAAATGTGCTCTTTGTGTATTTTGCCATCATTTAACTCATTGATTTTTTTTTTTTTTTGTAATCAGAATGAAGTTACTTTGCATTAAATTAGAAATATTTCACTGACGACATGAAATAATTCCCCAATCAACTGCAAATTTGCAAAGGCATTTGTTCCTTTGCTGTTTGCTCAGGTGTTTTCTGCAGCCCCTGCTGCCTGTGTAACAGTGACGGGAAGAACACACACATCGTGAATGACAGGAGAGGAGAGCAGAGGAGTCTGGTGTGATATAGTATGACTCAGGGCTATGAAGTCAGAGTGGGTTTATGCAGAGATTAAAGGATTGAAGAACAAGGGATAGAAAGTGTGAGCAGACAGAGAGAGAGTCCACTAAGAGTCCACAAGCCCACTGGAGAGACTACCGAGAGTAACACAGCACTGTTACTCATCAAAACAAACTGTAACCAGCTTTAGATGTAATTGCACCTCTTGAGGATACCCAATCTAGTCAGCACTGCTCATTATCGATATGTTTGTTATCCCAGTGGGGCAATATAAAGCTCAAATAATTTCTTAGCATGTGAGGAGTAAAAAAGATAGATGTCTATGTCCTTTGAGGCGACTGCCTCGTGGTGAATGCAGCTGTCCCATAAGCAGACAGTGTCAGATTACATCTCCACCAGAGTTACTCCGTTCATCAATAACACAGAGTACTGTTGAAGTGTCCTTCAGCAAGATGATAAACCCCTCCCATTTACTTCAGTCCAAAATGACCTTTAACTCAATTTGAAAAAGCACTGTTTCTTCAGAAAATGCAATATGACCAGCCGAGACATTCGGAATATTCCCATTATTATATTAACCGTGGATAACATGACTACTTGTAAATTCATAGTGATGAACTCATACAGAATTTTCACCTGACTCTACAGTACTTCTAAGCTTTACTGAGCTTTATACATCTTTAACTCATTGTTTGGGTTTTTAGGGCCCACATCTTTAATGTTTTGAGGGTTTCTCATCACCTGCGTTTCCAGACGCAGCGTGGTAGCTGTTTTCAATGAGAAAGCTCTAAAAACCCACTGTCCACTTCATGTCCAGAAGCAAACGATAGACAGACACAGATAGTGACTAACTGGGAAACATAGTGGAGCATTTAGCAGCTAAAGTGCCAGATATTTCCCGCAGGAGTTGATGGAAAACAAAAACAGCAAAAGCAAAAAAGTCCACAGGGTTAACTAGAGGTGATGGATAAATGGCTGGCACTTAAGCTTCTGACACTCTAAGTGATAGTAGAAAACATGTAAACTTGACCAAACCTACTGAGAAAAGAAAAAAAGTTATCAAAGTCATAATTCTACACTATCACTATGTCTTCTATGGATTCACATGTGTGGCCACAGATCCACTACAATCACTGTGTTTCTTCTATGCAGTGAAATTTTATAGAACCACACCACTGATATAAAGAATAGTGTAAATATGTGGTACTAAACCAGCATACAGAAACATTAGCTAATGTAATTATGTCCAATGTTATAATCTTATATGACAAGAATATTCTAATCATAGAAGATAAAATGTGAAAGGAGTAAATCTTCATATAGAGTGTTTCTAAATTGTAAATTGTACTACATTTATGCTTATTTCTGCGTATGTTCTGGCTCGGTTGATTGGGGTCAAGAGACCCCATGTCACCCACAAGAGTGTAAGAACACACACACACACACACACACACACAGTACACACACACACACACACACACACACACACACACACACACACACACACACACACACACACGCACACACACACACACACACACACAGACATGTGCACACACATCTGCCTGTTACTGGTTCTGGTGGTGGTGTTAATTAGAGTTGTGCATAAATGAAAGCAGATGAATGCCACTTCCTTCTTGAGGTCAATTAACAGTGACAGCAAGAGCTACACAATAAGACTCCATTAATGAGAGGATTTACTTATTATCACACCCACTAGATATAATTACATTGAAACATTGAGTGTTATGATTAAGCGCTGGATGGCAGATGCCACAGCTACCTTTAGCTCTCAGAAAGGACCGTTGTTAATCATGTAGTTATATCTGAGGCACTTTATTCATACTTTGTGGCATCAATCATTGTTATTTTAGCCAGCCTACGGGCACTTACGTTCAGAAATACTCTACGTACTGGATAGACAGATAGACAGATAGACAGATAGATAGACAGATAGATACTCCTTCATCAGTCGTAGAGATATCGACTCCATCCAGGAAATGGGAAACTGCTGACAATGACCTTACTACTGGCTGACCCTCAAACCGGGTAAATCGCCCGCATGTGTAATCAAAAGGTTGTACAGGATGGAAACACCAACCATTTCTCCGTCCCCAGTATGTATGAAGCCCAGTGGGTATAGTCAGCTCACGAGTTGACACGTTAGCTGAGGACAAGATGAAGAATAGATGAGAAAAACTCCTCAGGGAGACCCAAACTGTCATCCTGACGATACAGCACCTCATCATAACATACACCAAGAGATTAAATTATACAAATGGCATCCAAAGGTAATTCACTCTCAGTAGAAATGGTGATTAAGGACGTTTTCACTCCTCACTGTGAAAACATCTAGAGGGAAACATATTTCCACACTTCTGTAGGGATGACATTTCTCATGGGATAGATGTGGCCAAAGATACTGTTTGAACAGTGCATCAAACATGTAAAAGGGTCTCAGCACTGAAGGGGAATTAGCTTTCATCTAAACATGAAAGAAAACAGGAATAGCCTGCAGCCAGCCAAACGCGCATGTGTTGTTCTGCATCTGGTAACCTTACAATGTCTGGGAAACCTTTCCAATTTTAAACGACATTATATTGTGTTATAAGCCATTTATTTAATGTTTATATACTGCCTTTAAATGCTGAATGGGGGAGTTAAAGTAAAGTGTTACCCAAATAGTAATTCTCAAGATGCTGTATCTTCACGTTTGGCCCTGATTTGGCTCACAGAGTTTTGTCGAACATGTTCATATTTACCATTTCCTCCTCAGAGAAGAAAGGTGAGCTGTGATCCTGAGAGAAACAAAACCCTGCTAATTAAAGTTTCTGAAAACAGTCTTCAGCAGCACATTTCACAACACACACACACACACACACACACACACACACACACACACACACACACACACACACACACACACACACACACACACACACACACACACATATACATATCACAGTCAGGTTCAATTCAGCTCCAGACATGCATGATACAGCCATGATACACCATCCTTTTAAAGCTTCCATAGTTCAGGTTGCATAGGGATGTTGCTAATAATAGAGATATCTAATCAGTGGAGAGACACACACACACACACATACACGGTAACCTTGGGTTGACTTTACGACTCTGCTATGCAATCTCCCCGCAATACTTGACAAAAACCATCAAGAGCATTTCACAGAAGGGTGCAGATCAGACCTGTGCAGGAATATGTGAATGATCTGTGAGTGTTCCCTCCATCCAGTAAAGCAAACTGAAGCGACAGGTATCTAGAGGAGCAGGATGGAAAGAGAGGAGGAGACCTCTATTTTCGGAGACGGTATTCTCATGGTTTCCCAGGGGAGAGGGCCGCTGTGGGCTCCCCCTCCTCAGATGGCAGCGCTAGAGAAAGCTGCAGGAGAGGAGCAGCAAAAGATGTCAGTCAGACAGACAGGTAAACATAAGGGTTTCTATCCTGGGGCCTTGCAACCGGGAAACAGCACAATGTTCAGTTTAAATTCAAATAAAAAGTTGTAACAGCTAGTTTTGGGAATGTGCTTAGTTGCAGTCTCACTCCATACTTCCTTTTCCCCTGAAAGTGACGTCCACTGATTTACTGAACGCCCGCTGTAGAGTATCTTGAGACAATATGCAACAAGAAAAAAAAAAAGAACAGAAAAGAAGCAGGTCCATTTCTCCCAATATCCAGGGCTTTTCTGTTTCAACAAAGACAAGAGGAGGCAACCTTGGACGCCGGACAGCTTTCTGTCCATACAATACTGGCTTTCTCGTGAAGGCTGTCAGCCTTACAGCGCACCAACACCGACTCACACCTTGCAGCAATTGCATCCATGGTGAACTGATCTGAATTATCTGTGGTCAAACTGTTTTAATCTAGAATCATAATTTTATTATTAGAAAGAGCGAACTGAGGCTGTAACCACTCAAACCACCATAGCTGGTGGAGGACAGAAATTATGTCTCTGTGGCTTAAATTAATTCATTAATGGTTCTAGTTACAGTTTCTGAAATGCAACAGTGGAGTTTGGACCCTGAGTGGCTGACTGAAGATAGTATTCAAGGAGTATTAGTGGGGTTAACTGAACAAAAATACATATAGCTGTCTGTTTTTGTTTTTTTTTCAGAGAAGTCCACCCAACTTTTAAAGCATATATACAGTATGGTACATAAGTATTTGAACAGTGACACAATTTACAGAATTTTGCCTCTTTGCATCACAGCAATTAATTTGAAACGAAGCGACGGAGATGTGATTGAAGTGTAGACTTTCAGCTTGCAGCCATTCTTATACTTAGTCCCTCTTTTTAAGATGGTCAAAAGTAATTGGACAAATCAGCAGAATGATAAATATGATTATTTTCAACACTTGGATGAAAGTCCTTTGCAGTCAATAACTGCCTGTTTTTTCACTTAAGGTCTCTATTTTTTTTTTATTATTAATCATTTGGGTTTATCATATTTTATTCTTTCTAATAAGTGTTCAGTTTCAGCAAATTCCATTCCCCAACATGAAGGTCTAAATGTCTGTTTTGGTCCAAAGGTTTTCCATTTTAAAAATAATAAGCCCAAAAACTCCCAAATTGCCAGAACCCCCCCCCCCCCAAGGACATGACCTCAGTGACCTCAAGGGGTAGGTGCAGGCAACACCATGACAATCACGATGACATGAATTAATTGCAAACATCAACACAGGTTTTTTCGACTATTGTCGAAGGCTTGCCATCCATATTTATATCAGATAATTTGTTGTTTTCAAAAAAATGGCAAGAACATTTTTGTTTTTACTGTTCTGGTTGGTCATAAAACGTGTATTGTGAATGTTAAACGGGCATTCAAAATACTGGCATTTTAACTAAATGAGAGTTAAACATAATTAAGTGAAAAAAATGAAACA
This sequence comes from Xiphias gladius, assembly GCF_016859285.1. NCBI lineage: Eukaryota > Metazoa > Chordata > Actinopteri > Istiophoriformes > Xiphiidae > Xiphias > Xiphias gladius. The sequence goes on along the minus strand of NC_053413.1, from coordinate 12,553,235 downwards.
CTGACAATTTTTTTTTTTTTTCTTGAGCAATGTAGCCACAATCTTTAATGTAGGTGTATAATCACTACCGATTTCTTTGTGATTACCATCACAATTGAACGTTTATGCACCCATTTTATCTCCACATCACAGGTGAGTCATACACATACAGCTGGTTTGACACAAGATAAAACTAAGAGCTTTCACCCTGAAAAAGCTGTCAGACAGGCACCCAAGGGTACTGCATCATTCAGTATCCACACTGGTCAGTCCATCATCTGAAGTCTGTTAAAAGAGCAACCGGCGGAGAGTTTGTGTTTAGTATGACATCTTGTGGTAAAAATAAGCATTTCAGCTACGAAAAAGACAGGTTTTCCCTCAGTCTTTCATGGTAGCAAGCAGTTTAAATCAGCTCTGTCTCGACTGTAATTATTACTTAGTGGCAATGTGGAATTTTGCAGCAGTCAACGGCCCGCAGGGGTGTAAGGGGGGAAATCAATCTATGGAGAATGATGGGAAATGTCGTTTGGAACTCTCGATGCTACACTATATCCAAATACCTCAATAAGAACAAAATTTTAACAATCTGAATATACAACTGGTCGAGAGATACAGAAAACACCGGACGGTTTAAGCGTGGATATACTCTGCTCCAAAGTTGTTAGCGGCTGCACTAAATTGAGAGGAAGTAAATAAACCCGAACTCAAGTCCCAGAGTGCTTTGAGAGCTGCGAGTACCTTCTGGTAGTTGTAGTCCACAAATCAGAGTCGTTTCCGTGTATCTAACCCTACGTTTGGTGGAATCTCCTCCGCAAAGACAAACACATGTGCAATTATTGATCAGGTAGGGCAAACAGTTTATTCTGCTGGCTCCCGCCTATTGAACTTGTCGACCACATTCAAAATATGAATTAATTTCTAATGGTCAGTTCTTATTTTCTCCGTAAATCTAGTAGCTAAAACCAGGGTGCAAAATCAGCGCTTACATGGCGATGCATTTCCTTTTGTTCAGCTAGCGTATGTGTAGAAATGCAGAAGCCAAATTCTGAGAAATGTTGGTCATTTATAATAAACAGTGGCTGAAAGGGTTCATTAACGTCAGCTACTACCTGGTTCCAATTTTAGACATACTGTAACATAACAAACATTTCCGACGATATTCGACTCGTCAACATTTATTCAGCTAGCCTCGGTAAAGTTACACATTTATTGGCCGTATAGTTAGCTGTATAAATATATGACCCGTAGTCTGTATTAGCATTGAGCTAGGTTAGTTAGCATTAGCACTGGGCTTGTCGCAGTTAGGTTGTTTACATCCGGTAATGCGGTTCGGGTTGGCTAATTTGCATGGCTGTGGTTGATTGAGCTCCGGGATCAAGACCTGCGGGGTAACATAAGTCTGCCTGTTGTACATCAAATGCCAAATGATATTTTATTTCATATGAAATAAGGTGTTAGGTTGGTGAAGAGTCAGAGCGTCAGATGGTCTGGTCATGTTCACTAACTCACTTGTTTTGTGTCTCACAGGGTTGTGAGAATTTATGGAAACATGTCAAAGAAACGGGGCAGGTAGGTTCAAAGTAAAGTCTGGTTTTGTGTACAGTGTATAACAGTATACTTCATTATGCACCCAGAGTGACATAGCCTGAAATACTCTAATCTACTCTGTAAATGAATTTCACATCTGCTAACTTTTATGTACAACTTGAATCCCTGGCTTTCCAGTGTTCCTCTTAAATTCACTCCCAGACTAGTGGCTTTAAACTATTCCAAAACCTTGTGACATCTTTTATATTCTACATCTGCTTGTTTCAGCTCTCCGTTAGAGCATTGATTACATTGAATAGTTTTTTGTATGCATTGTTTCATTTTGTGATCAGTTCTTTGAAACTCACTCTGGCCTCTTTGGCCTTTGTACTCGGACAATAATTACAATCAATGTTATGTGGGTTAGGGCTGTGTTTGTTAGCACAGTAGTTATTGGCACATTATAGGCACTACAGATAATGTTAATAAGCTAAATTAGCTTAGATAAAACTTTACAATGATTGTTTACAGCCCACCTCTCTGTACCATATTTGCAGAGACTTGGGGAAATTACCCTGTCATGTTCTTATTGGTAATGTTTAGATGGACTAATGCAAGTCTTCATTAGTAGGATGATGACTAAACGTGACAGAGATTTCAGAACTTTGAAGTGGAGGTACCTATCCCCTGTTAGCGCGACACTTTATATATTATATTGATTTATGACAGGCTTACACCCTTGTGTGCATATGTGACATTGCCATAGAATAGAGTTCTCTGTGTCAGGGCCAACAGTATCCATCTGGTACCCTGGATGTTTGGTCATTTCATATCTTAAAGACCTCTTTAGTCAGAACAAATAATCCAAAACCTGTATTGATTGAATACCTCCAAAACTACCCCAAAAAAATCATCATACTTTGGATCTGTAACTAATATGTTAATACTAACACGGACCTTATTCTCTCCATGTTCACAGGAAGCGTAGCAGTGGAGAGCTGAGTGAGAGCTCTGCGTCGACCCTGAGCCCAGACCCTGACAACCTGCTGGGCCGCAGGATCCAGCACACCTGGAGGGAGAAGGGTATCGTGACCAAGTGGAAAGGCACCGTTCTGGAGCGTCTAACTGTCAACAGCTCCCTCTACATGGTCAAATATGACGGCTTCGATTGCGTCTACGGCATTGAGCTGTTCAAGGACAACCGGGTGTCCAACCTGCAGGTGTTGTCAGAGAAAGTCGGTGAGTTCGATGACATTTATATCTCTTATCATAGCTTTGCTTGGGTGTGCATGTTGTAAACAGTGAAGTACTGAAATGTTTTGGCTTTTTTTAGCTCTTTTACTGTGGTAACAACTTTGGTCACATGTGGTCATTTCTGCAGTGTGTTTCCCGGTTGAGTTGGTTTATTTCTCTGAATCAGCTCCACTGTTGTGACTATTGTTGCTAACAGTAACTACCCAGTTCTTCTTCTGTTTGCTCCAAACACGCCACCGTTGTTGCTGACAGACACATGAAAGATATTGCTGTATTTTTGCAAGTGGGTCAGCTTCAAATTTAAAAACTTAAGAAAATTGTATCTTGAATCAAAATCTATGGAATTAATTGATTATAGACGATGACAGAAAAGAAAATCATGTAAATATGTGATGGTGGACTTCAGCGAGAAATGATTAGAATAATTTTTAGTACGGTCAAATAAAAAACTTTACTTCCATGGGCTAATGTAAAGCTGATATTAAGCACAACCGATTGCCAAGGGTTTTTGCAGAGTTTGGTCCTTTTTCAGCATTATATTAATATTTTAATGTCCCAATATATGGTATCATTTTGGATCTATAAAGTTTTCCAGTTAACAGGCTCATTAAAGTGTCTTGTCCCTCCTGTAGTGAATAATAAAATCAAGGTGCCTCCTGGGGCAGAGGAGCTGGTGGGCCGAGCTGTGGAACATCTGTTCGAGAAGGAGGATGGTGAGAAAAATGAGTGGCGAGGCATGGTGCTTTCCCGAGCCCCCATCATGACCCACTGGTATTACATCACCTACGAGAAGGACCCAGTGCTGTATATGTACCAGCTGTGGGATGATTATAAGGACGGAGATCTACGTGTCCTGCCGGAGTCAGGTACAGTAATGAGAGCTTCGTTGTTGATGTGCATAAAACTGCCAATGTTTCATATTTTAGATTCTCCTGGAAAGGTGGGAGGAGGGGAACAGAACAAATTTACATAGTCAGCATTACGAAACACTCCAATGTCTCTGCCTTTTTTCTGAACATTTTGTGCAGAGTTTTTTCATGAGTCAGTGGTAAAACAGTTCATTCCTATCACGAGACAATACTATCTAGAAGGAATTGGAGGAGACAAGGCCAGACACATGAATATACTGGGCCAAGGAAGTTTGATGGGGGTTAAAGTTCAGCTTCAAACTGTAGATAATTTACTTTCTTGACCCTGCAGTTTTTTGTAATTGTTTAAACTCTTGCTGCTTATAAAAGAATTTGCCTGTTCCTGTCACATTGGTCTTATTTGTATTTCTCTAACCTATCTGCCCTTTTGTTTATCCATCCGTCATTCAGAGAACAAACACCTGCTGCCGGCAGACAGGAAGCCTGGTGAGGAGCCAGAGAGCCTTGTGGGTAAACAGGTGGAGTACGTCACAGATAACGGTCTGAAGAGGACGGGATTGGTCATCTACCAGGTTCCAGCAAAGCCCACGGTATATTACATCAAATATGACGATGACGTTCACATCCATGTCTACGATCTAGTGAAGACCACCTAGTACTGACTGTCCGGTTTCAACTTCAGATGACGGCTCATCTTTGTCCCGACCAGTCGTTACCTGTTAAAGTGTTAGAGATTACAGTTCTTCTTCGGTGGGAGCCATTTTCCCAAAGATCAAAAGCCCCATATTCTTTTGCCTCCCGAGGCTTCTTTCATTCTCACATTACGAGACATCTTGGTTTTTGATTCTCAATTTTAAGTTGACCTTAATATATGACTAATAGGTCCTCTTCAGTGTAAATAAAGCAGATCTGAGACCAGTTGTATAGCCCAGAAAATGACATGGAGCTAGACGTTTGATTTGTTCAAATCACACTTGTATAGTGCAACTTTCAAACTCCAAAATTTCTTACCTTTACCTCTGTGTTTTACTCCTATTTCATTTCACTTTTATATGCCCGTGCTATTTATTTCATCTGGAATATCTGGCTGTGCTGCTGGTATCATTTTGGCAAAACTCGTCTGCTGTGCTTTATGTGTGTCACGGGGTAGGCCTCAGTTTGCTGAATATATAAGTAATAATCATTTGACCAGTGTGCTAATTATACCATCACAGTGGACTCAGATTTCAGTTGAAGTGTATAGGCACTGATGAGACTTGACTGTGTCTCACATCATGGATATAAAACACAGATTAATCTAAAATGTCATGTATCATATTTCTTTTCAGTTTTTTACATTATAATAATATATGAAAAATAATGATGTTGATGTCACATTGTTTCCGTGGTGTTTGTGCTACACACTATTTATGTAGTTCAAATTGGCCACCAACATTGTTTAGTATTTTGGACTGAATTCTTTATTATTTGCCAAAAATTAATGATGTGATATGATATATTCAGGCCTCAAAATATTGTTCCTTGTGACCCTAAATATGTTTTGTTCTGTAAATATAATCTTGAGACATTTTTATGAACGTAAAACAAAGCTGCTTGAAAATGATTTTCTCGTCCAGTTATTTGTTAAATGTTGTTTGTGTTGCAGTGGATATTTTGTTCATTCAGTTGAGTGTGTTTCATCGTGGTGGTATGAAGTACAATACACTAATTTAATCGAACACAGGAACATGAGCAGCTCCCTGTAAATTGCTCACATGAAACACTTAAAGATATAAGTGAAATGATTAAAAGTTGAGTCCAGTAAATCAAAAAAGAATGATTTAGCACAGTGCACTGAAAAGGTTTTTATCTGTTCTTAAATAATGACATGATGCATATTTTAGCCCCTATGACTGGGCTGTCTGGGGTGATCTAATAGTGTTTGGCATTCTTGATGGCATGCCACATTTTAAGCTGTAATTCATAATTCAAGGTTCCGATTTATGACCTCCTTTTTTATGTCTTTCACTATGTATTGCTGGTATAGTGGCACAACTGATATATTCAGAACATGAATATTTCCATGATTAACTGCGGGCCATATGTGTTTATTACCAATGTAACTGAATGTGAAATGACCCTTTGTACAATCACATGAGCTGAGAGACGTCTCTCTTCGACCTGAATACAGTGAATAATTCAGATCTGTGAATGGAATCAGATTCAGACTCTACACACATTTTGTCAGAAGTATGAGTAAGAGCAACCTTCATCTTTTGAATGTAATTGTCAAAAACTTTGATCACACACATCTCAGTAAAATTTATATTTCTGAAATTGAATAGATGCTGCTTCTAATTTCCCCAACAACCGTCTTATTTTATGATAAACTCATTACAGTATGACAAAACTTTCCAGAATAGAATGAGATTTAACATAACCGACTTCAGTCATTGTGAGAGAAAGGTCACTAACATAAACTAGAATAGCAGTCAGTAGCGTGTACACCACCGCCAAGGCAAAACAATCCTACACGTTTGTCTAGCTTATAATAGAAAAATAGGAAAAAGGAATTGTTCTAATAACACAAATGATTTCTTTGTCATATAACATAGTAAATCAAATAATAGACTGTGTGTAATTGGGATTCAGCATATTCTCCCACCAGATCTGGATTATTATCTAGATCTGCACCAAATTTTACAAACTCATAGATCTCAACACCATAAATATTTCTGATTTTTTGACGTCAAGATCCATACATTATTTCCTTAGAAGATCTCGCAATGTTAAGGAAAGTGATAAAATTTTTGGATCTGCATGAAAATTTAATGGGTTCTTCCCTGGCCCATGTCCCATCCCTCTGCCAAGTTTGGTGCAAATCATTTCAGCAGTTTTTGTGTAATCCTGCTGACAAACAAACAAACCAACCAACAAACACAAGTGAAAACATAACCTCCTTGGCAGAGGTAATGAGTTACCTCATAAGGTTGCTGTGGCTTATGTCAAAGACCATAGAATGTACAGTATAAGGGCCTCGCAGCTCAGGTGTTACTGTCTAAAAATGCATTTGATTGCTAAGGAACAGCTCAACCAACCTCCCTGTATAAGTGTAAAAAACATGTACAAGTAGATTGGACTTTGCAAGAGGCGAGCAGACATTAAGACAGGCCAGGTTCCAGCATGCACTGCAGCTTGAAGTTTACACCTGCAAAACAAGAAAAAAAAAAGTCTCTACAGCATAAGACATTATAGATGTTTATAGAGGTTTATGTCATCAGAGCTCTTGATTAGTTGTTTTAATTTCTGCTTTTGTGGCTGGTGGCCTGGTTGTGGTCAGTGGATTGTTCTGACCAGATAAGGAACCTACTCAGAAACTTTCATTTCTCTTTTCTTATTTAGCTTATTAAACTGTTGATTCTGACATTCACACCAGATAGGCAAAAGCTGCTAAAGAGACTAAACAAAAACAACAACAGCAACAGAAAAATCACCAGAAAATATTGGTCAACAAGACCTAGGAGTCTATAGCCTTGCTGGTAGCTCTGTGAGGCTGTACTTGGAGCAAAATGCACAATCATGCTGCTAACTTGCTGATGTTAAGCAAGTGTAATGTTTACAACGTTTAACATCTTAGTTTAGCATGTTAACATGCTAAACTAAGATTTAACGCTATGGGGCCTACTGGCAGTAAACAAAGTACAGCTGATACCAATGGGAAGGGCATTAGTTTGCAGATTTATTTGATTAAATTCTTGCTCAAATTGGACAGATTAAAATTTTGACCTGATGATGGCACTAGATGAACTCCTCCTGAGGACAACATGACTGTGTGTACCAGATTTTGGGACAGTCTATGCAAAATTTAAAACCACAAATGTGATTTGGTGGCGGTGCTAGAAGAAAAGACAGGGACCAATAAAGTCATTAGGATTCATCACCTGGGAACCATGAATGTCTGTACAAACTTTGATGGCAGCTATCACTTGATAGTTTTTGAGATATTTCAGCCTGGACCAGAGTTCCTAGCTTATCTAAACAAAAAGTACTCCAGTGTGTCATGCTTTTAAAAGTCAAATGACTTAGATGTTAACTTTTCACTCTGATCAGATTCCCGATTCGCTTCTGTATTTAAAGGCCAATGAAATCAGGGGAACAGAAGCTATTAACTTACACAGAAGATAATTTAGGATCCAAATCATCTAAATATCTGTTTATCTCACAGCAGCAGACACTGTATAAGCTAAACATTACTGTAATCCTTATTGATTGATTTGTAATTTTTAGTTGTACCTCCTCAAGTGGGCTTTCAAAATGTTGCATGCACTGCCTGTGCAAAAGGCCGCTGTTTTACGGTGAATAGCTTTTTCCTGTTTTCAGTTAAAAAAAAACCAAAAAAACTGATAACAGCAGCAGTAATTTGTCCTACAGTCCCTGGTGCATCCTATAAAAGGGAACAATTTAAAGACTATATGATTATAACATCACATAATTAGTCACGACTGCTTGTCTTTATCAATACAGTTCATTTCATGGTTTATTTCATGTTTGTAAATTCCTCAGCACTAACAAAATGATATCAGAGATGACCCTGCTCAGATATTTGTAATTATTTTATACCAATCAAAATCTGCCATGAGGCGGAGTTTCTGTCTGATAACAGGGTTGATCTGTGTCTGTTCATCAAATGTCAGCCCTACTTTGATGATCTGCAGACAACATCTCTCCTGATTCCTGCTCCTCCTGAGCACATATGTGGCTACATGCTGACTGCTGACTGCCTCTCCCTCCCCCAGAGTGCCTCCGAGGTGCCGGGGTGCTGCTGGTGACAGGTGCCAGTGCAGACATCGGGGAACAGTTGGCATCCTATCACGCCAGGCTGGGTGCCCAGATAGTAATAACAAGGAGGGAGTACATGCATTACACAAGGTCTGTGATCTTGAGAATTTGTCTGATGCAATTTGTCACCTGTTGTCCACTTCCTTTTACACATCTTTCACTATTTTCTACCATTTTCTTTCTTGGGAAACCATCTGCCTGGACTCTTGGCAACAGCTTTCATTGTTCAGACATAATAATTAGAAACTTAAGTATCTTTAACTGTGAATCATACCACAAGTTCATAGTATATTTCAGTTTGAATTCTGGCAAAACAGGACAAATTAAAGTTGCAAGCAGCGTTGATTGGTGCCTCTCACTTCGAGCCCATGGGTGGAGTGGAAGCCACAATGCTAATGAAGGTCGTATGGCATGTCTCTGGATTTGTATGATTGTCAGATACAGAACCAATGAGTTAAACATTACTTACTGTGTCCACCAGTTGCACATTTGTATTGTGCAAGAAGGCAGGGACGTGCACCGATAGACCCTAAAAGGTGCTTGAGCCCCTGTCCTTTTGCCCTCAGACTTGATAAGTTTCACTATATAGCATCATCAAGGTCTTATGGCTTTTCTGACCTAATATGAAATGTATCTGGTCAACCTTCTAGGAAGAGTACATCAAAGTATAACACATCTAATTTCCTGCTCCCAGACGGTGGCGCTAGGACTGTGGCTGAATATTGGAAAGTAGATGTCTTCCGGCCGAAACGCTTATCACACACGTGAAGTTCAGGGAGGATTTAACAGCATATATTTGAGTTACCACAGGAAACTTCAAAATTCGCTGCGCCACCACGAGAACATAATTTGATGAAAACTCAAAATCTTTGCAATGAAGTATCATCAAGGTCTTGAGGCTGTTCTGATCACATTTTAGGTGGATCTGATGTACCCCCTAGGAGGAGAACATCAAAGTATAGAAACTCTCATTTCCTGTTGCCAGTAGGTGGTGCTTGGTGCTTTAGATTGCACTGACCCAATATGAAGTCAATCTGGTCAATTCTCTAGGAGGAGTTGGTTAAATTACAATGCCTGTTAATAACAAAAAAATGCAAATGATCTAATATGATACACATGCCTACCAGTTTTTGTAAATCTACGTGAAACGTACCATGAGCACTAATTGTTGAAATTTTCTAGGGGGTGCCCTTGAGCCATTTTGCCACACCCATGCCCTAAACCCATATCAAATATCAAGTTACGCCACGTCTGATGCAAGTACAAAGTTTTGTGAGTTTTCAAGCACCCCTAGAACTTCAAAAATTCTAACGGTAGTTAGGGGGCGCCTTAGAGCCAATGTGCCATGCCCATGCCCAATAGAGATATCAAATCAAAATACTCACTAGTTCGAACATGGGTGAAAAGTTTCGTGGGTTTTGTGCATCCTTAAAGGCCTCAAAAGTGTGTTCATAAAATGAAAATTGACACACGAAATCCAAAATGGCTGACTTCCTGTCAGGCGAAAAAATTTCAAAAAATATGTATTATGTCCAGGGCGATGAACGCAATGATTCCACCGAATTTCATGAACACCCAATCAACTTTATCCCAACACGACCCTGCGTTTGGGGCCGCTACAGAGCCCGCTGGCCACGCCTGAGCCCAATCACTACAGAACTTTACCATTTTTGCCAGTTCTGACATGTGTGCCACTTTTCATGAATTTTCGAGCATCCCGAACCCTTGAAAAATGCATTTCCGTAATAGTAATAATAATAATCTCATCATCATCATATTCACTGAAATCTTCATCATCATTGTCATCGTAATCACTGACATTGTCATCCTCCTTATAGTCATCATCATTGTCATTGTCATCGTCGTCCTCATCATCGTCATCGTCATCATCCACATCTCCTCTACAAAAACAATAGGTTCCTTGCACCCTTGGTGCTTGGGCCCAGATAAAGGACCATATGTGGCTGGTTATGGCTGTGATGTGTGATTCTGTCCCCATCCAGTGGGTGGCAGATGTGCTTGGGCGCCCACCAGGCTGGAGATGGATATGTAAAAGTGGTGAGCGTGTCTTTTAAACTGGACCCTGAAAGTGATCAGAATTTTCCCCCTTTCTTTGGTAACAGAAAAATATGTACAGTACAAACAAAACTGATAATAACAGGGAGCATTATAAAGTGGTCATATTCACTGCTGACCACCTCAGTAGTTTTTAAATTCATAGAGCCTCTTTCATACAAGAGAGAAGGGATTTAGCCTCGATTTGTATGTTCTGTATGGGGCTAAAACCACCAGCCAGATTTTTTTACCCAAAAGGCTGAAAGCTGTTGAGCTGTATGACGATGCAAGAGGGAAACATCTGTATGCATTATACTATTTATACACTCCATGATATATATGAAAGGTTGTTATCAGAGAATCCTTGCCTCTATTTTTTCCTGTGAGTTATATTATTACAGGACCTTCCTCGAAAACCTTGAAACTTTGTCTGCATTATTATTGGCCAATAAACAAATGCACTTGACTCTTTTGTGTTGCTTAGCAACACAAGCCAGTCCCTGGTTTTTATATATGAAAAACCAGCATGCCGCCAATCTGGAGACTTACAGGGTGCAGTGTGAATGAAACCATCCAAGATGCATTTTTAATTAAAACATTGCAAGCCTTTCTGAGTGAAAAGGGGCTGTACGCATTGTCTGTGATCATTATTAACAGGTGATGGTGACATGATTGATTTTTGCCTTCAGTGTCAGTGGAGATAAAGATGATTCATCATTCAGATGTAGCTTGTATGTTGGTTTCATGTCGGCTTTGGATTTCAAAGACGGCAAATCAAACAATCCTTCCTTTGCATTGATCTGAAAGGATTTAACATAAATAAAATGACTTTTTTCATTTGAGATTGGCTTGATTTCTTTCTGTTCTAAGCACCATGTTTGCCATGCGTAACAAGAATGGGGATCTTGTCAGGTCACTCATGCAGGTATCCTGGTAACAACAGAAAAAAGATGGAGTATACGTGGTGTGTTTTCACATTGTTAATGTCTGTAGCCTCAGGCCTTGTCAGTCATTTTTTTCTCCAATAATTTAAGTCTAGATTTATCTGTGCTCCCCTCCTCTGCTTTTTGTAAATGTATGTACAGATGGTAGAATTTGAAATAATCTTCAGTATCTTGGTGATATGAAGTGATTTGAAGTCTTTTAATTGCATGTCTTTGTGTTACTATATTTTTTTATCTGCCAGTTAATTTTCCTCATCTATATGAACACGTCATCAGCCGTTATACCAGCAGTGGAGCAGAGAGCCGGATCGGACTTGTGTCTTCACTGCTGTGTGCACACACCCCTGAGCCTTAGTAGTGACTGTAGACGTCTTATATTTGCTCAGGTCTGTTTACTGATATTAATCAAAGCTCAGAAAAGGCCCAGCTCTGCATCCACACCTCATAAGGAGAGCAAATACTGGCAGTGAAATGCAATACAGGGGGAAAAAAAAACAAAATATACACACAGGAATGGATACTTCGTGCACAAGACTGATTCCTTGGTTATTTCTGATCCTCATGGGAGCCTAACACTGCTACTAAGTTCACACTGAATCGTTTCTTTTGCACCATGCAGCTCAGCAATGTGTTAGTCAACATGCAGAAAGTGGGGTCAGCCTCCCAACTTAAAAAAATAAATAAAAAAATCAATAGTCATTATTTTGTGTGCATTACACACCACCATGGTCACCTCGCCTGCTAGTTGCCTTTTGCGCACCAAAGCTGGGAAACTGGCTCCCCTTTTTTGTTCACGTGGTCAGTCAAAACTCTGACACACACTGAAGAAACTACTACAGTGCTATCCATTACAGTCCATTACAGAGACTGAGGCAGCTACTTAACTTCTCAGAGGGATTTAGACCCCTCTTATTGATGGATGACATGTATTTAGTCCTGTAAGCACTGAAAGTGCTCTACATAGTAAAGTGTTAAGTAAAGCTTTCTGGCAGCAGGCCATCTCATCAAGGAAGACTAATACATTTGAGAAGAATAGAGCGTAGTAAGTTGGACACAAGAACCGGATACACCAGAATGCTTTTTTTCTTTCCTTGGCATCTCCCCTACATCCAGTGTGTGTTGTATGTGAGGGTTTCACGTGGATGTTGGTGCTGATGTGAGAAAATGCAGAAAGACACATACGAGGTTTACATTTGAATTTTATTCCACCTAAGTTCCAATGCAGATTAATGAATGAACAATAAACATGTAGGAATGAACTAAAAAAAAGGTTATTTAAGTCTGTTTTCAACAAAATGTGCTGCTGTATGTCATTATTACAGTATTTCCCCAAGGTTTTGGAGCAGTTTTCATTGCAAATGACTCCATGTATATTTCCCAGCTTAAATGATGACTTTGATTGCAGTTTTGCTAGTAATTAACATTGCTGAACATTCAGGCTACACACAGTCACACTAGGCCTGAATCAGATCATTTTAGGTGCATTTTAAAGGGCAGGTTTGATGTTGTTGCCGCTGAACAAACAGGAAAATCCAACAATGAAACAATGAACAGATTCTGAACTGATGATACGCTTGGGCTAAAGCTGACGTAGACTGAAGACCACTGCTTGTGCTCAGAGGCAGACTGGGACTTGTTGTTCTTTGATCAGCGTCACAACAAAATCACTAGTCTTCCACTCAGCACTACCAACACTTTCCACCTGGATCCCCTCCTTTCTGTCCACGTCCACTGCTTCAATCTGTAATAAAAGAAAAAGGGACAAGCTTGTTACACCACCGAAGCTTAAAATACTTAAGTCTGAATCTTCCCTCCACTGCACTGATGCTAAACATGATATATTGAATTTGCAGTGTCAACTATATGGACTTTGGAGGGAAGGAGCATTTCAGAATGTGTCACAGGTGTTGCAGAGCATCCGGCCACTGGCTAGTGGCGTGTTGATAGGTTGTGAACTTTAGATGTCGGAGATGGAGACACTACGTGCAGTTCCCATCTCTGTGTTTCCTTCAACCCATTTCTCTCTGAAGCCTGTTGACATTCCATCCTGCCTTTGTTGTTGTAATGCCAACCTTTCAGCTCCTCTCAAAAGAGGGGACAGGAGGATGAGGAGGAGGCGGGGGAGGAGGGGAGGGAGACATAAAGAGAGAGAAAGAGGATCACAGCAAAGCACTTAGAATAAATGCTTCTCACCATATGCAATGAACAGAAACCCTAAGCTGTGCACAGTGGAGAAAATTGAGGGAATTGAAATGTGAACGTAGAACATCAACTCATTGATTTGCGTTTTTCTTTCCAATAAGTCACAATCGGACTGAGAGAGAGGGAGAGAGGGAGAGAAAAGAGACAGACAGATTGTCCTGCATCTCCAGTATGTTTCTGAGCTGGTAGCTATGCAACAAGACTGGGAGTCAGTGGAAGAGGGGGATGGGAAGCTGGGGACAGTTTAGTGAGAGGAAGGAGGCAAGGAAAGAGAAAAGGGGGTCCTTGAGTGCAAACTAGAGGAAAGAGGAGTGCTGAGCAAGGCAGCAAGAGGACACCCGAGAGGACATGGTCAATAATGTCCACTAAAGTCATTTTAATATGGCACTGATTCAAAATAAATGACTTCGTTTGCTGTTGCTTTTGCAGACTGACATTGAAGCATATGCCGCTCAAAAAATCGTCCCTTTAGTTTCCAAACAGCGGCTGAATTGAAGGCTGACCATTAGGTTGCTTACTGTCATATCAACGTGATTCAAAAAATGAGCGAGACAAACGTCAAATACACCTGCTATTCCTTCCAGATGGAAGCGAGTAGCCCTCGATGTGGGAGCTGTCCAGCGTCTCGGTGCTGAATGACGCCCTACTTTCCTCCACGTCCACCTCCTCCTCAGCATCTCGCCTCGATTCCGGCCCGGGCAAAAAAAAAAACCAAACAAACAACAAAAAAAAAAAAACATGCCACCTGTTGCATCACCGAAGTTTTCTCTCAGGAGGCTATGAAGCCGAAAGACCTCTGATGCGTGGAATATATGATCTGTAGCGACCCGGGTCCCGATCTAAAGTAAGCTCAGTTACCTTTTCTTTCTCAAATCACGGCAACATGACGACATGGTAAACATTTCCCCCCAGCCAGGCGAGGCAGGAAGAGGTTGTGATTTAATTCCCCTTAGACGCAGTCGGGATCTGAACGGCTATTTTCTCTCTTTTCCTGTTATGGCTCGAGGGCTTTTTTTTTTTTTTTTTTTTTTTGCTTCATCATATTTGTTTTTCGATCCTGAAGTGCAAGAAGAAGAAGAAGAAACGGCAGCGGGAAAGCAATGCAAACACATTGCTATCCCGCACATTACCAGCCTAACACTGCATCCCTCTTAAGAAATCGACCAGGAGACGGGCTCGAGTGATGGACTCACCGTTGATCGACGGGAACAACAGGTGACGCCGAAGTCTCCCTCGCTGCGGGGTTCGCTATCGAAATCGGCCACAGTCGGAGCCTGGGCGCCCTCCCATCGGAGCTCCACGTAGCAGCCATCGTGATTGTTACTGGGTAGGCTGGAGGAAGACGGATCGGCGTGCTTATATACGCGTGCCGCTCGGAGAGGACGAGGCTGGGGGCGGGTCCCGTGTGGAGTGACGACTGCGAGAGGAGGCCAATTGACGTGGATTTTTTTCCCCCAGACCTTGTTAAGGGTGCGGCCCGAACCTGCAGCTAAATTACATTATATGAAGGTTAAGGATGTATATGAATAAAACATACGGAGGCGAGGGACGTAGCATCGATGGGAAGTACTTGGGGTTTCTATTTAAGGAAAGGTTTTCGCTCGGGTTTGATTACTGTAGGACTCCATCGCTGCGGTTTTCTGACCTTATTTTAAAGGGATTGAGGAAACACCTCACACAAAAAAAAAAAAAAAAAAAACTAAATTGAAATCATGCCCGGTCCCAAGAGTGCAAAAGACTCCACCTGAGCACCCGAGCCTGACTGTAGTGAGGAGCTCAGATGTAATTGAATTAAAGCTTAACTGTGAGATCAAGATTGGGCATCTTATTAATCTGCAATGGAAACAACGAGAGTGAAATGTTGCATAGCTAAGGGCTGTGGAAATTGCACGGCAGCAGTTGGGAAAGAAATAGCTTCCCGTGCAAATACATTCACACACTTTGAATTATGCATCTTTCTAGTTTGTTCAGTCACAACTGACAAGATCCCCCTCAGAAAGTAACTCCACTCAAACATAAAACAAGTGGTAAAAAGGTAACATGACCATTGTCACAAATTTCACCTACATGCATAAAAGATGCAGAGTAAAATAGTGAATAAATAAAACAAGCATTCCCTCAGGAATGCTCTCAGCACCACAAACGACCTATGATGTATATCATTGTGTACATACCATTAAAGTGTCTTACAGACAATTACAACACATTGGTAATATAGGCCCCTAGGTAGGTATTACAGGACCTCTGTGTCCTGGTTCTAATACGTTTCGGTCTTCTTAAAGAAGCTTAAAAAAAATAAAAATAAAATAAAAGTTGAGCAGGAGTTCCGAAGAATTGTGTAACTCTTTCCATACCCATGTGGTATAAATTTCATGAGGGGATGGCTGTTAAAATCTGATGTTCTCAAAGCTAGAGTCACCCGACAGTTGCGGCCCAAATGGCAGGGTCCGGATATGGATATAGATACACGGCATCAGAACCCCCTCAAGGTAAGACTGTGTGTATTGAGAGAAAGTGTGTCAGACAAAGCACAGAACTAGACAGAAGTCTCTTCAGCGGATTAGGAGATAATAATCAGAACTCACATCTGTGTTGTTCTCTCACTGTGCCACCGTTAAATGACATAATAGTCAAATTATACTGTTACTCATTGTTTTTGACCTCACTGGCAGTTTAGCAGCAGTTGTAGGCTGGTAGGGTACAAGAGAGTGATTTGAATTTGCACTCATTTTAAGTTTAAAAGCTTAGCATTGTCACAGTAAGCAGAGGTGTGGTCCTGGTGATACTGACAAACACAGGGATGCGTCAGAAGTGTTGTTTTTCCTTACCATGAATGAAATTATAGTTGAAGTTTTGACTTTTGATATTTGTAAGCAGTGGACAGCTTTGCCATAGGATCACTTATCACAACAACAATACCAGTGTTTAGTGAACATCAGAGTATTGAACAGCTTTGTCAGGAATAAGACACTTAGGTTGCTTTCTGCATTATGAAAGAAGTCTCTAAGGATCCATACATATACACTATCTTACAAGAATACCACAAACTAGCACCATTCAGCCGGATTTACTGGAAAACCAAAATGTGTACAAAAACATAAATGATCCTGTTCATAATTTCATGTTAGTCCCATGTTGAGAAGTATACATTTTAGGGCTCCATTTATTTTCAAACTATTTTCATTTTGTCCATAAAATGTCAAAAACGATTACAAATTCTCTTCACAAGTATACAAAGCCCATAGTGTTGTTAGTATTCAATTTATAGTGACATGTAGAGAGAAGGAAGCAACTCTTCATATTTGCAAAGCTGTATTTTTAATAAATAAAACTGGAAGCCTCTTATTTTATATTAATCAATAGAAATCTTGACAGCAGGGTGTAATTCAAGGACAACCTGACTTTCATTTCCCTCCCAAGAAAGACAATAAATGGCATCATGACATGGATGTTTCCTGCTGCCTTCAGGGTCCTGTGTGACATTTTACCAAAATCTTCCGAAGCTTCAAGACCGTCAGCCACCACTGAATCTCTACGTTGTTATGTGATCCCTTTCTGTTTTATTGTCCAGTGAGCTATTTAAATCCTAGCATCTTCTCTGACACCTGCTAGTTGATGGCTCGTTACAGTTTACAGGCTGTAGAAAAACACCCTACCAATCCCCCATTTTATGAACGCAAAGGTGCTGCTTGGGTTAGTGACTAGTGTCTATTTGTAAATAAGGCACATGAGTGACCCTCTCTGTGCTCTGTTCCCTTTGACAAAATGGCCAAAAAGGAGCCTGGGTGGCTGCAACTATTAGTTATCACAAAGGTCTTGTTCCTTTGATATCACTGTAGGCTGGTTATCAATGCAACTCAAGAGTCGGGCTTAGCGAGGAACCTGGGGGAAGATCCTGCTCACTGTGTTGTGAGGCTTTAGTTGTATAATGAACATCGCACTCTGTGACTCTTGATAGAAACATCAGGAGGTAGGATTATGCATATTAGTGATCCCCCTCTGTTCTCCCCTCTGCTTTCAGGGCTTAATGTTAACATCTGCCCACCGAGAGCCACAGATGAGCTGGAAGACTGTGTTGAATGTCTTCCATTCAGATGATTTATCTGATCACTATAATGGACTATACATGTTATTTAGATGACATTATAATGGAGTCTGAAGGGGAAAAGGGCTCAGGTTCTCTGGTGTTGATAGAAGCTGAGTCACGTAGGACTACGGTACCTGATCTTCATCACACAGGGGGGAAAAAAAAAGCTTCACGATGAACAGCTTTATTCACAAAATTAATAGTGGTATTTTTCACTATTTTCTTTTTTTCCATGTTATTTTCAGTTTCAACTGTGGTTGACTACTGCACTGCTTTCTGCCTTTAAATCTGTCAAAAACACATGAACATAATTATTTAAGATCCCTTTTTTCTTCATGTATTTAGACCCTCCAGCTGTTGTTTACACAGATAAAAATCCATTTGCTGTTTAAATGTGTAAGAATGAGTTTGGATAGGCCATAGGGCACAAGCAGAGGTGTGGGAGCTTTGGGAGGCGGTGAACATTTGTTATTTTTCATGCTTTGGGTCAAAACTATGCTTGCGTGGGCTGGACTAGTAATATGATAAAAATTCACAGACTTCCAGGGAACAAGATGAAGCCACAGGGTGTTTTGCGGTTGGTGAAAATGCTCCTTCTAACAAATATGGTCTTAAACTGAGGATAAAGTGAAACCAGATACCTTGTGGGGATGTTAGCTGTCTGTTGGGATGCTTAACCTTCCTCACAGTTTGTTATATGGGCAGTCAACATTGCTGGTAGGATATTTTTCTCCTGACTTCCAAATCTGATTCTTACCTTTAAGGTAACCGGGTTGAGGCTGATTGTATGGGTGTGGTAGCAGCAGTATAGCATTGACCCACTGAATCTGAAACAGCTCATAGGATGGCTCCCTCTGGTGTTCACTTCGCATTTGGACAACACAAGAAGCTATATCTGCTGAAAAACACTCATACAGGTAAAAGAAATAGGAAATGGTTCAGTACAATATGTAAACCATATGTTTTGGCTTTCAAAGTCACCAGCTCTCAAACCAAGTGAACATCTGTTGGAGATTTTGGACTGACGTGTTAGATATCCACATGAAACCACCAAATGAGGGAATACAGTATGTTTCTAAAGAATGGTGTACATCCGTCCAGTAAAGCTTCAGAGACTTGGTGAGTCAATGCCACGGAGCACTGATGCTGTTCTTGCAGCTCATGGTGGCCCAACACTTTACTAAGACACTTTATGTTGGTTTTTTCTTTCAATATGTATCATACAAGTATGAGAACATGGGAAACTCATAAATGATTGGCCGCCAAATTTTTGGACTCTAAGAAGCATTGCTTGATGTGCAGAAGTACTTAAGAAGAACGCTAAGATCTAATAGCTCAATAGAAAAATATAATATACAGTACACACTTCATGTAGAAATCTTAAGAAGCTATTAAAAATGTAAATGCAAAACAAAAGAAGACAGATTAAAATTTACAAAAATATATATATATTTTTTTTGGTACCTAAAAAAATGGAATCAAGAAAAATGTGAACTTAGACTTCCTCTTATCTGCTGTTGAGTCCAGTGATGCTCTTTATTTTTCTTACTGTCAACATATTCCATGAACAAAAAAAAAATCCAACAATAATTTGATCCTACTAACAAGAATTGCCTGTCCAAACTTAAGTTTGGTGTTCATGGGTAACAGCAGTAGACTGATTTTATAGACATCTACTCTCTGGTAATTGGTTAACTGGACAATAAAACAGTGACGACAGAAGGTACAAGATATGATCATTTAATTGTTGATTATCTCTCAGTACAGAAATATTTTTCTTTTCAACATTCCTTCGGTAATTCAAGTTGGCAGCATTGTCTTGATTTTGAAGTGGTATTAAAAGAAATTTCCAGAGTTTAGCAATGAAACTGCTCATCAGCTTCCCACAGATAACATTAGTAAACAAACACCCCACCTCTGCACAAGAAGCTTTCACAACACAAATAAATAGCATTCTTTAAATGTGGCACAGTAGCTGACTCAAACATTCAAACACGGAAAAAAGAAAAAGAAAATTGGGAAAAAATGTTGCAGATGATATGAAATCTTTTTTTTTTTCTAGATTAAAAAAAATGCAACAGCATGACTGATCAACACAGAAATGGTCTGAAGTAGCAAAAGTCAAGTGCCCCAAGCTTGAATATCTTAGCAGACGCAGCACAAAGCAGAAGCTCAGCACAGAACAGTATTACACTGTCTGGTTTAATCCCAAATGTTTTTACTGTGCACTTTAGTTGCTGTTACAAAATACACTGATAAACCAAAGTGTTTTTGTTTTAATTCGCCTTTCCTGATTTTCCATTTAAGAAAGTAGGGAAACAAGAGGAGTCTCATTAAAAATCTTCTAATTTCCATGTGAATTGTTTCTGTAAGCAGCTGCTCTAATGCACAGTGTCACCAAATAGTTATATGTAAAACGTCTGCCAATGCTGCTTTATATAATTAGAGTAAAAATGAACTTAATGTCATCTATAAAAAAAAGGAGATTAGTCCCGTGCGTCCAATCATTGTTAAACATTAACAGTTCTTGAAATGGCACAGGATTAAGTATCTTTATCAGTGTAAAATACAGTAAAATACAAAATGACAAGCATGGATTTTTCTGCAAACCTGAACAAAGCCAAACATACTTAACAGATCAGACCAAAAACTGCAGTTACACACATAAAAGAAAATCTACCAGCCTCCAAAAACAAACACACTAGTAATAATATGTGTTAAAATATGTAAAAAAAAAAAATAATAATAATAAAAAAAAAACCTAAATAAAATAAATAGACAATCAAAAAGACAAACTCAATATTTGGCAGGTATGCACAAAATCAGTCTGTAAACAAAACATAATCATGGGGGAAATAACGCCCCGAATTCTCCTCATCAGATGTTTCTGGTCTGTTGGAAGAGGCAGTGGCTCCATCATTTTTCAGGAGGAAGTGGAATACTGTACGTACTGTCGGCATGTCCTCTACCCTCGACACTCAGGCTGTGCATCTCTCCTGCTCTTCCCACCTCCAGCTACAACTTGGCTAAATAAACTAAGGGCAAACGAGGGGGGCCCTCTGTAGACTACTGCAGTGAATAATCAAAGAAGGGGCCCATTTACAGCTTGATACATGCAAAAATAAATTCCCTTCCTGGCTTTATTCCCTCGTAGTACAGAGGTGTGCTTACTACCGGATCCTTGTGAAGAGGTTCAGCACTGAAACTGATTCCTAAAAGAGGGAGGGAGACAGAAGATGGTAAGACAAAGACCACTGGAAAAAAAAAAAAAATATCACAGAGAGATAATAAAACTGTAATACAATTTTTGAAACCCAACCGAGGCAATGGAACAAATAGAGAGCGGAGAAAGGTACAAAAAACAATGACGAAGACCTAAATATAAGTGAGAAAAAATAGAGAGTAAATACTTTAGTGGATCTCATCTTGCTAAAGACGTTCCAGAACCGAAGTGTTTCATCTCCAGCCCCCGTCACGATGGCCTCTCCGTCAGGTGACATGGCCTGCACATATACAGTGTTTTAACAATATGTAATCAGTTTAGGATTTTTTTTGTTTTAGTGCTGTTCTTGTGTAGGCGGCTTTGCGGACACTTGCTCTGAGATGTGCAGGATGTGCTCATAGATGCTTATAAGCATTTTATAAACTCTTGACCATACATTTTTATGGTCAAGAGGTCATTCTATTTACCTTACCCTGCACATATAAATAAAGACAAGGAATCAAATTGCTCCTAATAGAAAAAAGTTATTTCAGTGAGCACACAAATTTTTGGTCAATGTTTTCTTTTTCCCGACTAGATTTTATTTTATATATCTTTTCCAGAAATGTTTTAGCATAGTATTTTGCTTCAGTTTTACTTTGCTGTTGTGCCCTTGGAAGAATGTCCTGCAGACAGATGTATATAAATACACACAATATACGGTTTACTGACCAGGTAGAGTACTCTGTAGGAATGTCCTGTAAGTTTGGCCACTTGAGTTAAAGAGGGATATTTCCACACCAGGATCTGGTTCTGGGAATAACCGTGAGTGCTGACCTGCAGGAAAATAATAAATTTACCATTTTAACAGAACATTGTCAGTTTGGGACACGCCATTATGGAGGCATGTTTAGCATGGCTTAGCTAATGAATTGGAAGCAAGGTTAATGCAAAATATAAGAATAGCAGAGTAAACTTAATAACTCAAAAGCGACAACTTCCTACAGCTCCAAAATTGTGTTATTAACAGGTTGCATCTTGAAGGCTGGCAATGCATCCATGAGTGACCTCACTTTTAAACACCGAGTTCAGAGTAACTACAATGTGCAAAGCTGGCATCTTTACTACGAGAACAGGATATGTAAGATGCTAAGTGTAGGGTGTAGATTAATAAAAGAGATTTTAATCTTCTCATCCTACTCTTGGTAAAATCGTAAACAAGCAAGTTCCAAAACAATATAGTTCTTTTTACTTTCTTTTGCATTCATAAAACAATCTGTATTGTTCTACTTCTGCATCTACTTCACTGCAGCACTGTCAAAATCAAAGACTTCAGGTGACTCACCAGTTCGTTAGTGTGCTTGGACCAGGCCAGGTTGCAGACTTGAGAGCCGGTGTCGGTGCACTGCAGCGGCTGGCCCGTCAAAGTGTTCCAGAAGCGGATACAGCGGTCGGCGGTGCCGCCCCCAGAGGCCAGCAGGCCGTGCTGGTGGGGAGACCAGGCGATGGCCTTCACTGCAGCCAAGTGCTCTGTGTACTGCTGCACTGGGAGGACACTCGAGTGGTTCCACACGAGCAGCTGCAGACAGCAGGTTGAAACAACAAGAGGAATAGCAAGCGGAGAAATAAGTTTGTGGTATTTTATGAAAGAGTGGGGACAAGTACAGATGAAATTCTCTGACTGCGTACCTTGTTATCGTTTCCACCAGAGGCTAGCAGCTGGTGGTCTGTGCTCCACTTGAGCCCACAAACTTCCTGTCTGTGTCCTTGGAGACGGCGCTCAGACTGGAGAGGCGGGGCTCTGATGTCCCGCTGCAGGATCACCCGATCACGGCTCCCAGACGACAACTGGTCCGCATTCCATGCCAACGCACCTGACAGCAAGGAATGAAACGCACAGGCAAGGGAAGATGTTTCACTGACCATGAATGAGAGATGTTGCTAAACAACTGCGAGAAAACGAATGAAGTGATTTTTCAACTCCTGCAACTGAATCCGCCTCCCTCTCTACAGCCTCTCTCAACTCACCCACTCTGGCTGTGTGTCCTTCTAGTACAGACAGCTTCTTCCCTGCTGCTGCATCCCAGATCTGTACATAGCCTTTATGAGTCCCCACTGCCACCAGGTTACCCTAAAAGACAGCACACTTTGAATTTTACATGGACGGAACAGGAGTTTTTAAAAGGTTGAAACAGAGCCCATACACCAAAACTCCATTTGCTTCTTTATTGAAATCTAGTGACAGCCATGATCGACATTGGCTCTTTCTCAGGGTTTTGGCTATTTGAGATGTTTTTTTCTTTTTTTCCTTCTTTTTTGGTTAATGTAGCCTGACAAAAGTTTGTAAAGATGAAAACAGATAACAATAAAACTCACCCTCTCTGACCAGCCCACTGATGTTACTGAATCTCCTTCTACAGAAAGGTCACATAAACGTGTCACCTAAAGAGATGGAGAGGAGAAAAGAAAAAAAAAGAAAAAAAGATTAACATGGACATCCGAGAGGCAGTTCAATTTCAGATTCTTTTGGTTAATATGTATGACAGATTCAGTGAAATCCTTAATTGACAGATCCAGTGTGCTTAGAAACATTATTTGAGATAGAAATATAAAGTCTTAAGATTGTTTTTAACACAGTGAACACCTCTGCTTCAGGCCTTTTTGTCTCTTCGCTTTGCTCAACGCAAAAAGATAACATACACACCTGGCTGGTGCAGGCACTCCACAGGTAGACACAGGTACCCAGTCCAACACTGAGCACATTCAGAGAAGACCAGTCCACTAGATTGAGGTAGAAGTCATCCTGTAGCTCTGGAGCATCCAGAACTTTGAAAGGAATTTTGGATATTTTGCGTGTAGGTTTCCTTGGCGACCGTAGCAGTTTCTGGCTGTTATGCACAACACAATAAAGAGAGGAATATTATAATCTTTTCCACTTCAATTAAAGAGTTAACATTTGATGAGTAGCAGGGGAAATATATTACCTGTTGCTACTGACAGGTGATAGAGAATATGGAGATACTGTGTTTCCATCCTCTTCTGGCAGAGCCCTCTTAGTACTCACAGAGTACTAGAAAACACAAACAGATGATTACTGATGCAAATAAACGCAGCAAAAACTACTATATTAAAAGTTACAGCTATGTTAACAATTTTTACACTAAAAAGGCTCCTCTTGGCAGGAGTAGATGGCTGCAGACGGCGGTCTTCTGACTGTGGGTCCTGGACTTTTTCAATACCCGCTCCTAGCAGCTCGTTCTTCAGCAGAGCCGAGTAAGCCAGGCCGTCCGCTGAAGGCAGAGGAAGAGATAGAGGGGAAATCAAACCCGGCTGTCGCAGTGATTAAGTTCAAACATAGTGCTCCCTCTGCAATTTCTTAGCTACTCTCTCACATCTCTATAGATCAGGGAGAACCTTTCGCTAAGCTTTGTTTAGTCCTTATCTCCAGTTACCATGAGCCTGCCCAGGCTTAGTAAACACGAGAAGGTCAGATTATCAGGTTTGACTGGAGCAGATAGAGATACATGTGGAAATGAGCTGAAGAGGGGAACAAAATTCACACAAAATGTCCAGCAACAACGTAGAACAATATCTGTGTTTGGGACCGAGAATCACAGGGAAATACATGATACATCACTATCACGATCATTTCTGTATGTTAACTAAGGAGTCATAATATGGGTTATTCTGTAATACACAGTATACCAAAAGGCAGCCATCTACTACTTCACCATCATCACAGCAGCTATGACGCTGAAGAGAAAATTACACCCCTAAAAAGGTTTTCTAAGAACGCACTCTGAATTAAGTTAGACCATTATTAAGTTCTTTCAGGCTGAGTCTTTACCACAAAGCAAAACAGGTATATATGTACGCAGTCACTCAAATTTCAATCAGCCATTAATTGACAAAAGACTGAACTGCTGGAAAGAAGAACAGTTTAAACTTCAAATGTCTGCAGTAATGGAACGATGCGCCTGTCTCTCAGTAGCAGAGCAGAATATTTCATGATATCGGTGCAAGTGTACTAATAACATTATCGCAAGACACTAGGTCATAATACATTTTTATTTGCCCGACCTCCAGTCTCTTTGTATAACAGTGGATTGATTACCTTTGTTGCTGTCTGTCGTGCCATCTTTGGTTTTCCTATTTTGATTGTGCGACTTTTCAATTTCCTGTGTCATAAAATGAAATAAATAAATGATCATTCTCAACCAAATCTGTGAACTTTATGTGTAAAAGAAACTACAGACAAATTGAAGGAAAATTCTTGTAAGCAAGAATTTTCTTGCAAGCAATAATCAACACTTCCATCCTAAGACCACTGTTCTTTTGGTAGGAAAGACAGTCAAGTCCTGGTTGTATTGCAGCAGACTCACATTGATGCGGTGGAAATTGACACTCCAGTTGGCTCCGGCCCGGGAGGGAATGAAGCGATCACCATGCTTGCTAGGGGAGGACAGCGGGGAGCTGGTGGGTGTCAGAGCTCGCACAGCACCTACGGCTTTCTACACAAGGGAGGAGAAGAGAACGCATTTTCTGACTGGTGGCCAAACACAAAGAGGCCTTGGACAGTGATTTGGAAACTTGATTACACAACAGGAAGATAATTTAGGTGGCAGATGGTGCATTTGTTTGAGGTGTTAACAAAAGGAGACAACATTCACAAAACCCAGTCATTTGGCCGGTAAGGGCTTGTTTTCACTCAACACTACTGACACTGTCAAATGAAAGAGACTGGCCCTTTAAAGCATTTATTCTGCCAACAAATGGAGAGTAACACCCTCTCCGCCCACCTTAAGTCTTTTGCTAGTTAACAATCCTCTTTGGGAGGGGCTATCATCATGCCGTAGTCAAGATGATGACCTAATCATACTAGTCGTACTATTTAAGACTGTATGTCTGGGCTAGATGGCACAATTAATGTTCTTCTTTGTCCTTTTTTATTTATTTTTTTATTTTTTTTATTTTTTTTAGGAACTATTGGTTCAAAGGAAATGCTGATTGTTAATGCACAAGAAAAGGGACATAATGGAAAAAAAAAATAATCTGTGTAATTACTTACTATGGGGCTTGCGTTCTCATTCTGGATGTTGATCTGCCTAAGCAGCCTGCACTCATAGTCCTGATCCATGATACCTGCAAAACAGGATAAAACTGATCAACACAATCATTTAATCGTACAGCGGTTTTTTGTTTTTTTTCCTTGACTGGGCATGTTGGAGGGCAGATTAGTAACAGAGAGAATAATGTGGTAAGTATGAATTTCTGCAATTAACAAACTACTGTACTCTACTTAGTTCATTAATGACAGATGAGCAGACTAATATATACGGTCACTGTGTAGCACTGTAAATAATTATTATTTTTAATCGATCAGCTCATCTACTTTTTTCAATGTATCTGCTAGTTGTTCTGTCTCTGCAATGTCATGCAATCACAAGCGATGTCTTCAAACGGCTGCTTTTTGAAGCTGATCTACAGAAAAGCTTGTTATTTTTCTGTAGATCAGCTGACTGATGAATACAGTCATTGTTTCAGCAATGCTGCCCCGTATGTGTTTTACCGTGGCAAAATGAACCAGTGATCCACTGTTTACTAAACTGACTACAGAAGGTTAATTACCGAGCCGTGTCATTTCATCATGGGAAAGGGACAGAGGACGATTTGTTGTTAAGCAAAGAAAACAGCAATCATTCAGTTGATGGCATTCACATTAACCTGGATGGTAATGACAGGACAAACTTTACAGTTACCTTCAGGGAGTACTCCTAGAAACAATCCTGGTAGAAATCCGATATCGTAATTGCTTTGTTGTGATAAATTAGACGACAACACTGTCTACTACAATTCACAACATAAAAAACTAATAAATCATCCGACATACAGAGCCCTGCTAATGCTAACGCTAGCTCAGCTGGCTGACCTAACGTAATAGAAGCTAGCTGTCCGGCTAATGCATTAGCAACATTGTTTGTTCACCATCTGCACTTGTATTTACTCATTTTGCGCCCCGATAAGCTCTTTCCATTACGCACCGTTGAATTATTTTTCTTCGCCGCGTCCGTTTCAGTTGAATTTTTTTGTTTTGTGCTTTTTACTCTTAAGAACAGAGCACATAGGATATAAATGTTTTCTTTTGCCGATCGTTCAATTTGGGTTCGCTATGCACCACGGGAAGGATGTGACGTTGCTGCTTTTGAATCACACTTTTTGCGTTGCTAAGGAAACGTGTCTCTCACACTCTCACACACACACACACACACACACAAATAGTGCCTCTTTATCAGTAAACTGCCTCACACTGCTGCCGCAGGCCTCTGAATTCATGCTAAACAAGAAAAACGCATTTACTGTAGTTTGTGTGTGCGTGTGAGCGCGTGAGATCCTAAACACTCACATGTGACCTCAATGTCTCTCAAAGTGTTGAACGACCCCACAAGAGCTGAAATGCCTGGACTCCCCACCAGCCAGGCAGAGCTGAACAAGCCTTTCGGGTGATGTCAAACGTCTTCAGGAACCTCAAGCAAGTCTTCGTGTAGCTCTTAGAGACATCACGACCTGGAAGACTGAGAATCTTCGCAGACCTTTGTGTGTTTGTGTGTGTACTTGTACTCCTAATCTTTGTGAGGACACATGTTGCAGACATCCTGAAACCATCACTGACAGCAGTTGAACACTATTACTGAACTGGCCTTGATTGAATATACAGATTTAAAAACAAGTTTTGGTTAACAGATGACACACTGCAGGGATTTAAAATATCTTTCAAATGGCTTTATTAGTTTAAAAAAAAAAAAGATGTCAGTGAAACAAATATAGTCTAACATGAAGTAAAAACAGACTAAACACATTCCATGTGCAAAAGATTTTAAAACTGGAGACACATTCAATGTTTCAATGTTTTTGGGTAGACTCCCGACTGCTGAAATAAATATTTCACCAATTTGTAGGATACAGCAATGCCCTATAGTGAATTGTGGTGGAGAGCAAAATTTGAACTCACTAGTACACTACACCGACAAAGAAGTTGCTGTGATATGATAAAAATCATGTCAAGAGCCTTGTTTTCCAACATGGTCCAACGGCTTACCCAAAGAAATCAGGTTCAAAGTGCCACAGAAAAGGTACAGTAGGTTCAAGTAAATTATTGAAATTCTTTAAAAAAAAACCAAAAAAAACAAAAACAAAAAAACCCTCGACACCCAGTTAAGTAATATGTGCAAAAGTATAGTTTTAAAACTAAATATTCTTAATGGTCTGGCTGATAAATACATACTGAGATAGCTAAAACTCTTCTTTCTAAGTAAAAATGGAGTAAATTATGTGGCTCAATCGAGCAGATCAAAGGGCTCGTGCAGTTCAAATAAGGACAGTAAATACTGCCAGAAGGTTTTCTGAATCGGCCAGGGGATCTACCACTGTGACTTACTTGATCAACTGATTAGTTTTCATCAAATGTTCATATCTCCTGGATTGATTCTTGCTAAACACAGTCATAATATTACTAACAGTCCTGCAAGAAAGGTACAGGCCCGGCTCTACAGCACAAGTACAAGCAGAAGCGCTCAAAATGACAGTCTAGATGTACAGTTTGTCCAGTAGAAAACACAGAATAAAAGATTTATACAGACCACTGATCAACTAAGGCAGAGGTCTGAAAATGAAATGGCATGTAAAATCCCCTAAACCGAAAATAACACAGTGATGATATTTCCAAAGCCACGTATTACCTGTAATGACTGACAATGACACAACAGAAATAATCAGAGTTATCACTATGCATGGTCTAGAGTGTGAACAGTAATGCCATGGCTTTCAAACCATTGAGGACTGAGTGTTGGAATGGCGGGCCACTGATCTACAGGGAGGAGGTATCACTCGGCAGAAGTTGCAGCCCATTGCTGATCTGAAAGCGAGTTTCATCTGATATACCATATTGCTCCAAGGGGTCCTGCGGAGAATGCAAACAATGAGTAAAGACTCTAAGAAAACAAAAGTTTGGCGTGTACAGAACAAATGCGCCGTTATTGAAACTGAATCAAACTTCAGATAAAATGGTTAGTTCACTGAAATCACACACAGGCACAGAGACAAACAAACAAATGACAAAAAAACAAAAACGTGCAGTAGTGTACCATTTACCCAAAGAACTGTATATTGTGTCCTAAGTCTCAGCAGCAAAACCTTACCCCATCAAAATCCAAACTACTGAATCTTCCTCTGTTGCCTGCCAATCTATCTTCTGCTGAAACTGGTGATACTGTGCGTGCATGGCACAGACACTGACAGTGTCATTCACACTGTAAGCATTCCTATGGTATGACAGTGTTGGAGAGAAGCACCATCTGTGTGGCATTTAGTGCACTGACACGCTGCTGTGAAGGGTCTCACCTTGCCAGTGAGCCTGTGGATTTCAGTTCGATAGAATATCAGATTCTTCCTCATGAACTCATAACTGCAAGAGATGAGATGACAAGTTGATTTGACGTCTGGTGGGGGAAAAGTGTCCAAGTAAATCCAGTAAAGATAAGGCCTGCGATTAGGCTTGCAACAATAAACACATTCATGATCAGCTCAGTACATCCCCATCAACTAAATCATTACAGCATTATTAGTCTAATACTATATAAATACAGTACAACTTGAAATACAACTATTTTAGCCCAGCTCCTATAGGTAGCATCATTGCAAAGGTGAAAACAAATGAGAGGCCGGGGCTCCAAGATCCTCTTGTATTATACCCTGTTCTGGATCAGTACTGTTTTCCCGGTAAGTTTTAACACGGGACAGGGTCAAGTAGTGACGGGGCAGTTAAAGAAAACTGCTCAACACAAGTCACATTGTTAACATTAGGTCTCTCTCTGGAAACAGCTGCATCATTCATTTGTAACAGTTTAAACCTGTCAAAGCTACAAACAATGCCCAAGTGTTGATTGCTGCACATGCTGTATGTAACCATACTACTCAATTCTAGACAACACAGTTCTTAAGTCTTGCTATAACGTTCATTCATAAGATAATAGTTGTGTAATTAAGTTGGAACAATAAAGAGATATTTGCCTTTTTCTTCTTTTAGGCTTAATGACCATATGCAATATGTATGGGTGCTTTTATTTTCACAGAAAAAGGTTATGGTCTGCACTTTATTGTTCACATTTTCTAGAATATATGGAAAGAAATTACAGCTATCTTTTTCCTGCTGAACCAAAAAAATACCAAATAGTGTTATGTAGTAAATTAGGGCTGCAACTTACATTTTTTTCATTATCGATTCATCTCTGTTTTCTCAATTAATCAAATCAGTTGTTTAGTCTTTCAATCTTTTTGTCCCACTAACTGTCCAAAACCTAATGATATTCAATTTAATGTCATATACTATATACCAAAGAAAGTAAGCAAATCCTTATATTTGAAGATGTTGAAAGTGGAAATTATTTGGCATTTTTACGACTGAAAATGACTGAAATGATTCTTTGATTATCAAAATAGTTGCTGATTAATTTTCTGATGATCGCCTAATCAATTAATCGACTATTCATTGCAGCTCTGAATCAAAACATAATAACTACTGACTGGTCAGCCCAAAATATATTTTCATTATCTTATCTAGGATTTAGTCTTTTTTCTTTATAACACATGAGTAAGTCCTGAAAATACTGCGTCATGTTAACAACATCCATAGAACTCAAAGTATTCGGTTTATAAAGACATTAAGTGGAGAAATTTGAGTATTTTTACTTGATAATTGACCAATTACCAAAATTCTAATCAGCCACATCCCATGTCACCAAACACGTGCAGATCTTAATGCCTGTGGTTTTAAGATTGAAAAAAAGAGTCAGTACTACCTGGCCTTGATAATGGAGTCTATCCACTCCCCACACTGTTCTTCGGAGTCACACTCAAACAAATACTTCCTCTCTGCTTCATCCAGGAATGCTGCAAGAGTTCAATGGAAATCCATAATGCAAACGCACAAAACAGAAACCGTAACATAAAGGCATAAGTACTGGGCTTTGATACGTTTCGCCATTGCTGCTCAGTGACATATTCACAATTCAGTTTGAAAAGTACCAGCTCAAACATGTAAGCTCAGTCATCTCCTCTGACTTAGAGAACTTGAAACCAGTCAGTAGGTGAGAAAGTGTGGGTGAGCTGATGTGAAACGGGGATGTAACTCTGAGGATGCTGTGGCTCACCAATGGAGAAGCTCTGGCTGTCCTCCCTCTCCACCCGGCACTGCTCCAGCAGCAGCGCTCCAATTGGCTGACAAATAAATAATAACTTTGTTTTGTGATGCCACACTTTGATTTTCACAGCTGGTGAGGTGTTCAACTACTGATTCAACTCACCTCCTCCTCATCAGTCCGGAAGTAAAAGAGGAAGTTGACGACGAGTTTCACAAGCCTCTTCTTTACAACTGTTTGAAAACCAAAGGGAACCGAGATGAAACTTCACAACACAGCCAGCAGATACACGACACAAGCATTGTCTGAGCCTAGCATTAGCTGCTGCCCACATTACATGAAAGGGAAGTGTGTGTGTGTGTGTGTGTGTGTGTGTGTGTGTGTGTGTGTGTGTGTGTGTGTGTGTGTGTGTGTGTGTGTGTGTGTGTGTGTTTGAGACAAGAGCCGAATCCGAGTTACCGTCTCCCTTCTTGGGACCTCGCATCCCCAGCTCAGCTGCCATCTCCGAGGGCTGGCGGCTCAGAGAAACCAGCTCCTTCTCGTTGAAACGCATCACGGTCACTGACGCAGATACACACTGGTCACAGAAACACCGTGGCTACAGCCGAGCCATTTCCTCGACCGAGAACATGACGGCGGAGCTGGCTGGCGGTAGCAGGGAGCAGTAATTCTATTGTACTGTTTAGACTGTGAAGTTCCTTATCTGATGTCCTCGAAATGTGACGGAGTGAGTTTGGTCATTTCGGCGGTCGAACAAATACAGCGGTGTCGGACGTCTCCTTCATGCTACACACCGGACACACACACTCTCTCCGTTGGCAGTGACACTCCTCACTGGTAAAGTACAGCGGTCTTTGAGGGCCAAACTAGGCGAACAGCGCGTTTATAAACCCCACAAGCTTTCTTTATTTTTCTGTATTGTATACATATATATATTTGTATTTTTTTAAAGGAAGAAATCACAGCAACAACAAACGAAGCCAGGTGTTCAGAGAGAAATAATACATCGCAATATCAACAATGGACAAGCTTTCTTACAGCCCCCGATACCCTGGGCCTACCGGGCACAGTGCCAGGGGCCCACGCCCCCTGACACCTTGGGCCCCTGGGCAAGAGCATCTGTTTTAAGTGACTGTCAACATTTCTAACAATTCATGTTGGAAAACTCAATCATACAATGACAATGAGACACAAAACAACTACAAAGAAAGACAAAATGACCACAATCAGCCAAAAAGACGGTCTCTCTGGTCACAAAAAAAGGCCACAAGGGACAGTTTCTTTGGTCTCTTTATATGTCTCTGCCCAGGGGCCCCTTACCTCAACATCAGTCCTTGCTTGCAATTTATTTCAAATACCAAGAAAGATGGTCTGTGATAGGAAAACTTGCACTTATGGATGTGTGTTTTTCCCAGCAATAAAATCAAATGAATAATATAAAACTCACTGACTTTAACAAAGGAATAATTACTAAGACTAAAAAGTACATGTTCAAAAGAATGTGAAAATTCCAAGTCAATATGTTGAGTAATAAATTAAATTACGTCTTGCTATATCTTGTGACGATTCTTACAGAACCAAAATAAACCATCTAAATCTTCAGGGCACAGTTCACGAAAAAGAACAAATTACATCAATATCCTTTTTAAATTTATGTAAAAAGGCCTTGGATGGGTAATACAGATGAATGATCCTACAAGACACATATTAGTAATCAAAAATTTAGATTTCCAGATTTTCTTCCACTTAAGACCAGATACAGTATGATATTTCTTTCAAATATGAAACAGAGACCAGCCATAAATACTATCATGATGCAGGTACTAGCCTGTTGCAATGACAATACAGCACTTTAAGACCTTGCATTATAGTGTCTGAAATTGCAGTGTACATGAACTTCAAAAAAAGGTAAAAAGTACATTTCACAAAACACCAGAGTATTGTCAATTTTTGTGTAAAGTTATGATAATCATACATTTATCAACATAATTATTAGTAATTCAAAATAGATCTGTTGTGGATGACACCAGAAAGAAAAATGTTTTTTAACGTAAAAATTAATAAAGGTGGATTTATAGGCACTTTAAAGGGGGATTACCGTCTCAGCTGAGCAAATAAAGAAAGCTTTCTACAAGAAAGAAATTAAAGAAAACAGGCTTTTTGACAGTGAAATGAATGAATTCCATTGTTTTATTTACATAAAAATATCACAAATACAGTTCAATAAAAGCCTCAGGTGGGCTCAGGTGTATGTCCAAAGCCTATTTGGGAAACATTGGAAAATGCAAGAAACCGGAGAACAAATTCAACGATGATTATACAGGACTTATCAGATCAACTTTATGTTTGATTTTCGATCTATTTGTTTATAATTCGGCTTGAATAGATTGTTTGAAAAATTTACTCAGGCCAAGAGATAATAAAAATATTGTGCTTGGGCCCATAAAGTCTAGCAGAGCTGGAGCAAGAGATATGTGTAAATAAATATAACTCTATGTTCCCTCGTGTGGCTTCATTCAGTCATTCTCCGTCGGATTTTTGAGGAGCTTTTGTCTTATTGATCGCAGGGGGGGGGGCATCATTTTGTCAGGGAAACCAGTCCGGCCTTTGCTCCAGACCAGGGGGCAGCGCTAATGCGCTAAAAGCTGCCCACCGCCTAAAACCGAAGAAGAGGCAGCCACTTAGGCATGCGCACTAGGAGTCTACGTTGGCGTGATCCTAACGTTGTGGAGTTGGTGAGTGTTTTGGACAAAGGCAACTGTTTATAAGATTTCCTGATGTATACTTATCGCTCTGTCGTGTAACTAACCAATTTATTACCACAAAGAAGGACCTAGCTATGTTTTACTCGTGGTTTTATCATTTGGATTTGTTAGTAGTCATTCATTCCTAGCTGGTAACACCATTAGCTTAGCTTCAGCATTGTCAAAACGCATCAGCTAACATACTGCAACTAACTGGATTTTGTAGATATTTATTCAGTAGAATGCTTCTGTGTTCTAGCTTTATAAAACCGATCTCTTTGCTGAGTTAAATTATCTCAATTAATTCAGAAATATTTGTTTAAATAACTTTGCGGTTACCCTTTTGCTTTACTTCCCAGCAGTTAGACCGATCCCTTGCAAGATAAGTTAGCGTAAAGAACTTATATTATTATTTCCTTTCATCTAGCCCTCAAAAGGTATACATGCCCATAAGACATTTACTTACATTCAAATCATAGTATGTTAAATGGCAAAAAAGGAAAATATCATAACAGCTAGTAGGAAGTCACAAATGGTGGTGTAACTCCAGACATGGTCTAACTCCAATCCTAGAATACATGATAGTACATTCATGGCAGCAGTGTGGGTTTTATGTCTCCCCAGTTAATCGGGAAGGATCTACTTGGAGTACCTGTCCAGTTGTGACTGGACACTCAAGTGTGGTTGTGTCTGCGTGTTTGAGTCCATCACCTTGCAGAGATGGATTTCCAGCATCGAGCTGGAGGGAAGACAGGGAGCGGCGGGGTGGCCTCTGCCTCTGAGAGTAACCGTGATAGAAGGGAGCGGTTACGTCAGCTGGCCCTGGAGACTATTGACATCAACAAGGATCCCTATTTTATGAAGAATCATTTAGGATCATACGAGTGCAAGCTTTGTCTGACACTTCATAACAATGAGGTGAGGAAGCACATAATTAAACTTTCCTCGATTATCTGAACTTGGTGTAATTTATTGTTACTCATATCTTAAAAATTACAAACTGCTCTCCTCTGCATGACAGGGAAGCTACTTGGCTCACACACAAGGGAAGAAACATCAGACCAACTTGTAAGTCCACCTCTTGTTTTTACCCTAACATTTCACACATGGAAATATAGATGCTGTTGCTTTGTCACTTAGGTTTTCGTTCAGTTTAATCAGTGTTTTCAGGGTTTCAGCACATGGCTGTGTGCTGAGGTCAGAGTTATTGCTCTGTCAAAACTAAGTGGGCCTTTTATACATAACTGCAGCAATTGAGTTCATGTAAAGGTTTTGCATATTAAGTCGTGTTTACAGTGACACCTCATTTGCCTGTGACTGAGAAAGCTATCAAATTGAACTTGTCCAGTGTGTTGATAAACAGTAAAAAAAAAAAAAAAAACAACTGAAAAAAAAACAACTATATGCTTTGTTTGTTTCAGAGCACGGAGAGCAGCCAAAGAGGCAAAAGAAGCTCCTGCTCAGCCAGCTCCAGCAAAAGTGAAAGTTGAGGTCAAGAAGTTTGTCAAAATTGGTCGACCAGGATACAAAGGTGAGCTGGCTTCATGGTTATGTATCAGTAAAGTCATTATTTAGTTTATGTGGATAGTGGTTTCACTGCAAATATATATATATTTTTAATACATGGTCTACATCTCTGTCTTCTTTATAGTAACCAAACAGAGAGACCCAGAGACCGGACAGCAATCTTTACTTTTCCAGGTTAGTGTGTGTGGTGAAAATCTCTATGTAATATCTGTTGAAATCTCATCTCAGATAGACTTAGCAAAATTCTGGAACGAAATAAAGTTGGTCCTAAACAGCCAGAAATAATAGCTGGAACATTTTTTTGTGTCACACTTATAGTTGGTCACATACCTGCAATTTCGCTTGTGTAAACTTGACAGATTTGATCTCGTTTGGAGTATTCTGCTTCCTTGTGAAGACAACATCTGTATACTTAAAATGTGT
This sequence comes from Xiphias gladius, assembly GCF_016859285.1. Lineage (NCBI taxonomy): Eukaryota > Metazoa > Chordata > Actinopteri > Istiophoriformes > Xiphiidae > Xiphias > Xiphias gladius. The sequence continues at coordinate 12,517,411 of NC_053413.1, read as the reverse complement.
TGCAGAATTCAAAGCATCACCTCATGCTTCAAATTGTAATATTGCATACCGCAGCATATTTTTGTTGAACCATTGAGATAAGATTTTCAGAAGACAAATTTGTAAACTAGCTGTTTTCTTTTCTCCGTCCATCAGATTGACTACCCAGAGATCGCTGAAGGAATTGGACCAAGGCATCGTTTCATGTCTGCTTATGAACAGCGCATTGAGCCCCCTGATCGTCGCTGGCAGTACCTGCTGCTTGCTGCTGAGCCATATGAGACTATTGCCTTCAAAGTGAGTGGAAGCTGCACTACTGTTCCTGTTCTGTGTTACAATATTTTTGCCGCGAAATTAATGTCTTTGCTCTGTTAGGTCCCCAGTAGAGAAATTGATAAGGCAGAAAACCGCTTCTGGACCCACTGGAACAAAGAAACTAAACAGGTACTGAAAAGCTAATGGGCATTTTTTATCGCAAAGCTAATCTTGGTATTTTATTTTGAAAAATGGGAAATATGTGATTTAACCCATCATTTGTTATTTTTTTTCCCCTCCCAGTTCTTCTTGCAGTTTCACTTCAAAATGGAGAAAGCTATTCCCCAGTCCAGTGGTCCAGCACCTCCTGCAGGTGTGAAGCGCCCCCCTCCTCTCATGAGTGGAGTTGGACCACGCCCACTAAATGATACCATGCCCCCTCCCCCGCCAGGAGGGATGTCCGTCCCCCCTCTCCCACCTGGTGCCCCGGGTGCCCCCCAGATGCCCATGCCCCCCATGCCAATGAGACCGCCACCTCCTGAGGGCCTTACAATATCTAATAATTGATCATGTACCAATGGATTATGATTGCTATCTTTCGTGGTCTGCAGTCACACTGCCCTGCCTGTCTACAGTGTCCATCTCAGTTTAGATACTGCAGGTACATTCAGTTTTATTATTTCTTAAGATGATGTTTAAAGTCCACTTTTAGTAGATTTTTATACATTTGTTTGGTTAATGTAAATGTGTAGGGCAGTCTGTTATTGCAACAGTATAAGAATGACTGCTGTTCTGTGTAAATGCTTAAATTCAGATATCCTTTTAAGAGTCTGTTTTTGTAATTAAATGCCGTGGAGAAAAACATTTGCATCTCAAAGTCTGCTTTCACAAAGACATCAAACACAGAAAGATTTATTGATGTATCAAGTGATCGTGTGAGTGGGTCATAGCATAAGAAACACATTTTCTAAAAAGAGCAACACTGCAGAAGTTCCTGAAATACTTAGGCTCAGAATTACTTGTGATGATAAAAGCATGAATTCACAAATAGGACCCTTTAACTTGGCTCTTCGAAGCAGCTTTCAGATGATGGAGGTGGGGTTCAAAAATGACATACAATGGTCAAAATTTTGATTAAAAACACAAACATGATCCTTGTGGCCCATATTCTGGCAGTCTTGATAAGCTTCTGACTGAATAGGTCTTATATCTTTTAACACCTAATCAATAATGACAAACATTTCATATGAGACAGCATTTTCAATACCAGGATAATGCATAAATCAAGGCTCTATTACACAAAATCAGCAATCAAGCAAAGCAACAAAAAACTGTAATATATAAGGCTTTTGTGTATTCGACCATTTAACTGGAAACACTATATCTTTAAGTCTCAGTGGTAGTATTTTAAAGATTTGAGACAAAATCTAGCAGTTAATTCAGTGTTACCTCATTTTAGAAATGTTATCGAATCAAAGTAGGTGAATTAGAAAATGAATTGGTGTCTGACACAGAAGAAAGAATCAACTCTTCCCTTTTAAGGCTTTTTCTTCTCTTTCTTTTCCTCGAACCTTTTATTCTTCTTGGACGCTGTCTCCCCATCACCTTCATCTTCATCTTCACCTGCTGCTTCTTCAAAGTCCTCCTTTTTATCTCTTTCTTTCTTGTCTTCTGTTTCTTTATCCCTGGCCTTCTTGGCTCTCCTATCTTTTAATTTCCCATCTCTTTGCTTCATTAGTTTTTTGTCCAGCAGGGGCTTGTTTCTGAGACCTCTTGATGTTCGTGCCATTGCTCCTTTCTTTGACCTCCCTCTTTTGACTTCTCCATTGTCATTCTCTTCATCCTCATCCTCTTCATCATCAAGGTCTGGCAGCCACCAAAACATGACTTCCCACAGAGAAGTCTCAGGCTAGAGGGGGGAAGTGGGTGCAACGATATACACTGTGTAAATGTTCAATTGTTTTTTTTCAAGATTGAATAATAAAGCAATAAATAACCAATAGTAATTTACCTCTGGTAGTTGTCCTTTGTGTCGTAATATGCCTGAGTGTCTCACTGTTAGTCGAACTTCTTCCTCCTCCTCTACTGTCCCCCGACCACGCAAAGTTTCTGTTTTTTTTTTTTTGTTTGTTTTTTTAAAGAAACCACTCAGTTACAGCAGGCATGCAGTTCTTGTACCTCACGTTTTACTTTTGCTTGATAGTTTACTCACCATGAAGCCTCTGAAAGCCCGAAGTGAGCACCAGGATGGTTATGGCCACAAACAGACATCGGTTCAGAGTTACATTCTCCCACGGTGTTTCAATCTGGGTCAGGTTTTGGATGGACAAGGTTTTATGCAAGGATGCTGATTGAAGACAAGAAAGAGATGGAAAATTTCAGACTTTCCTGGGAAAAAGTTACAGGAAAATTTTTGGAAATATACTTACTCTCTTGCTGAGAGTTTTATGAGAAAACTTGTACCCCTGCTTTATCTTTTTCCTTAATATAAAGCTGAAGCCAGCAGCTGGCTAGCTTAGCTTAGCATAAAGACTGGAGACTTAGGGAAACAGCTAGCCTGGCTTTGTCCAAAGGTAATAAAATCTGCCAACCAGGATCTCTACAGTTCACATATTAACATGTCATATCTTGTTTGTTTGATCTGTACAAACGTGAAGTGTAAAAGCAACATAATGCCATTTTTACAGGGGGGTTACAGTATATGCCAGACAACTTCCTGGTAAGGTGCAGTGACTTCCACCAGCAATGACACACAACCCTCTTTAAAACAGTAAATTGTCATTTTTACACTTCACTTTTTGCACAGATTAAACAAACAAGATTTAATTTTTGAGCATTTGAGCTGCTGGTAGTTAAATTTGTCACCTTTGGACAAAGTCAAGCCAGCTATTTCTACCTGTTTTTTGTGCTAAGCTAACCCTTTGCTGTCTCCAGCTTACCATACAGATTTGAGAGTGGTCTCATCAAGCAAGCGAATCAACATATTTCCCAAAATGTTGAACAGTTTCCTTTAAAAGCTGCCAATGGTTGCAGGGAAGGATGGTAAAGACTCACTTGTTCTTGGGAAGCTGGGTTCTCTAGGTAAAGTATTGGGTTCTGCTCTTGGTTGCTGTGAAACTGGAGCCACTTCCTATGGGAGAACAACATGTAGCTTTGAAGAAAAGAGATATTAGGGATGTGAACACAGTGAAAAATTGTTCATGCCGGTTCTTTTCCGACTAACCTCTCTGATATTTCCTCTAGCGTACATCTCTGAAACAGGCAGATGGAGATTTACTGAGGGGTGATATCATAAAACATAAACAAGCAAAAGCTCAAACAATCAGGCCCTCAATCTGGAATTTATTTATCCACATATATTTAATGTATATTCATAAATTCATGTTGGCTGAACATATGTTTCATTTTATGAACCCATAATTTACACAAAATAGTCCAATGTGCCAGAGTTAATACTACGGATATACCACTAGCACTTCTGTGAGGCTGTACTTAAGCACTTAGCAGGTATAATTTTTACAATGGTATTTATCGTAATTTAGCATGTTAGCATTCTAACATTTGTTGATTAGTAGTCAACACAGAGTACAGCTGAGGAAACCAAAGTATTGGACAACTTAAAATTTTGACCTGATGATGGTACTGGATGAAAATTTCAGAGGATCACCAGCGTCATTAGGGTGCATCCTCTGTGGACCATCAAAGACCGTACAAAATTATTATTACTGGTCTTATTAGACTTCTAAGAGCTCTGTCTCACAAGAGGGAGTTTGGTTGTGTTTAGATGGACTATATTCATCTAACATGGCTGAGGTGCATTATCACTGTGTTACCTTTGACCAGGAGTCATATTTCAGTGGCTCCCTCTGCCGCTCCCAAGTATTTATAGAGTTATACAAAATATGTACAGTGGATGAATGGTTTTATGTGCAGGGATTACAGATCCTATGTATTTGTGTGTGTGTGTGTGTGTGTGTGTGTGTGTGTGTGTGTGTGTGTGTGTGTGTGTGTGTGTGTGTGTGTGTGTCTGTGTCGCCACCTGGTCTGTGGATCTTTGGAACAGGCTTCTGTGGAGGAGGATCTGCTCTTGGTGACCCTAACTCCTCCTCAAATGTCTCATAGCTTTCCTCCATCCCGTCCCTGACAGTGAGAGAGAGAGAGGAAGATGGAAGTAACTCAAAAGTAAGTTTGTTTTAAAATGATTTAGCAGACTTAGACATGTACATATCACACAAAGCTGTAGTCAGAGGCCAGTTCATCTTATGGATTATGGGTATTTTTAGAAATGCTTTTCTTGCCACCTGTTTCCTTCCAAAAACAAGGTGATCCAGTGGATCACAATGTTACTGCCTTTGTTCTTATCAGTACTCTTCACTGTGTACTACAGAAAAAGTTATTTCCTTTGTCTCATCAGTGCTCCAATTTGGCTGCACAAAATTATACAAGAAAAAAGGTCAACATCTCCAGTTTATGAATAAAATTGAAGGAGGTTCTAGACCTTCACATTTACAAATGAATGCTGTGAGGCCCTTATGTCTTACATGACATTTCTAAACGGACATTGAGCTAATGTCCTAGCAGCTATAAATAGATGAAGCAATGCCTCTGGAGAGACAGGTGGATACACACTGCATATAAATTCCCAAAAAGAAAAATGCCTGACGTTATAAGCCTCTACTGTGATAAAGCATAACCTCTGACCATGATTAAAATAAAGACCTACCTGCCTCCACATTTGGGGTCCACTGGACAGCGTCGGGGAGCCTTTGTCACAGTGCCCGTTGTTCCTCTGCTGAGATGGCAGCAGAGTCATGCTCTGAACTGTCTGACAGCCAAGCACAGGTGCTGGAGAATGAAAAAACAAAAAGCATTAAGTGTCAGTCAGAGGCATTGACTGAGGCAAGGTTGACATTGGTTGCGCCATACAGCTGTCACATCTCAGGAGAGGGTTGAGAGGGGGAAATAAGGCCACAGGTTGTAACAAATTGTTCTAAACTGCAGGCCATGTTGGAAAAACCTGATTAAAATTTTTGTTTTATTTGTTATCAAAGGAGTTATGCTGCATCAAACCCACAGATTTCGAGAAACTAAGGCAATTCCCCTGTAAATAAAAACTGCAAAAATGGTTTTGTTTTCTTTTCCATTCAACAAAAACAACAAATGAACAAAAAAGTGCCACGAATGAAAAGTGTAGATTTTATTTGATATGCTTTGGATAATCCTCCACTGTTTGTCTGAATATTAACCAGCAGAGAGCGCCACTGTACTTGGAAGATGGAGTTTTAAACTGCTCTAGTCTATAGATGAAGTCTGTAGTCTGTCAGACAGACTGGTCATCACGAACCTTAACAGAAGGACTGACCACATTTTGTTCTTATGAGCTGACCATCACCCGCACACTCTGGATCAAGCACTTTAGACACACATGGCCATTATGTCAATTATTCCTTTTTAACAGATTATATTCATGCAGATGCTTTAGTGCATCTTTCCTCAACCTATATATATATATTGTTCATTAAATGAGGCAAGAAGGTATCCTAATGTTGCTTGTGTTGATTTTGAAGCGTTGAGGCGAATTCACCACTTTACACGATATGTAGGCCACTAACAAGGAGCTGCGTAAACAGAAAAAGTAAAGATGATTAGGCTCTATCAGGGTGAGGTGGTTGCAGGCCACCTTTATGTGCGAGGGGAGAGGAAGTGTGGGTAAACAGACTAGTGGCAGTGTGTGTGACTCATACCTTTGCTGTGACTCTGCCTAATTCCAGATGAATCACACGTCGCTGCACCCTTCAGTAATCACTCTGAGTTGGACAAAAGGTTTAACCTTTGCTGTGGGTAGGCAGACCAAGATAAAAGCAGGGTGTCAAATGGTACCCAGGGCTGCTTCATATGATGCATCATATTTTATATGACATAATGTAGAAAAACTGACACAACCAACCTGTGTCAGTAGTGGTGCTTTTGTCAAAATTAAGACATGTCAAACACATTTTCTCCAGTAAATCACGCTTTAATCATCAAATGTTTATGACTATCTTGGCCTCATTAAGGTGGTTCCTGAAGATGTTTCCAGTTTCCTTATGTAAAGTCCATCAATCAGTCGTGCGACTTATAAATCACCATAAATACTGAAAATACAAGACATTACCATCATCTTATTAGAAGAGTTTCTAGCTATGCTAGTGGTATAGCTCTGCTGTATGGATGGTAGGTTGTTGTACTTTGTCTTGTGTTAATTAGCCAATGTTAGTATGCTAGCACACTAAACTTAGATGGTGAACATGGGAAACATTATACCTGCTCAACATCAGCGTGATAGCATTGTCACTATAAGCATGTTAGCATGCTGATGTTAGCATTTAGCTCAAAGGATTGCTCTGTCTAAGTACAACCACCCAGAGCTGCTAGCATGGCTTTAGATTCTTAGACTTGTTACAAAATTCAATGTTGAATCTTGGATAATGACATTTATAGGGGAAATATAAATGCATTTTGCAAAATACAATATTACATTTTAACCCATAGTTGGTATGTTGAATCTCAATTTTCACCCTCATTTTTCAAGCTAATTTTCCAAAACAGGATATTCAAATTTCCTCCATGTCATAATACTTAGATCTTAATATATTAGTTAAAAATAACCTTAACATATTTCTAAGTTAGGGGATGTTTTTTTGTCATGGGAGTCAACAGGTCACTCCTTTAACTCAAGTTCACATTCATCTCAAAATGACCAGTTTTGCATAAAATAAAAAAAATCTAAAATATAACAATATAATCCAGTGGACTTTCAAGAGCCTATTCAAGTGCTATGCACACGTGCTCTCATCACAATCACAACAAACCCTTAACAGATTTAAGTTTGTTTATTGTGTTTGTTCAAGTTACAAAGTGTGCAGTATGTTATGCATTTGTTTGTGGATGTGTTGTAGGTTCTCATAGTCCAGTAGACAGAACACACACTGAACACTACAGTGGAGTCGTGTGTTTTTCTAGTCTCATTATGAGCTTGTCTGAAGACTTAATTGACCAAATGCACACTCTCTCTGCGCTGATTTGTCAGTGCTTATTAGTCCTAAGGATATGGCCTCACAACTAGTTAGAGTTCATCATTTGTTTGAACACTTCTGTCAATTACCACTGATTGAAGAGCATTTGATTAGGGTAAAAGTATTCTTCCAACTTAAGGCTGCCACCATCAAAATGAGATTGACACATTTACCCTTTAATGTCAGTAAGTAATCAAAGTTCCTTCCAACTGAAAAAAAAAGTTGAATTGTGCCAAGTTTGGGCCAAAGTCTTAAAGAATGTTTCAAGGGCAACACAAGTCTCCCATGGACACATTGTGCCCAATAATAAAGTGAGCAAACATTGCTCGCAGATATCTACGTTCCAAATTAAGGCACTGGAGAGATCCGAGCTTGGTGAAACTTTTTGTCCCCTTTTGTCCTTACATAATGGGGACTGTGCTCAGAGGACAGACTGACTGTTCAGCACCCATAGGGAGCTGCTTTATGCCCTCCCTCGCTGAAGAATATGGTGGAGCGTGAAACAACATTAACTGTAGTCTGTATGGAACTCAAAGGCTTGAATGATTTACGGGGACTTCAGTTAATATTGGATTTAATTATTTTGTTTCGGTTTGATGTCATTGTGAAAGAAAAGCTGACGTGTCTTTAAAAAACTAACATTAGAGATGATGTTTCCAGAGCGGTAGACTTCAGAGTTGGACATGAGTCCAACTCTGAACTCAGTATGCTTCAAACTAAGCTGACAATCTGACACATTTGCCCAGTTCACGAAACAACTGGTTGTGTGTGCAGAGGTAAGAGAGCATGCAGGATTTGAACATTTCTCTCAACCTCTCCTTTTTCACTCTTACATTTACTTCCGTCACTTGTGTGCACAACCGAGTGCAACACGATGAAAGCTTTTTTGCTTTTGAGAAAGTGTACACCGTTTTATCCGCACTGTATTCTTCATCGAGGCTTTTCGAGTGTGATTACTCTAATGTGATAAATGCTTTTAGATGCTTAATGCTTAAGACTTGACTTGTACTTTACTGTTCAGGTGACTTGATTTTCTCCCTAGAGACCTAGGTTCACACACCAACACCAACATTCACACTCATGTTTGAGTGTGAATGTTATGAATTTAGATCATATATGCTGACAAGTGTTTTTGTGCTGACCAAGCAGCACAACTCCCCTTAGAGACTTCATACTGTATGTATAGAATAAAGTGAACCCATACATCTTTAATGTCTCCTATTAAACAGACTTTAAACTGTTTTACTCACATTCTATTTCCCATTAATTTTTTACAGGTTTTTTAGTGCTTAATTAACTGTTTCTATATGTCATTTTAAAGTAAAACCATTAAAAAGGCTTTTAAAAAATTATTATGCACAAAAAAAGCAGCTGCCACAATGAGAGTAAGTCAGTGGGACCGAACCAACAACCCTCATTTGCCAGACATCCTCACAGGACAAACTGCCCGCCTTCCAGCACCGATGTCTGCCTGTGTGTTAAACATCCACCTTCTCAGATGGGCTGACAGTGTAAAACCTGTATTTGAAGAGGAAGAGCACGGATCCCCAAGGACTCATTCATATGTCTCACTGCTGCTCACCTTTCATTTTGTATCTCAAACCAAAGCCTTCATGTTCTCTTGGAGCCACTGTGGGACTCACTCTGTATCTCTTCAGGCAGCTCACTCAGCCTTTGATCTGTCAGAGACCAAAACATGTAACTGATTGGATCGTAAGTGTGAGTCCTTCCGGGTTCACGAGGGAGACCACTCTGCTGGAATCCGCACTGTGCCCTCAGGCAGATAAATGTTAAAATGTCCAAACGATGTGATAATCTGCCCCTCATTTTCCCATTGTGGGAAGGGGAAACAGGGGTGTAGCGTCCAGAGAGATATGTCTGGGAAAGGAGCTGGGATGAGAAGCTGACCCAGAGGAATGCCGGGACAGGCTGGTGGATGACTCTGGCAGGGGGTATGGGATGATCTGAGAAGGAGATTAGGCGAAAGATTTTCATCATGTGCAGGCTTTGTGTTTCCTCCCATTGATCTTTTCCCCCAAATATCTTGAAGCCTTGTTTCATCATTATGGGATGAGCGCACAGGAGTTCTAGGGAAGATGGGAGAGGCAAAGAAGAGAGAAGAGTAATTGGTGAGAGATATTGGATTCCTTAAAAGTCAATGGGAATTCAATTGGTAGTGTTTGATTGTGAATAAGTTCAACTTTTCATCTCCCTGCTACAGAGCCCGTTGCTGATTTTAATGTAACTTTGATGCTGAGTTGATAAGATCCTGATATGTTTTGTTTTAGTATGCTACCACTTACCTTATCTCTGGTTTTGTCTTCTCCTTCATAAACTTTCTTCCTAACTTTCACCTTGTAAAACTGGTTCAACACTTCAATTCATTTTTCTTTGTATCTCTTGGGAGGCACGACTTTAGTGATGGGCTATTTCTCAGAAACAAATCACTTCAATGTCACGGTCAAACACCACAGTTGCTTGGCCTTAATATGCGCAGGTTTCTCTTCCCTCTCTTCCTTTCTGTATCTCGTTGTGTCTGTAGTTCACTTTATTGATGGAGTAATTTGCCCTGAGATTGTACTGCGGTCTCTCGGGTGCTATGTGTATTAATTACCATCTATTCATCTGAGGCTGTTCAGCTTTTCAGTATGCTCCAGAGCAGCAGTTCCAGGCCAGTGCTTCACAGCCTCTGTCAGAGCCCTAATGCTCTTGTAGAAACGTGTGCACCTGTGGGAGACGGGTAATGTGAAACCTCATGCACCGAGGAAGAGTGTGATTTATTACTGCTGCTCAGTGGTGACCAGGACCTCAACATCTGGAAGAGACACCGCACACACATAAGTGCGGACGTGCAAGATTTTGAGCTTTGATCACATGATGAGTCCATATATAAGACGCTTTTTGTCTTCACTGGGGTCTTCAACGCCCCTAGTCATGCATGTGAATGTTAGTTGTGAAGGCTTATAATCAATAACTCATTCCAGTGTCATAAACTCATTATGAATTTGTGAAACTGCTAATTAATTTCAGATAAAACTTTAATTTGTATGCAATGAAATGAGACAGGAAGATGGAGAGAGAGGAGCAAAAGTAATTTTTTGGGAGGGATGTGGGTGGCAGGGAGTGGAGATGGGGGGGGTCGGGTGTAGACATAAAACACATACACATGAAAGAAAGAGCGGGGGGGGGGGGGCTTCAGACTGGTTGGTGTTAACTGTGTTATTATGTTAGACTATTTGATGTTGTTGCAAATATAGAAGTAATTTGCACCCTGATTCCCACTCCACTACCGCCACTCCTCTGAGCCTCTGAGCCTAGAAAATAGAGAGAGTTGTATGGACAGGTAGTTCTCTCTCTTTGAGAATGCAAGCTCAGGTTCATCATGCACCTGGTTTTCCCAAAAATTACAGTTTTAATCCTGCATTGCTATCTCACTCTTATATTACAGCTGTTAAGAGGAATGACTGCTGCATGACAACATCCTAAACCCAGCTCTTAACTCATCTATCAGCCGTCTTCTCAGCCTACTCGAGGAGCCTAACATGTGCTTTTTTTTTTTTCATCAGTGGCAGTGTTCAGCGTGTGATATCTAAAAAATAATCCTCTGAGATTTGGTAAATTACAGGAAGGCAGGTTTGACAAAATGTCCTGCACATGCTCAGGCTTGTTACAATACTTGGATGTTTTACTAAAGCAGGGGTAAAATACTGTTTAATTAAAAAAGTGTTCAAGTAAATGTGAAAAGTAGGTTATTAAAAATATAGATTTTTTAAATAAAAGTGAGCCCTGACCAAATCCAACAGATACAAAACATATTTTTGAATTGAGATCTGACTTTTCAAATATGTATGAACTATGTATAAAATATGTATGAGATTCAGTTGAGAAGATAATCTCACCACAAGGGCATTTTAGTAGCTATTGATCATATCACGTATCACATAGTGTTTATCAGTGCATGCAGTTTTCCCATGTGTCCTTGGAATCGTATTTTTCTTTCTTTAAATTCCATGACAAATGGGAAAACTACATCTGCTGATGAAAACCATTCAATATGATCGAAAGCTCACAATTGCTCTTTATATACTTGTTTCTCTGGGGAGGTTTGGCTGAGCGATGGGCTCTTTTCACTTGCCTCCTCATCACAAAAGGCTCTTAAAAAATGAACGCTAAAAGACTGTAAACTGCACCAGAGAGTGTGTGATCATATGCCGGTGTCACTGTGTTTCTAGATGATGAGTTAGACAACAACTAGATATATACATAGATTTTTAGACAGATGTGATGTACATTTGTGAAACAATACAAAAGCATGGAGATCTTATCCTCAGAATTATGGATAATTTCAGATTGCAACAAAGTATAGAGCAAGACACGGGTTTTGTCAATAAATTTTTATTTCTTTAGTATTTATCACTTTTACTGTATAGTGTATCTCTATTTTATGTGTTTATTTTGTCTTTTATGTGACGTATTTTATTAAATGAAAGCTGCTACAGTATAAGGTTTTGTAGGGAACAAAAGGCTTTAGAGACACTGTTCACATCTGTTGTCATTTTCTAGTCTGATTATTATTCACAAGCTTCATTTGTGATCTCGGTTATAACGTGTTTTTCACAGCCTTTCTGCCTCATTCTGAAACTAACATTGCTACCATTTTTCTTTTCTTTCCCTGAGATATTTTATCTGCCGTTCCCCTCGAAGCCTCGCTCCCTCCACCGTGTTTGTGTGTGAGCAGCCTTTCAGCAGGCCCCTGGTTGTCAACTGATTGTAGATAATTACAGCTATTTGACTGCAGCTTTCAAATCCAGTCCTTTCTGGAGGCACTTACAGAGGGAGAACATGCCAAGCGGGGGCCCTTAAATGCCTCTGCAGTTAGCTACAGACACAATGGCACAGGGAGTATGATGGAATACAAATCATACATCTGACTGATGCTAGTGCTGTCAGGTATTCACAGATAAAGCTGTCCTATATGGATAAATCTTCTACATGTAAACAGCACAAGAGTGCATTTATTTAGTATCTGAAGAACTAAAATTGAAGGAGAAATAGCAATGATGCGAAATTATTACCATCATAAACATTAAAAGATGCAACTCAGTACTGCAGCAAATTATAAAATCATTCCTTTTTTTTCAAGATCCAAGCATTTTTCGGGAAGAAATGATACAAAACGTTGTTTAGTCTTTGAAATGTATGTAAAAATAGCCATACGTGGCATGAATGGCTTGCTGTTATATTGAGAAGTAAAATAAAGCAGCTAGTGATAATTTGGTGGCTATCTCAGTGGAAACCGAGTTCTTTCTCTGTCTAGTTTGTAGAAAGTGGCCTGTGCTCTCACATATTATGACCCTAATCCTGGTTTGAAGGAATGTAATTGTTCTTGAGCTGTCGTACATTAGCTACATGCCTCTCAGCCCAGTGCTATATCCAGAACAGTAGGAATGAGTCAGACTCTTTGTGATGACAGCTCTCCCCGTCTTTCTCTGTCTCCCTCTCTTTCTCTCACATCCTGTCTGACACTTCTTTCTCTTCCCCTTCTTTTTGGTCTCTGCTTGTTGTCTTCTGCGTCCTCTCTCCCTCCCTCTTTCGTTGTTTCCTGCTTACATAAGCTGCGTTGTGTTCAGTGACAGTAGAGACTTGAGGACTCATCACAGCCCTCACTCAACAGGAACTCCCCCCTTCTGTCTGTCTCCTCCTTGTTTCTTGGGGAGCCATGACAGCTGCACACTTGACCGCAGGCAAAAGTGGATAATAGCAAGAGACATCAAAGCAGAAAAAAGATGTGCGCTCTCTTTCCATCTTTCTCCATCTCTCTCCCACATACCCCTCTTCTCTCTGAGTCTCATTTGACATACATGAGGTGCATTACTTTCAAAGTGGGAAAGTTCAAAGCCATAATTTGTTATATATATATATATATATATATATATTTATATATATATATGGGTTGACAGAACGGGTAAGGGCATGTCTGTTGGAGGTTTTAAGAAAAATCGTGTATATAATAAGAACACTGAGAAACTTTAAAGGACTTTTTTCCCCAAGTCTTTCTTGAGGCAATTTTCACATGCCAATATGTACACTGGAAGAGTTATTAATGTAATCATTCCTATTGTCCATACTGGCAGTGAAGAGTAAGTGATGTTGGACAAAATCCAGCATCTCCTCTCAGAGAGGAGGAATAATTACAGCCACCAATAACTTGTTCAGTGTACATAAGAGCACGTGAGAATTGTTTTAAGACAGGCTTGAACAAATCTGAACCTATCCTACAAGCCATAATTGTAGGATTTCTTTTTCACTGACACTATAAAATTCCTCTTTTTGTATTAGTCTTATGAAAAGCAGTAAAATGTCAGTAAATAAAAAATGTGGTATATCACTAACAGTCTGTCAGATATTTAGCTGTTAAGCAACATTATGACAGGCTGATGAGAATATAAAATAGCCACTCGTCTCAGTTTGTATTTATGGGTTGTGAAATGAGGCAGCCAGAGAAAAAGCAGGAGATAGAAGAACTGTGGAGGGTAAGATGGTAGTAGATATACATGAATATTGAACTGAAATATGCCCCTGGTCTCCTTCAGGCTTGTATGGAAGGTGGAGACTCAGATGCATGCACACACAAACACACACACTCTTACAAATGGGCAAGCCTTGCTTTTTGTTTATCTCAACGCTGCAGGCACTCAGACAAGCCCCTCTGATTTCACATGTAGGCTCACATATGTGACTGCTATGCCCACTGAGTGTTTCCTGGCACCTGATGACAGATTTCTTGTTGCCCGTTAGCTGAGTGTGTGTGCACGTTGTACATGCCTGTGCACACTTGTATGCAGTGATGAGAAAAACACAAGAACCAGCAGTAATTTTCAAATACTCGGACAACAAGGATGCTTTCAAACACATTGAAAGCATCCTTCTTATATTCTTTTGTATGTGTGAATTGTTAGACAGGTGAGAAGGATTTGCTGTCGCCTCCTTTGATTCACCCCCCGTGGGCTATTTGCATCATTGTGACCCTGTAATGCCATCACAGATCATCTAGAAAATTTGGTGATTATCAGGTTTTTTTTTTTTTTTACTTTCATGCTCGGGAGTTGTGCTTCTATATGTGTGTATTTGGCAGTTACAGTAATGCAGGGAGCCAGATGTACAGCCCATTTCAAGACAGAACAGCAATGAAAAATAACAATCAATATGCAGATCAATATGGGGGGGTGGATGTGTGACTGGCTGCTTGTGTACTGTGTGCATAACGGGCCGTCTGCTGGATTGTGTATTTGTCTTTCTGTTTATGTGTACCTGCAGCTGGTGATAAGAGGGTGATCAATGTATGCCTCGTAACAACAGTCCAAGACTGTTTCCATCTCAGCTGTGCGTAGGAGTCCCATGCCAATGCCAAAATAAAGTAAGATCACCATTTATTTTCTCAGCGCAGTTAGAGTGCAGTAATTCATGCAAACCTGAGCCTCATTTGTCAATGGTTTCTTTTCTGTATGCGTGAAATGGCAAGACCTTTGACCAAGTGCTTTTTAATTTGTTAATATATCACAAGATAATTGGTGCCTCCTGTGAATGCAAACAGATCCTGGAACTACCAACCTTTCGGCAGATATGATGAATTATAAAACAAAAACAAACTGTGTTTTTTCAGCCATCACTTTGCCAAGACTTGTGCTGAGGAAACAATTCACTGTGTATGTGCTCTACATAACAATGAGGCCTGTATCAGCTGTGGCTTGCTAGGCTGCATTGGCACTGGTCTCAGGTGTTAGGTGGTCATGCTTGGCCAAAAGCAGCGCAGCCTGCATTAGCACACGTCATCTATCCCTCTCAGCCTCATTCTCCGCTGGGAGATAGGGCTCTCATCACTCACCCGTCTCCATCAGCCCCGGTGATTGGCTTATTATCAGATGTCCTGCACAGGGGAAAAATGGGCCATGCATCACTGCACACATTGTTGCTTCCACACACACGCACTTGTGAACCCCTGAACCTGAACCCCACACACTGACTACACAAACATACGCATCAAGGAACCTAGGATAGCACCTTTTTTGTCCCTGTCAGTTGTAATAGCCTAGTGGGACTCAGGCATGCACCTGAATGTGAATACACACTGGTGCACATACACTGCAGAAGAAGACACGGGCATCTCAGACACACTGGTCATTGACACACTGCCTATGCTGATGCTACAGAATTAAAAGCCTTCTCATAAAGACATATACAGAGGTTACCTTGATGCTAAATTAAGGTAATTTCACATGTCAAAAAAGCTTACTGATTACAGTTAGTGCTGCTCAGCATGTGAAAACAGTCATGTAATGTCCTTTGCTGCTGTGAAGGGGGCAAAGGACATAACCCTGAGGATGTCATAGGGATGTCATCGGGGTTATCTCGGCTATGAGTGCTATTAATGGACTACAAAACTCCCCATACATGTGCTTATGGAAGCAATACATAACACAGCTGAATACTGCACGACTGCAGCAGGCTATTTAAAGTGCATAGAAAACTAAAATGCCGCGTTACATTACATCACTGAGTTTATAGTGCAGTCAGATGCACAGTGTGCCAGCTGTTAGTACCTGTCTCTGTTTATGGAAAGATATGCTGGCTGTAGGCTTATGGGGTCTTTACTTCGTCCTCTGCTCCAAAATCTGTACGTAAAATCATTACCAAAGAGGAAACAACAAGGAGACAAGTGTCAAGGGCCTGTGCGGTGTCTTGGCTGTGCTCTTCACTGGATGCATCTGCAGCAGAGCGTGGCTCTGGTGTAATAAACTGCAGTGTGCTGGAATAATCTCTCCATGTTTCAGGTCCGATTTCACTTAAGCTATAGAGTGAGGACAGAGATAGAAAAATACAGGGTGTGAAAGTGTGGTGGCACAAGCTCCACGTTGGAGCCAAGTGGTCCAGGGATCAGCATCCTACCTCTTGTGTATAAGAGTGTGTAAGACACAGAGAAAGAGCTAGACGTAGGTGTGTGGCTTTGCCTATAGCAGAGGATATATTTTTCAGTCTGAGGTGAACAGAGGTAACCACCATAAGCTTCAACAGTCTCCCACCTTCCCTCTCCTTTATCCTCTTTGCACAATCCTGTCATTTTCTAGCCCCTCCGCCATCATGTCTGCAAAGGCACGCTAATTCTGCAAGCAATTTCATACTGTATTTCTGCCAAAGCCTCCATTTTCCCTTAACTTCTACCCACACACTTGTCAATTCTCCTCTACTTCACGCTTTAAATATTCTCATTTAGACCTCCCTCTTTCAGGCCCGTTAATCTCTCTCTCTGCTGCTCCAGTTCCCACCTTTCACTTTCCTCCTTTCCAGGATCTTTTCCTCTTTCTCTGTTCAATCCCTCCGTGCCCTTCTCACTGACCTCCTCCAACCTGGCTCTAAGCCTTCCTCCTCTAAAAGCTGTGAGATCACCGAGCGCTTAAACAGCATGGAGTTGCCCTGCTTTTCTGAGGGCTTGGAGAGCTTGAGGGTGTGTGTGGTTCTGTGTCTTTAATGTTTGTGTGTTTGTGTGTGTGTGTGTGTGTGTGTGTCTCAGAGACTGTCTGGGGAGTCATAAGTAGTACTGATGATGATTAATGTGCTGTCTTTTCTTCCGTCATGCAGATAGGACATCCTGGGAGGGGAAAGGCAGCACAAGGAAAGGAAGTTGGGCAGCAGGAGAGAGGAAGTCAGTTAATGAAAGAATTTGTTTCTACTATTTTAGAGGAGAGATGTGCCGATATGTCCATATTGGATAGAGCACAGTGTAGTTACATTAGGTACTTGTGATTTTTCATAGCAGAAAAGTTTCACCTTGTGTTCTTAAAGTAAATGCGGGGCAGCAGTGGAGTTGTAAAGGTGAGTAGAGGTCTGGAAAATGTGGGTGGCAGAGTTAAAGAAAGAAAACTTCTCACTTTTACTGCACTTTCCACTGGAGTGCCCTTTAGAAAAGTTCTTGGAGGTCAATACCAGTAGTTTTACATGTTTTTAGCCCGTCAGCTACAAACTGCATATACCTTTCTATCCTTCAAATAGCTGCTTAATTCACATAATTTTCATCTTCTTGTCAAAACATCCATATTTCCCTATGCTGGCCAAAAAAAACACCCATAAATAAATACATACATACATAAACAGACTAAATAAAGCAGAGTTAATTTTTATTGTGTCACATAATTTAAATAATGGACACCGATGTAGGAACTTGGAAAATGAAAGCGTATAATTTAAAATGTT
The DNA here is from genome assembly GCF_016859285.1 of Xiphias gladius. Taxonomy (NCBI): domain Eukaryota; kingdom Metazoa; phylum Chordata; class Actinopteri; order Istiophoriformes; family Xiphiidae; genus Xiphias; species Xiphias gladius. Next base: position 12,499,874 of record NC_053413.1, on the reverse strand, counting down.
CACGACTTGTTGTTAACGTAATTGTTTAAAACATGTATGGCCTTTCAATCCCCAACAATTGCAGCCACCAGAGCTGTGTAGGACTAAATGGACAACGTTGGCACACTGGACCACATTGAAGTATGAATGTGTTTATTTGTGGAAATTTAAGCTGAGGGGTTGATTATATAAAAAAAAAGAGTATCTGTGCTCAGCCCTTTTTTCGGGGTGAATTCTTTAAAAGAGAGAACTTGAGCGTATAGTTGTGGTTTATGAGGTGTGATACAGGCTTTGAAAAAATAATTGCAATTCTCCCTTGGAGGGTTGGGCTTGACTCCAGGTTACATTCTGCTTGCTAGGACTATAGAGCAGGTGGATGGAGGGTGATACAGACCTGGAAATTAATTAAAATCCTCCCTCTCCTCTTCTTCTCTTTTTATGCATACATAACCACTCACTGCTCATGACCACAGGGTTGAGAGCCGCAAAACTGGAAGGAGGGCAGAGAATGAAAGGTTAGAGTGGGGAGAGAGTGGTAGTAGAGTGATGAAGGTGAAAGATTAATTACCGCCTAGTCCTTTGCTAATAGGTTGCTACTCATAGTTATATCCACAGCCATCATTGTGTGTGTATGTGTGTGTGTGGGTGTGTGTAGGCATTTGTTAAGCCTTTATTCATCTACGGAGGGCTTACTGAGCTTGGTTTGACATCTGCTTCAACTTTGCACCTGGAAACTGCCCAATACATCCATCTCTGTCACCCACGTTTGCTACTAGAAACATCAGCTGCAGTTTTTGACAGGGGATACAGTTTCCTATATTAGATGCTAATTTAAAGGCTCTCAGCTTTTTACTATGAGTAATGACGTGTTGTATGAACACCAGAGTGAACTGTTACTCTACTGCTGCAAGCAGTCACTACATCACCGACCATCTGGAACCACATACTTTACAAAGATTTAGCTGTGCCACTTTCTGCTGTGACCAGCCCTTTATGGGGTTGTTTGCTTACATTGCCATGGAGATGCCATTGTAAATCACATCTGATCAAACCCCACCACATAGTCCTGACGAAGCAGTTTAGTGGAGTTTCAACTGTTCAAGATTTAAAAAAATAACGAGGATATTTTTTCCCCCAAATTTTAACAGTTGCTTATTTAGTCATGAATATTTAATTTTATGGAAAAATATCCAATATTTGAAACCAAATCTTCAGGGATTTTAAGGTAAATTCAGGAAATTGAGTTTTTAAGCAGGAGTATAGGAGCCTCCTTTAAAAACTGCTCCATTTAAACAAGGCCAAGTAGCTATTCATTTATTATTAATTAATTAATGGAAGCTCTAGTTTACACACATCATTTACATATATTTCAGCATTTGCCCCAAAACTACATGTGTTTATATTTATATGATGAAACCTTTTAGCAGCCGTAGTAATGATGACAGGAGCACGGTGGGAAGTAAGGTGATGTTATTATAGAGCGACAAAGTCTGCATAGGGAGGAGGTCAGGGTGGATGCCTTGTATGTTTGCTTGTAGACAAATTTCACAATCTTGCATTTCCACCTGACCTGCTGTACACGGAATAAAGACAAGTGCCTCAGCAAGTGTAAAGAGTCAACATTGTCCCAATAATTAATGCTAAAGTACATACACTAGTCCTTTGCAGTAATTCCTTTTCTGGCAAAATATGGGAACTATAAGTGTTTGTTGTCTTCTGGAGCCACAAAGATTTTCACAGCTTCTTTGGGATTCACATTAGCAACATCAAACTACAGCCACAGTATGCACTAACGTGTGTCTGTGTTACCCTTAACAGTGTGAGATTGGACCCTTGTTCTTGATTTTACTAAGTGCATACTGTCACCATGGTTCCTGGTACATGAAATTCATTCTTTTCACCTAGCTGAACACACCCACATATACACTTCTGATTACACTTTAATTCATTTGTGATATATCAGAGCAAAAATAATGTGCTTTTGTGTAAGTGTGTGAACAAAACAAAGCAAAGGTTTGGAATTTTAGAGAGAGATTGCATGTGGATCTGGATAGAGTGCGTGCGTGAGTGTGTGTGTGTGTGTGTGTGTGTGTGTGTGTGTGTGTGTGTGTGTGTGTGTGTGTGTGTGTGTGTGTGTGTGCGTGTGTGTGTGTGTGTGTGTGTGTTTGTTTGTTTGTGTGTATTTGAGTGCCTTCATTGGGTTTTTAATCAGGGCGTCACGCTCTCGGTTCTGATTAGGTACAGAAGGCCGGGCTCTCCAGCCGGCTGCTCCTGAACAACAACACCTTCTTAAAAGCAGATAATGCTTCGGCACTCACAGGCTCAAAGAAAATCAACATCTCTCCCCCTCTCACTCACCTCTCTCTCTGTTTCTCCTCCACATCTGCCGTCCAAATCAGATCAATGCAGTGAGAAAATGAAACTGCACAACAACAGGAAGGTGAGAGCGGATATGTCTTGAAAAAAAGAAAACAAGAGAGTCTAATATGAGGAGCAACCAATATGATTCAGTGTTGTGTCTTCTGTTTTCGTTTACATGCCACAAAACATTTTCAAAGATCATCAGATGCAGCGCACAAAGACACACACAGATGCACACAAACTGCAGAGTCTGTAACACACTGAAAGAAATGCACGGCCCCAATAATTGTGTTTTTGTGTTTGCGCGTCTGCAGTGACAATATGTGATCCTCACACTTCATCCCACATGTCACAAGACATTATTCTTGTTGCTTCCCATTAATTGACTCATCATTTTTTCATTTCATCTCTAGCCAGCATGTACAAGGGCTCCTCCAGGCTCGCTCCCATCTATTGGCGAGATTACGAGGAACAGAAAAAGGAAAGCAATGAAGATGAATATGTGCATGAACGATTGCACCTTATATATGTCTTTTTATGAATAGAAAAATGAAGTTTAAAGTGCGTGAAAAAAACAAAGCATATTTCTGTGTGCCGGCAGCTTTTCATCCAGTGAAGTTGGTATCACAAAATATGAGAATAGCTCTTATAACAGAGAGAGAGCAACTGTTCAACAATCACTCTTTTGTCTTCCCAGTACAATAATATTCGTAAATACAATTCAGGACCAGACACAATAGATGCAATGCAAGCCTGGGCACCCACACAATGTCACACAGCACAATCAAACCTATTGTGAAATGAGTAGATATCACAAGAGAATGACAATAGATTGACACAGATGATGACACAGAACTAGTTAAAATGCACTGATAAACTTATTTCCAAGAAGAGCAACAATAACACAGATAAGTTCTTCTCTCTCTACTTTTTTTGGCAGCTCACTAATGGGCTGTTCTGTTCATCTTTTATCTTTATGTATTATTTTTTGTATAAATAAACATATTTATTTTGGATACCTTTATTGTTAATCTCCTTCTGGGAATCCATGATGAACTCTCCATTTTAAACCATTACGATTTTTAGTTTTCAGCCAGGCTAGCAGCTCTGTGAGGCTGCATTTTAACCCAAACCATACTCTTTTCCTAAACGTAACGAAACCACGATCGTTCCATCGTTCCTTAACCTCATCTTTTTCATTTCTACCATGACAACAGAAGTCCTGTACGCCTGGTGCTGTAGGAGCGCTACGTTAGGAGATGGTCCTATATCTGAGAGTAGGGACAAGTTTTTGCACACTTTATTGGGTTGTAGATTTAATTGTAAATTGATTAAATAGCCATTTTGAGCGTCAGTCTACACTCATTAACCAATAATTGTGAAATATTTTTTTAGAAATTTGTGTAAATTTATTAAAAATCAAAAACTGAAATCTCTCATTTACAAAAGTATTCAGACCATTAATTCAGTAATTTGTAAAAGACCTTAGCTATAACTTCAAGTTTGCTAGGGTAAGTCTCTACAAGCTTTGCACACCTGGATTTGGGCAGTTTGTCCCTTTCTTCCTGGTAGATCCTCTCAAACTCCATCAGATTGGACGAGAAGTGTCTCTGAACCGCCATCCGCAGGTCTCTCAGCAGATGTCCTATGGGGTTTAAGTCTGAGCTGTGGCTAGGCCAATCAAGGACAGGCAGAGACTTGTCCTGAAGCCACTCCAATATTGTCTTGGCTGTATGCTTCAGGTCCTTGTCACAATGAAAGGTGAACCGTCGTCCCAGTCTCAGGTCGCGTGCACTCTGGAGGAAGTTTTCTTCTAGGACTGCTCTGTAATTGCCTGCATTCATCCTCCCCTAAATTCTGACCAGTCTCCCTGTCTCTGCTACTGGGGAGCTACCCCACCCCACCCCTCCCATAGCACGATGCTGCCACCACCATGCTTTCCGTAGGGATGGTATTAGCCAGGTGATGAGCGGTGCCTGGTGTTTGCCAGACATAGTGCTTAGAGTTCTGCCCTAATTGTTCAGTTTTTGTCTGATCAGACCAGACAATCTTTGTTCCTCATGCTCCCAGAGTCCTTTTTGGCAAACTCCAAGTGGGCTGCCGTGTGCCTTTTAGTCAAAAGGGCTTCTCTCACTCTACCATGAAGACCTGATTGACACAGTACCGCTCAGATGGTCGCCCTTCCTGCAGGTTCTCATTTCTCTGCAGAGGACTTCTGAAGCTCTGGCAGAGTAACTGTTGGGTTCTTGGTCACCTCCCTGACCAAGTTCCTTCTTGCCCGGTCACTCACTTTGGCTGGACGGCCAACTCTAGGAAGAGTCCTGGTTGTTCACAACTTCTTCCATTTCAAAATTATTGAGGCCATTTTGCTCCTGAGAACACTCAAAACTTTAGAAATGGGTTTATACACTTGCTCAGATACATGTCTCACCACAATTGTATCACAGAGGTCCAAAGAGAGTTCCTTGGACTTCATGGCTTGGTTTTTGGATATTTAACATAGAAAACTGTATGGCATGCTGCTGCACATTCTCAGCACCATTATTTCAGCTGCAATCCAAGCACAGAAAGGCAACATGTTGTCATAAAACGCTTGGTTAGATACCCAGAATTTGCCTATAACCCATATGATCTGGAGCGACTATGTGATGGAATGGAAACTGGTGCTTCACAGGGAGGATGCCTTCTACTTTCTGGGTATTCATGCCACATTTTTGATAACAATATTATATCAGCAGGTGATGGTGGGAGGCAGGCAATCAGCCACACCACTGCCCCGCCAACGCTCACTCAATTCCTTGCACACCAGAGTTTTTGGAAACAATGAGGTATTACATATTTCAAGCTGGAAAATTGGGTGAGATGGACACTAGATTTATTCTCCTTTGGCTCCACGTGTTTCCTACTGATGATATCTAAACACACATGAGACAGCACTCTGCAGCTCTCCTCTCTGCAGTGGCCTCAAGTGATTTTTATATTTGATAGTAAAGTTTTAATTATTGTACAAAAGTTCTCAGTGGGTCTGCTAGGTGACTCCATTTTCAAACATTTTCCTCATTTCAGTGTGAGGGCCCTCAGGTCCCCGCAGGATTCCTGACCATTAGAGTCGACATGAATATTAAGAAGCAGCCAAGCCTTTCTTCTTTAGTTTGAAACTAACAGATCCTCTAAATCTCTTGCTGTAGGGACAAAATAGGACCAAAATCCAGGTATTTATTGTTCTTTCTTGTTCAGAAAACTCTACAGCCCATCAGCCTCAGCTGTACTTTGTGCAAATGGTGATTAGCAAATGTTTGTATGATAACATGCTAACCTAAGAAGATGAACATGATAAACATTATACCTGCTGAACATCAGCATGTTAGCATACGGATGTTAGCATTTAGATAAAGCACCGCTGTTCCCAGGTTCAGCCTCACAGAGCTGCTAGCATGGCTGCTGACTCTTGTTTAGATTTAAGTTAAATTGATTAATTTTCATTTCCTTTATTGATTGCAGACAGTTGTAAACAGTTACATAAAAAAAAACATTAGACATTCAAAAGGTGGAAGAATCAGGTACATGGTGGAATTGCAATTAAATGACTGAAGCGGTATTATTTTGATTAAAAAAAAAAACACACCTAACCTCACATATCTAATCATGCATTGTAAACCATAAAAACCACAGTTACAGCATTTAGCTATGTGGCTGGTATAGCCCAATTCCCACAGACAAGGCTTTGGGCACATGGCATAAGCTGTGAATCTGTCTCACTGCAGACTCTGCTTGGGACAAACAATCAGAAACAGGGAAAATGATCAATAATCTGGCTTGATGGTCTGAGAGTCTAGCGGCCTCTGGGTCGAAGACTAGAGACAGGTGGGGTACCTGGTATTTAGGCCATCCAAGGCTCAGTTTAGCCTTGTGTGAGGGTGAAACAGATGTAAATGAGCTTTTAAGCTGTAGCTAGAGAAACAGCATTCTCTGGAGCTACCTCATTTATCCCCCCTCATCCTCTTCTAAGCTGGGGATCCAGACAGCCATTGGAGGCTCGTGCCTGAGTTTTTGGAAGCGAGGGAGTCATTTGGGACGGTGACCCAGATGCCCTGATCTTCTGTCCATCATGCCTCTGCTTCAGGCCTGAAATACGCTCATCTCCCAGAAGCTATGCCCGTCACTGTCTGGGCTCCCGTCAGGAATTTTCTGACTAAGAGCTCTGTGGTCTGCAGCAGCACGATAACAATAACAAGTCTTCCTTGTTAGGTTGCAAGCTCTTCTCTCCCCTCATGGTAAAAAATATCATCAGGCGTGGATTATATCTAAAAAGATATTTAGCATCTGCAATTGCACTGTCATACCTGATATTGTGTGTTCTCCCTATGTGAAGCTAGTTTCTTTTGGATTACAGTTGCCATGGTTTCTTCTGTTTTGATCATTCTTATATAATGTTATTGGTGCCCGGTTGCTTTGAAAAATGAATGCGCGAGCACACACACACACGCGCACACACACACACACACACACACACACACACACACACACACACACACACACACACACACACACACACACACACACGTTTGCAGTTTGTGTCAGTAAATCATGCTAACCACCCCCACATCCTTGTCCTTCCTCGAAGAGAGCAGCCTGAGGACAAACAACAGCTCCTCTCACATCATCTTGCTCTCTTATATTCATCACACCCTCTCTCTCTCTTTATCTCTCTCTCTCTCTCAGTCCCTCTCTCGTCCCTTCCCTCTGCCTCCTTTGCCCTTATTTCAGCTTATTGTCACCGTTCTCTCTCCTAACCTGCCCCAATTCTCCCTCAATCCACTTTCTCTCTTTCCAGTCATAGCTGTATTGATTTCCGCAAACCCTCTCCTGTCATATCTCCATATCTCTTAATTCACACACTCACTTCATCTCTCCCCACCTTGCGGGGTTTTTACCATTTTCACACAAACACCCACAAACACACACACACAATCTCTCCCTCCCTCTCTATCATGTTACTGTCTCCAGCTATCTCTGTCAGGCACACACGCTGTCTGTCCCTTCCAGATATAATTATTCTTAATGTCTTTTTCCTGCTTTTCTATCAATCACCTCTAAAATACACAGTATCTCTATCTCCCTGTAGCTACTGTATGTCCCACTCCCTTTTTACAAAAATTTGACACACCTTTTCAACTCCTCCCTCCACACCTGTTTTTTTTTATGTCTGAGCTTTTGTGGTGACTTTGTGTTGGACTTCACACACACTCTAGCTCTGTTTGCCTTGCTGTGGCTTCTGAGCGTGGCAATGTGTATTTGTCGTGGCTTCAGGGCGCTGCAAAGCTGCAGAGTTTTTGTAGGGCAAAATGCTGATAATGCCCTTTTCTTTCCGATGGTATCACTGAGAAACACACATTGTGTGTCATTGCCATGCTGAAGATTTACATCCAGTTCAGAGAGTTTTTACTGCTCGTGGCTGCTTGTTAGTATAACAGAGCTGTTCCTGTGGAGGTAGAGGACAGAAACATTTTACAGCAGTTTCATGTACTGATGATCTGTATACGTCCATGTGTGAAAGCTGAAACATGCTTCTGCAAAGATACAACGATGTTTTTGCACCGGGACACAATAAACAGGTTTTTGGATAATCATAGATCAAAAGTGGTTGACTTCAAAATATCAACTTGTCCTATAGAGGTTTGGTTTGTCAAACAAACACTGAGTGAGCAGATAACTTTTGATTTTAATTTTGTGATTTGTTGCTAAATTATTATTTTTCAGGATTGAAAACAATTTTTTGTCTGTATTTCTTCTTAATTCAATGTATAATAATAATAATAATAATAATAATAATAATAATACACTTTAAAAGCACTTTTGCCTTCAATTCAACAGATGACAGTAGAGGTCGACACAAGGAGAGGGCACGGAAGATGACATGCAACAAGCGTCCCAAGCCAGAATTGAACTAGGAATGTTACGATCACATGGCCTGCATCTTCGACCGCTAGGCAACAGGCAATGATAAACTTTATTTGAATGGCATTTCTCATACATAAAATGCTGCTTATGTGCTTAAAATAAGAAAGGGGAAAATACATTCAAAACATTTGAACTAATAATTCCAACAGTTGAATTAACAATAAACTACAGTAGAAAAATACATCATGTACACTGACGAGAAGTCAAAACTGCTCTGAATAACTGAGAGATTGAACATTTGCAGTGCCACGACAACTCCCTCTTCTGACTAGGACTGTGATTTGGTTGAAAGCTCCAGAACAACTGAATAAGTGGACCTTGACTGGAGACTGTTTTGTCAACTGTCATGAACATTGTTTGGTAAATGTGGCAGTGAGCCTTAACATACATGGTAGTGGTATATACCAGCATGTTGGCAGACTATGTTGTAAATTAATTTGTGATGTATTGTTGTAGTTTTTATTATGTTAAATCAGGCCTTGATGTGTGCACGTATCCAGTTGGCTGTAACAACAACTCTGAGTCAGACTAGACTGTGTTTTCCCAACACACATCTGAATCCGTCTGATGAAGAGCCAGTTTGTTATGCTATTCTTCATGTAATAGAGAATCCATTCTAATGGTAGCAGATGATAGTGCTGGGAGTCCTTAAGGAGATATAAATCACAGTTGGAGTTTTTTGGACTCAGCACCTGGACATGATACTGTAGATGTGCACATGTTTTCACACTGGTTGTCTGGATCAGAACATTTTCTGCACACAGCACTAAGGAAAAAGAAAAATGTTTGAGGCTTCAAGCCGTTTGTACATGGAATCATGAATTTTTGCATGAATTTTTTTGAGGTACAGAACTGTAACATTTCCAATTTTGCTTTGGATAAAAACTGCACTACAGGATACGTTAATTATATCTTCCTGCACCAGACGGACACTTCTTGTCACTAGCATAACAATGGCTGACTTAAAGCTGCTCTAGTCAATATTTTTATATTAAAAACGGGTAAAATGAATATGTATAATTTGGTATCAGGGGTGACTCATAGTGACATATCAACAAAAAATTATCAACAGACTCTGCAATTTCCCATAGCAACAAGTCCTCCAACCTAAATGACCATATACTGCAGGTAATTTGTCCTTACCCTCATATACAACCCATAGGTGTCTCCTGATAGAGCCCCAATGGTGGCAGGTGTACCGGACCTTCGTCGCCATGGTTACAGTAATAAAGACGTGGTTTAAATGGATTGATTAGATTAGGAACAACTTGATTAGGTTTAGGGAAAGATCATGGTTTGGGTCAAAATAAGTACGTCCTTAAGGTTAAAAGACCTTCGTCTTCCTGGTTACAATAATAAAATGTGGTTACCGGTGGTCATGGTTAAGAGAAACAATGATGAATATCGCTTTCAAACAGGAAACGACCAGTGGTCTCCCCTGTCAAAGCCGTGCGTTTTGTTGACCCATCCATTCACCTCAACCTCTTGAGAGAGTGTTCATCAGGTGGCCAGAAATGCAACCCTAAATGAAAGCTGATGCTGCTTTGTGTCAGCTGGGTGTGTAAACAGAGAACTGTTAACATAACAACTTTATTAGGGTCATAATATGTTGCTTTGCTGCTGCCAAGTGACCAAAAAATCAGTTATTGTAGGTTTAAGCGTTGCCCTGCACATGCAATGGAGAATAATTCGATGAGTTTGGTGGCACTAGGCTACATAGAGTATATTTTACACTTAGAGTTCAGACCCAGAGCTAATATCAAGTGCTTGGTAGCAAATGGGGAGTAATTTCAGACATAGCTTCAGAAATGCAAATGGCGTCATTTAAAGCATTGTTGTATACCAGACGTCAGAACACACTGGACATAATGTAGGCTATACTATAGCCTTTAGGCCAATGTAAAGCCACGTGGCAATACTCTGGGTAAGAGCCAAAAGTGAGAGTTGGGGGCATCTGCCCACCCTCCAGGCACCTGCACAGAAGATCAGTCCATCAAAAACCTAATTTCTGAAGCCTGTTTCGCCCCACCTGCCCAGTCCTCTGTCTCACCATTTAGACATCTTCTCCCTCATCTTACTTTTGTTCTCTTCTTCAACTCAGTCCCCCCCTCTGTTCCCACTTTCCACCCGCATCACGTCCCATCTGCTCCGTTTCCCGCCCACTCTCCTCCTTTTTGAGTTTTTTTATATCGCGCTCTCCTCGTTCACAACACATTATCCCTTTTTGATATCGTCTGTGTGTCTATCATCCCTCTCCCCGTCTCTGCCTGCTTCCAGTCTCCTGATTTCTTTTCTTATCCTTCAATTTCACTGTTGCTTTTCTACCCCACCCCTCCACATCCTCCTCCTACTCGCCACCCTGCTCACGTCCAGGTCTGTTTTCACTGATAAGACTCTCAGTATCACCCACACACACACACACACACACACACACACACACACACATGCACGCGCAGAGGAGATAACAGTGTTGCACGGCCAACATATTTACAGCTAAGTGCTATTCCTTCTCTTCCCTAATATCAATGCTAATGAATGTCATCGGTGATATTTCTCTCTGAGCCGAATAGGAGCAGTGCTTAGACATGAAAGAAAAAGATGGAAAGAGGGAGATGGTGAACAAGAGAGGACAAGAAGTTTTTTCTTTCTGATTTTCTTTTTTCTTTTTTCTTTTTCTTTCTTTCTTTTCTTTCTTTCTGCACTGAAAACAGTTATTACCTGACTTGTAATGTCAGGCTGCGCTATCTGAAACCCCAGGCTGAGCTACAGGGCAGTCAGATTATTATGGTACAGAAAAACAGAAACAGAAATAAAATGAAGCACTGAACAGTTTCCTGGTCGTCAGACTTACGTTGGTAATATGACTGATACAGTAATCTTGGGTATGCACTTGATCATGACCTTATCTGACAATTTAAACATTCTGAAACACGCACTTAAAAAGGATTTTTTAGGATCTTGATCAGATTTTTCTATCTTCATACAATACCCAATTGGACAGAAATTTTAATTAAAAATTAAATTTGAAGGACTTAGAACTACCATATATGCAGTAATGTGTTAGGTGAACTTGAATGCAGCCCATCCAGCCTTATCCTAAACTATGCTGTAGAATTAACTTGTTTATTTCTTCCACTGTGTGTGCTGCAACATTTGAGTGACATGCTAACTTTACTATAAAGCAGCTGCATTTCACCAAGCCAGCTATCAGTCTTACCTTTAGCTACAGTTTTTCCGTTGATAGTGTTCAATCTCAAATGCCTTCCTGACGTTACTTCTCTGGTTTGGTGTCATGATTACCCTTTGACGGCAACAGGGGATGCAATGGATCAGACATGTTTGGGCCGCCTGCTAGGGTAAAATACATGACTTGTTTTACTTTGTGAATTTTGGATTTGAAAAGCATCTTCCAAAAATCTTCCAAAAATAACTGTCTTTTAGTAAGATATGTGTGTCACTATCACTTCATTGCACCTAAGCAAGGATACGCTGGCTGGCGGGAAAAACCCCCCACTTAAGTTGGCAAAGTCAGACTGCTGAGTTTTGGAAGACATTTTTGCGCAGAACCAAGACTCTGGATTTTGTCGTAATTTCTTACACTGTAGTCATGTTAGGAAAGGATCTCCTCATGGTCAGTATGAACGGGAATAGCAATAATTCTTTAATATTGTCATTTTAGAAAAACTTGAAAAATCTGGACCTATCCCTAAAACCGTTTTGAGTATGGATGGGAATTTGAGTACTGAGTATTATATTTGTACATTTTTTATATGTAACAGCTTTATGTTTTGGAGTTTCAGACTGTGGCATTTCCAGTATAGAGTTACTTGATGGGAAATAGCTCTGGTCACTTGAGAAGTGTGTGGTATTTTTGAGAGTGTGACCACAGTCAGAGATGTAATTCCACTTGGCTCTTGACTCTCCGCCTTTTGAACAGGCTGCAATGCAGAAAAGATGCCAAAAACAACAGTAATGAACAAGGCTTTGAGAAGTTGCTCTTATTATGGAATTAATTTGTATTGACTTGAGATACTTAAGCATGAGCTGACAAGGAAAGGTAAGTGTGAGCATGAATGATTCCCACAAATGTAATAAAACCTTGTTGAGTTTGAAGATAATGAAACAATAGACTCAGTAGCTACATTTATCACATATACTTTCTTACATTTGTCTTTGTAATGAAAAAACTACATTTTTGATATAACTGTTCGGGAGTTTTTCCATAGTCAGCCCTCTTAAACAGCCATAATTTGTTTGCAGTTCTTGTTATATTCCATCCAAGCTATCTGATGCATTTGTGTCTGATCCACGTCCCTCATACACTCACAACTCAAATGTCATCCTGTTCTGTCCTAAATGTCAGTGCAAATGAAAGTCCTCCCAGAAGTGAGGCTTCGAGAAAGGAGACTGTCACTTGGCTGCCATGTCTGACCTCGTACTGGTATCAAATTTTTACATTTGCAGCCATAATCTTCACACTCTGCACCCACGGTGAATACCTCTTGTGTATGCAGTCAATGTACACCCATAACAAGATCTTTGCCTAGTTCAAGGAAGAGCCGTGAAACAAATACCAGAATAGTCAGTCGAGCTGAGCGACAGAAATTATTCCATGACCTTGAAGCAGAAGGTGTGTTTACACAAAGGTGGGATTTCTGCCTGGCTGATCCAGAACAATTTGTGGGAATAAACAAATGCAATAGTCTGATTAAAGTAATGTTCAGAGCTGAAACAAAAGCACATTTTTAAATTGCTAAATGTGGTTTACCAAGGAAATCATACACATTCATCAGTTTGCTCTGGTACTCCATTTAATCATTTTTGCAGTGCAAAGGTTGTTCATAAAGTACAAAAGTTAAAAGCTTTTCCTTGTAACTTCTCCACATCTTGAACAGAGGCATGGGCCACCACACACAAGTCTGCTAGATATGAAGGACCTATTTTAAGTACAATGGTTTCACTGTCATCAGATAAGAGTAACCCCAAACTGACTCAGCCACGACAGTCCCTGCTGCAGTGGATTTGTCCATAGATAAAACACCTCTAATTGACAAGAATCTGGTTATGTGCCTCTGAGTTGTTTCAGTGTAGTGAATGTGTCATCAGTGAGTTTTCTCAATGTAATTTATTGAGGCTAAACTGATCATATTGGTGAAATAGGATAGTATCAAACTTTATCAGCATAACCACAACTAAAAACTATCGAGTAACAATAGGAAAAAAACACCTCATGCTCTTGGACTGGAGTGGAGCAGTGTTGGACAGTATGTTTAAGGATTGCTGACCCACTGTGGGAAGTTGACTTTCTTACCAGGATGGTTGGATGTGTTCAGTGCACAGACTAGTACCAGATGCATTAGCTTGGTGCAGGAGCTGGAGGTGTGGAGAGGCAACTAACCTATGACAAAAGAGTACAAGTGCACCTTATGCTAAGTCCGAACTTGTCATTACTTACATGTTTTGTCTTCTTAGCTAACTTGCTAACATTAACCACTGGCCTACATTCAGAAGAAGGAGAAGATTAATGTTAAGTACTGATGTAAAGCTAGCTGTTGATGGTTAGTAAGGTAAATCGCTCGGCTGTTTGCTTATTAAATCACGTCTCATTTTCTGGTCCTACTGTGCATGTGCTAAATTCCAAAAATGTGCCATATAGATGTGCACCTTTGATGGACCTGGGCCGGGTAATGGAAAGCAGGGTAACCATTAATGTAACAAACTACTTCTGCTGTTAGTAATTAGTAAAGTAATGTAATCACGTTTTCAGTGAGTAATAAAAAATCAGTAAGTGACTACATTTTTCTTGTAACTTGTCCAGCTCTGGTCAGGACAGCTGTCCTAGCTCACTCTTACACTCACATAAACGAAGCCAACTAGGTAATAGAAGTTTACTGTCACACAGATAAAGAGATGTGAGTAAAATATAATTGGGTAGTAATGCTGTAACTAACTGCTTTGAATCTGGTGTTTGTTAGTGGGCAAAACAGTTGGAACTACACGCCTGGAGCCAGTCAGTGTATGACAACGAGCCTTTTTCACAAAAGACATTTTGACGTGTCACAGTAGGAAAAGCAGAGTTAAAATAATAAAATTAATGATGGCTGAATTCCATTTAGCTGCTTAAGTTTCAGGGTCCTGGTATTGTTCATGCTGCCTAACTGTCACACTGTCCTGGGTTACTGGGACACATGAATAAAACAGAGCCCACGTCCACATTATTACTAACACGCGTGCTTTTGAAAATGCGTTAAAACCACCTCACATACCTGTTTGCAAGCTTGATGTGTGGGTGGGTGGGTCAGATTGGCTCAGAGGTTGGAGCGCTAGGTGTTTGCTGCACTTGGCCTCCACCAAGTATCATGACATGCCTGATCCCTTACCTCAGGGTTGCAGGCCAGACTTCTCCTTTCCTGCAATGAGCTGTTAACTGACCTCAGGGGCCCTCAGTCAGGCTAGAATAGTGTGTTTCTCTGTGTGTGTGTCTGTGTTTGTACCTCGGTACCCCGTGATCTGATTTAGCCTGACAAGGCAACAGGACCGAACAATGTCTATTTTCTCTCTCTCTCTCATTCAATCCCTCTCTGTGCAGGCTTCAGGCAAAATGGGGGAGGTTATTAAACAGAACAGACCCACGGGAAGAGTGACATTCCCAACGATTAATTTTTGGAACCTAAATCCCCCTTTTGTATGTTATAATACTATATCAGGAGCAATTTGGTGCTATTTGGTTCAGAATGCTGCAGAAAGATTACCCCCAAGACCCAACAGATGAATGCATGTAACCAAAATTTTAGCATCCATATACTGGTTGCCTGTACCTAGTGGAGTTTAAGATTTCAATGATCTGTGTCTTTGGGATTGGCTCCCGATATTTGACGTCCTGAATTGTAGTAGTTCCTGGGTCAAGGCTAAAAACCAGAGGGGATCGGCCCCTCGTAGTTGAGGCCCCTTGACACTCAGGAAATCAGGCAAGCTAACTCTTTATCTTTCTTTTTTTTATATCTTTCCAAAGATGTTTTCTTCAATTGTATTCCATGTCTCTTTTAGCCAGGCAGCTGGTTTCCCATTATTTAATTTGAGTCACGCGTCTCAGCCAAGCATCTGTTTTGCTGAGAGCTAAAACCCTGGCAATCTTTGAAAAGCCCGGAGGGTTTAACATTTAACAACAGTTAGTGCTGTCAAAGCCTGTTCTAATGCTCTGGTCTGGATGAACAAAAGAAAGAAACTTCCATTTGTTTATTTGTCAGCAAAATTACGCCAAAAGTGCTAAACCAATTTGCACCAAACTTGCTGGAGGGATGGGGCATGGGCCAGGTTAGAACTCATTACATTTTGGTGCAGATCCAGTTAAAGAGGCGTCTCCAGGAATTTTTTTATCACTTTCCTTAACGTTGCGAGATTGGGCATTCTCCAGCTTGGCAGAGGTATGTGCTTGACTGAGTGCCAGTCTAGTTTATAATGTTACATGACATCACTGCATCATACGAATTCAAATACCCTAGGCTGTGTTGAAAAAAAAAAAACTGATATCAATTACCTGCTCGTACATTCCTGTACTGTAATTTTATAAACTTTTATATAGTAAGAGATCTGGGTCGGCAGTATATCGAAAAAGATGGCGGCCCAAGGCCCCACAAATATCTTTTGTAGTGTGCATGGGACAGCATATGTTTTATCCATATGATTAGATAACTTTTTGAGAATTATGTCCTTTTATTACATTTGTTCTTTTTATTTCATCTGTTAAACTGTTTCATTAAAACATATTAGTTTATATTTTATTCAAGGTGCTTTACAAATCCATTGTGACATGTAAATAAATCCATTGCTTGTTTTTGAATTATTATTATAATTATTATTGTTGTTGTTGTTGTTATTATTATTAGTCCTCTTTTTCAGGCTCAAAATGCAGTTATGTCTCTTCGTTTTTCTCCCTGCCTGGCTGTTTAGAGAAACTCCCTAAACCGCGCGCCCAGCAGCTCACTGAACTGTAAACCCAAACAGCCGGAGCCGCAGCAGATAGACGGTGACTGACAAAAAGGAGGGGAGGGGAGGTAGTGAGAGAGAGAGAGAGAGAGAGAGAGATGAAAAGCATGCTAAGCGAGAGAGAGGCGGTCATACTGAAGGAGGCAGAGACGGCTACAGCAACAGCACGCTCCTTCCCCATCATCCCTCTCCTCTGTAATAATCCCACATCCACGCAGGGGGAGATGGAGGGCGCCCCGACCCACTGAGGAGCGCTGTGTGAAGGAGAGGAAAATCTCACATGAGCCCCCCTCCCGTGAAAGCCTGGATCTTTTTTTTATTTTTTATTTTGGGGACAGTAACCAACAAGGAGTGAAAGGAGGTGTGTACACACGAGCCTGCCGGAGGGAGGAGGAGGGAGGGAGGGAGGGGAGAGGGAGAGAAGAGAGGGGGACGAGTGGCAGGTTCCGGAGGCTACGGCTTCTGATGCCAGAGTCTGAGAGTGAGACAGACTGAGGGGGACCTGAGGAGTGGAGGGCTGGCACGTGTGGAGCGGTGTCGGCAACTTGTTGGCCAAGAAGACAGGAAAACAGATTCACAATCGCAACCAGCTGGACAGATGAGGAGGCATCAAGGACCACGCTTCAGTCCCGGTATGTCCACTTATACTACACACACACACACACACACACACACACACACACACACACACACACACACACACACACACACACACAAACAGATATGTACATTTTGTCCTCAGCACAGGCACACCTGAAACGCAACAGTGCATGTTTGCAGATCTTCAGGGTTGAAGACTACCCACCCTGACAAGTCCCCCTACTTGCCCTCAGATACTTGCCGCAAAGGAAAGAGAAAGAAGAAGAGAGATAATGTGTGTGTGTCTCTCTCTCTCTATGTGTGTGTGTGTGTGTGTGTGTCTATTCATGCTTTCTTACCATCTACATCTTGTTACAACATTATTGTGCACCACTAGAGGCATTTCATAACGGGGCTCGTCAGCTGTCAGAGTGATGGTGCATGTAAGTAAAAACCTCCTATGGTGGAACGTTGTCAAGTTTCACGTCGCCGGGCAGATGAAACAATCGCATCTCACTCGTCTCAACAGCGGCTGTATCACTGCTCGTTACATTAACTTTTGTGCGTGAGTTATTTGTCCTGCAAACAGCCTCCGGTCATAAATTGTGCACAATGAAAAATCTGATTGGATAACTTTTGTGGCTGCTGAAAAAAAAAAAAAAAAAAAAAAGCCGAAGTCAAGACTTGTTTGTGCGCTCTGGTCTGAGACATGTATAGCTCTGCTTACCCATGCTACTCTGCAGGACGCCATGTGTGGTAACATGACATGGGTGGCCATGTGTTATGTCACGTTGTGGCAGAGTGCACATGGTTTATGACAGCAGGTTTGCATGAGGTGTATCAGCCCCTCTCTCTCTCCACTAACCCCCCCCCCCCCTCCCCCTGTTCCACCATCTTCCCTCTTTCTCCGTTTCCAATTATATGCTGTCACTTCTCACCATTTCCCCCTGATCCTCTCTCCTGTTTCATTCTCTTGCTAAGCAATTACCTTTACCTGACTCTTTCCCTCCGGACAGCATGGCTGGCTAGTTTCCTGTCTGCCTTTTCAACAGTCAAACTGAAGGACGGGTGATGATTTCATGGCCATTTTCTTATGGTTGCCTAAACCTGAGCGAAGAGTGACCTCAGCAAAGCCTGACTGCAGCAGCTGCTTCATGTTATTGCTGCCTCCATAGATCCAAAAAAGATATGTTAATATGTAATAGTTGTGGGGGCTTTTCAGCGTACAGAAGAATTATGCCTCTAATCATGCAATCAGCTCATTATTTCCTGGTCCTTATTAACTTGTTTGGGTTCCTAACTTTATCGCTGTTCGCAGTCTTGTCTTTCTGAAAACAAAACAACAACAGCAACCAAAAAAACCAAAAAAAAAAAAGCCCAGACAGAGCTGGCGGTCGGATCGCTCTCAGCATACGGACAAACTTGCTCTTGGCGTCTGAGAGTGGAGAGACCTGCCAGAGAGCTGAAACCCCCTGAATCACAACCTGTCTTCCCCGCGGACTCCTCGCAGTCCCCTTTGTGTTCAAAACCTTGTCTTTCTACCTTTCTCTGTATCATCCCCTACTTTCCTGAAACCTCTGTGGTAATGGTCCCATCTTATAACCTCTTAACTGTAAAAGTGCGACTTTTACAGAAACATGCACATTTGCATAAAAGCAGGCGCACACCCCTACCAGCAGTATAACTCCCGGCATCCCTGTCCTTTCTGCTGCCAAGCCTGTAAAATAGAGTGAAAAGACACAGATGGAGTCTAAGACTGTAAATAAGGCATAGTGGGATCACGGAAGAGAAGTATAAGAGGAAGAGGACATAATGAACATAAAGAGAAAGATGACACTAGTAATTGAATTGTAAATTACATAAAAGAAGATGGAGTTGATAATGGAAGAATCTGAGGAGTCAAAGGGATAGACGGGACAGATGGAGATCAGAGGGTGACAGAAATATGGTAGAATGTGTGTGAAAATGTTTGGCCTTAGTGCTGACAGGTACTGATCGCTGATGTCTTTTTCCAGTGAGTGGACACTGCGGCAAAGTGATAGTTTTCAACCACCCCTGGGAAAAGAAGGTGAAGAAAGAGACAGAGGGAGGCGGATGCACAGATAGCCACTGGAAGCAGAGGGGTTGATTTATTTATAAAAGCCTTCTACTGCATCTTCCCGAAGGAAAAAATCAGATATATTCCAACCAGGGTCTTATTTTTTTGTAGTTTTGACCACCATTCCTATCAGTATTGATAACACTGTACTCACCGGGGGAGACATGAGTGGTCAGACAGTCACACGGGTTGCAAACAAGCCAACAATTAGCCACCTTATACACCACTTTATTTGGAGGTAAAAGCAAAAGCATGCACTCTCAAAATGTTGTTAATAGTCTCAAGCTGCACGAGCAAACTATGCGCATCCACAACCCTGCCAATTACGGTTCAGTCAGGACACCCGTGTTAACGTTTCAACAGTTTATTGCACCAAACAGAAGTGTGGTGTAGCTCTGTACCAAATCTGAACAAGTCTGACACCCACAACAAACTGTTTTGGTTCAGTTTCACCACTCATGTCAACCTCATTCTCAGCCAGGTGTTATGGATGCTTAGTTTGGACGAATGTTAAGTAATTTTACTATTCACCTTAGTTTTCTCCTTTCATATAATAATGTGATTAAAACCTAAATAAGCTGGGACTCAACAGCACAAAACCTTTTTTACACTGGTTATTTTGTTTGTAACCTAGAAGATGATCAGACTGTGCGTGTTTCTTGTCTCACTTAGAAATGTCACTGCGTTCCCAGATTTCAGCAACAAATTGGTTGAGTACAGTGTTATCATAACTGATAGGAATGATGGCCAAAGCTACAGTATTTGAATATAAGACACAGGTTGTATGAAATTTCAATGTAACACAGAAGGTTTAGGCTTGAGGGAGAAAAATGTGAGCGTGATGTTTCCGCTGGAGGATACGTGTGAAAGGAGAAAAGGAGCTATGATGGGCTTTATAGTGAGAGGGTTTGATTGGGAAGGTGACCGGGAATATGTGGTATGCTGAAGGAGCTTTTGATCTCAGAGTGTGCTCGAGTGTGTGTGTGTGTGTGTGTGTGTGTGTGTGTGTGTGTGTGTGTGTGTGTGTGTGTGTGTGTGTGTGTGTGTGTGTGTGTGTGTGTGTGTGTGTGTGTGTGTGTGTGAAGATGATGGTTGACCTTGAGAAATGCACCAAGGGTCTTAAGGATATCCTGTGTGGAGGATTGCTGCTATTAGATTGCCAGATGGTGATTGAAATGCTTGCAAGGACAAGGGCAAAGACACACATCTACAACACTCAGAGCTACCCACACACACACATACACACATAAATACACACATACACACAGTAAAACACTAGTCTTTATTAAGTGTGAAATTGCAGCAGGGAGCCTTACAGTTGCATCATTGGTTGTTCAAAAAACCGAATTTAATGTCCTTGCTTCCAGTTTCATTTAGCACAACAGCATGAGTGACTGTGTAATATAACCACTGAGCATGTGCATGTGCATGTGCATGTGCGTGAATGTGTGTGTCTGCAGAGGTTATTGGGCTTTTAAGGTGCTGGCTGCTGGTGTTGTCTCACATGTACGTGTAAAATGCAGGGCAAGATCCCAGTCAATAATGAACAACAGGGTTTCAGTCTCAGGGCAGATAAGCAGCTGGTGAGAACTACGACTCCGCTGCAGTCTGTTCCTCCTTCACCGCTCTATTTCGACCTGACTTTCTTCCTCCAGCTTGCTGTTCCTCTTTCTTACGCTCCCTCCCTCACGATAAATAACTCTCCCTCACACTTTTGCTGTTTTCCTCATTCTGCCCTTTCACTTTCCGTTTCGCTTACTTTAATTTACTTTCCGGGCTGCATTTTCTCGGACGTGACCGCGGGCCTTCATACTATGTTGTTCATTCTTCCGCTCACAGACCTGGTTGCTTTCTGTCTGTCTGTCTCCTCCACTTTCCGTATCTGACTCTCTCTTTCAGCTGCATGGGTCTGATAGGAGAGTTCTAAGGGCACCTGGTATCTCCTACCTAACACTCATAATGGATTAGCATTTAGCGTTGCTTCGTTGTTCAGTCCGAGGCAACCATGCCTCGAGTCATTCCCAGTCTCTTTAAAATAAACTCTCCAATTGAATTTAGTGATGATTGAATATTTCCTTGAAATTACAAAAATCTTACCCTTTGAGTGATAAAAGTCCTTCAAGGTTTGTCCATCCAGTCTTTCTCTGATCAAAGATTACTCAGACAGGTTCAGATTCATTTTAAAGGATCTCATTTTACTCACTTTCAACGGTTTTCTGTGTCAAAATCAAATACATGTATATTTTCAAAGAAACTTGATTAGATTATTTACAGTCACACTATGGCTTTGCCTCATTCAGAAAAAAAAGCTTCTTACTTCTTTGACACCTCACTCAAAGCCTTCCTTATAAGGTTTCTTGTTCAACGGCAGAACCGTTGGACACAAACAGCCTTTTACCACGACATCACATAACTGCAGTTAATATTACTCTCTGGCAACAAACATTATTATGAGACAGCTCTTACAAAGCAGAGTAAAATGAGTCAGCTATGAAAAACACCCAGGTTGGCTCTAACAATGGAAACATCAAAGCCGACAATTTAATGACCTTCAAGCTAAGCCTTGAACAGACAGTGCTAAGTTGTGGCAAGCTAGGATTCTCCGTTCAATCAGTAAATGTAATTTCGTTGGTATTGGAGCAGCAGCTAATGGTTCAAAGAAAAATTAACCACAGTGTGAAGAGTCATGCTGCCTTTGGACCAAAGAGGACCAATCACACAGCCAGACTTCTGTCTTTTCTGTCATTAAATTAGTACTTCACTGGTATTTGGACAACCTATTATATCTGTTTCTGACCAACTTCTGATTCTGAATTTCTCCCGACCCCTACGAGCTTAATGTGTCGGGGCTCTGGTAAATAAAGTCTTTCAGGATTTTCCTTCTTGTCCGGTTCCAGACCTCTAATAGGCTCCCTTCATCTCAGATTTAATCAGTGATTCAAGTAGGTCTGCTGTTGAGCTCATTTGACGGCTGTTTCCTCCGGTAGTAAGAACAATCAACCAATCAGAGTTTTGTAGGCGCGATTAAGAAAGGCAATTTCCTTTTGCTACATGGCTAGTAAGCTACCTAGCAACATTCACGAAAAATAATTACGAGGATGAGATTGACGCAGCTGCAAAAGTGGTTTTTATGGTGATTTACTAAAATAACAACTCTTAAATTGACATATTTCTTTGATCAAAGTTCTGAAAATTAACTTTTACTAAATGCTGTTACCATAACTTCAGTGTCAACTGCGAATGACTTCAGGTTGGACCCATGAACCGCTACCTAAAGTATGTATGGAACTTTGGTCATGTGATAAGAGTCATGTGGTTGTAAAAGCGAGGAAGATCATAAATCTTGTTCAAGGATGGTCTTTGCCAACAGATGTGAATGGCTGCCTTGATCAGTCTCTGATCATTTACTGACTCCTGGTCAATGATTTTGACCCCTTCCCTGTCGATGATGTAACTGCTGTTGGTGTGGTGTTCGTAGACATTGACTGATGTGGTTGAAGGCTCTGAAAAAAAAGCCAGTAAGTGGACCTTTGAGTTGGAATTGTCTTATCACAAGATTGTGGTTGCTATTTAAATGACACTACAATGACTTGAAAAGTTTCACTTCCTACCTGAAAATGTGGCCTAAATTAAAAGCTTATTAGATTTTGAGAAATAAAAAATTTTGACTTTTAATATGATCTGTTATGGGTGTTAGCACAGCAGGTTGGATGAAAAATGTCAATGGAAAAGTTGAGAGTGTATTTACGAGCTCTTCCTCTCATCACCTGTTGCAACAAGAGGAGTCAGGTCTGCCCACTCTCTCGCTGTCTCTCTCTTTTTCTCTCTGTTTGTGTGCGTGTGTGTGTGTACATGTGGCAGACCTCTCATTACCCGCCCTGCTTGAATTAAGGACCCTTGTTTCTCAGACTTCATTAAATGTTGATGTGGGTCATGAAGTTTGTGGCTCTGCTCACCCGTGCCTCTCGTCCGTCCGCAGATGTTAATGCAGGTCAATGAGATGAACCTTTATACATGTGTGTGTGTGTGTGTGTGTGTGTGTGTATGGGTGTGTGTGTATGTGAAGGTGAAGGTGCATATCTACTATTGTTAATTGAATGTTAATGTGGGTTAAATAGTATCACCTTACACTTTAATAATGCAACTCAGCTTAATGACCACACGCAGGTTCCTGGAGCTCCACTTTCTTCACTTTTCCTCTTCTCTCTTTGTCTTTTGTTACAACTGTCTAAGTGTGTTTGTGTGACAGAAAGGTGTTTGAACTGATGTGATAACCTAATGTGGAGTTAAATTTAGATACATTCTCAAAATTTTTGTTAGCTATATTAATGACTGCCCTGTCCTGATAGGCTGTAGTATCCGTGTGTGTGTGTCTCTGTGTGTGTGTGTGTGTGTGTTTGTGTGTGCGTGTTTCTGTTACCTCATTGCGTCATTTTCTGGTATTAACACCAACCTTTTCGGGACCCGTAGTCTTCATTGGGACTGGTCCTAATGAGGCAAAAAGTCCTTTTTTAGGTCCTGGTTTAGGTTAGGGGTAAGGTGTGAAATGGGGTTAGGCTGTCCACAATGAATGGAGGCAAATGCAATGTCCTAACAAGGATAGCTACGTAAACGTGTGTGTGTGTGTGTGTGTGTGTGTGTGTGTGTGTGTGTGTGTGTGTGTGTGTGTGTGTGTGTGTGTGTCGTGTGTGTGTGTATAACCATCTAGTGCCATCTGTAGAGCAGACCTTTGGGGCAGGGGGGAAGTTATTCATTAACTCTAACCGCATGACTTCTAGGCATACCACAAGTGAAGTGTCACAGTGTGTGTGTGTGTGTGTGTGTGTGTGTGTGTGTGTGTGTGTGTGTGTGTGTGTGTGTGTGTGTGTGTGTGTGTATGTGTGCGCGCGTGTGTGTGTTTGGAACACGCTCTTTACACAATAAAAGGTCAATCAGTCTCACTTGTTCGCCTCACTATTCTCCTCTCCGCTACCTCTCTTTCTTTCCCTTGCTCTCTTTCACTTTTTCATTTATTTTTCTTAGTAGATGAACAGCTTTCCGATCTGTAAGGACTCTTTTAATGAATAGAGTATTGCTATTGATTTCTTCTCTGATCCCTCAGTTTGTTCTGGCACAATACAAACCGCGTTTTCCTGCAATGTTGAGAGGAGGGCTTAGCTGATAGCTGTGATGGAGTGTTGTGCCCCGGCCCTTCAAATTGGATTTTAATGATTCAAGTATAATTTCTTGAACATACTGCTCATTGCTCCGTGCAGAAATTAAAATCCGATGCCCTATATGAAAGACTGAGAGAGAAAGGGTAGGAAAGAAACGTTTTGTGCTAAAATGATGGTAAAAAACCTTAATGGCCAATTTACATCAGTGCGAGAATATGTGTTTATTTTGCATTATAGTCAAACTAAAACTAAAATCACTTTTTGCTAAGATATCAATCATAACAATAAATTTTAGTTTTAATCTAAATTAAATAGGTTTTTTGGGGTTTTTTTCTGTTGCAACAGCACCCCCTACATTTGTTCACACTGACTAGTAATTTGATTGGTCCTGTATATGTTTAGGTGGGCACTAAAAGCATTTAATAATATCACTTCAGTTCAAACAGACACACAGGCAGTTGACTTGCTAGCTTCCACTTACTGAGTGAAATTCACACTTCACAGTACGATAGGTCCAATAAAATGTTGAGAACAACCCACAACACCATTCAACATGTAATAAGGACAGAGGTCCGCTACGTAACCAACACCATGTGGGCTTGTTGAAAAATTAGGGAAAATAGCCTGTTGTATCAACATTCACAGGCTATGTTTCAGTGCAACAAGGGAGTTGACAGCGTGTTGTCTAGCAACACCATTTCTCAACCGTCAGTCAACCGCTTCCACGGGCAAATGCCCACGCAGAAGCTTGGACAGATATGGCAAAAGCACAGATATGTCAAATATAGGTTTTAATTTCTTTTGAAAAATTGAAAATTATGAATGATATTTGCAGTATCATCATAGTTTATATTTAAGTGGCGAGAAATCAAATTTCATTTGGACCTTAACAGATGTTTAGATGCAGTGATTGTCAGTGTAAGATGTCTGTAATTTTGATCTGGTTGTGCGTTTTTTTTTTTTTTCATGTTAAACATCTTCCACGCTGCTGTGGGGTTAATTTGTTTGGGTGAATGTAGATGGACAGATTTTTCTGTAATGTCCTTCAGCACTGACCCCCTATTCTGCACACACTCACACACATTTTGCTCTGAGGGAGCACAGATTCAGACATTACTTCTGCCTCACTGCTACACAAACAGGCTTGCAGGAGCCTGAGGTCTGTTCACCATTGGTGTGCGTATATACGAACACATAGACACACACACACGCACGCATTCAAGCAGGCACACATTTGCATCACCCTCCCTGAAGGAGGCATGTTGAAGTCACTTGGGGATGCCAGCACATATGTGTCGCTTTTTCCTGTATGTTTATCTAATTTAATAAAGAGACCAATAGTTGAGTCACTGTGTAGCTATATACTCTATCTGCTAAGGCTCTTGTAAAGCTAAATGTTAGCTGCCTCTTTAAAATGGAATCACTCTTTGCTTGGTGTCTCCCTTGGTTTATACAACTAAACTATCTCGAATCATGTGCTCCATTGCACGTTGACCTCTGTTTTTCACCAGTTTTGAATTGGTCCGAGACTTATTGCCCTTTAGCAATGCAGTCAGGGTATTTTTTAGCATTTCAAAAAAAACCACAGAGAAGGGAGGCTGCATCCATGGAGAACTTCCCGTTTTGCTCAAAAAGATAAAACAAAGTCGGAAAAGTGGGGCAGTGGCTACATTCGTGCCAATTTATGTGAATATCTACATTCACGGAGTTAAAAAGAAGGATGAACAGACTGAAGTTGCTCATTAGCTCATGGTCTTACGTGACTAATGGTGTGGTGCCGTGGGTCCCCTGAATCAGTTCAAGTTGTTTAAGTAAATGTAGTTTGCTTAGAGAGGTGCTAAAGCCTGTGGCAAGTTGTTTCTCTTCTCCTTTGCCGTCTTTTCTCTCCTTGATCATCGGGTGCCTCTTTTCCTGCGAACTACTGTACTGGCCCGATTATAACATGACCCAGCTTTTTCCCACAGCTGCTTTTGGAAAAAGACTTTTTGAAGATAAAAAAACACTTTATCAGACGGGTCTTATTGGACAAGTTTCCCTGAGATTCTGTAACTCCAAAGAGAAGATAGTCCTCATTCTTAAAACTTTTTCTCTGAATAAAAGGGAAACATGCAATACTTCTATTAGAGTCTGAAACATACCCACAACCTCTCCTGACAGGCTCCTAAGGGAACTGATATTAATTTTCCCAGCTGTTAATCATTTTTCAGAGTTTTTTTTGTGTGTTTATGCGCTCTTCATCATAGCATCTGTGACAGCAATATTATTAACCTGTTTGTAAGATGCTTTGGTCCTGGTAAGTTTCTGCAGTAAAGACACTTTTGAGTTGTTTTCATTCGATTTTATGTCCTTCATAACACACCAAGTTACACATACCATGAGAAACTGTCATGGGTTAAGGTGGACTAACCAGACATTTTTAGGTCTTACTAACTCTAAAAGCCACATTATAAATGGAGTTGAAGAAACTTGCTAGCCTAGCAACATTAAAACTACAAACAATCCATAACAAAAATATTTTCTTATATTCGGGCCAATGCATTATTCATAAACTTTAGCAATTGATTAACTAGTTTCCTTTTTCGTTTCCCCCACTGCCTGTCAGCCTCGATCTCTGCTGATCCTGGGTTAATATGCTATGTCAGCTCTGCCTTCATGTATGTGGATTTTTTTTGTACCAAGAATTAGCTTCAAACCCTCTACATCCTTTTCCATTTGAGAGCATTTATTCCTAAATCTCCTGTTTCCCTCCCTCTGCTCCTTCCTGTTTCATCCTTGTGTCATACTTTCTGGCATTCACATGCTGACCCAAGCCCTCCACTGTCTCCCCCTCCTCCACCCCCTCCTCTGTCTATTTCTCCTTCCTTTTAAACATCGAGTCATGAATTTATTATGCGAATCAAAATGGGGCAATGACTCTTTGTCCCCTTCCCTGCATGTCATTGGTGTAGAATGAATAATTCAGCCACTGTGGTTGAAATTAGGATGAGGGAGAAAAAGGGAATTATTTTGGAGCCGCACTATTCAGGCTATTTTCGAACGGCGAGCTGTCAGCGCCTTTCCTGCAGCGCTCACTCTTTCTTCTCCCTCTTTTCTTGCTCTCTCTCATTCCTCCCACCAGTACACTTGCTATCACATGAGGATAGAACAGATTCTTCTCTGTCTCCTCTGTCCTTGGAAAGGACTGCATACTAAGCAGAAAGGATGGGATTGGCGGTGGATAAAGTCGGCCTCGTTCTTTGTGTGTATGTGACTTTGTCTCCATATTGTTGGGGTGTATGCATTCATCTATGTGTGCGTTGGGGTGTGTGCACATTTGTTGCGTCTTTTCTTCTTTCATGCGCATCTGCCAATACCAATCCTGAAGCTTGTTTTTCAGAACGTACCGTAAGTGGTGATTACGGATACTGTTTTGCAGATTTCTGATGAATAGATTTGATGCGACAACATGCAACAGACTGTTTATTTCACCAGCTTTCTCCATCAAACACAATCACCGATCTCACTACGGAGCACACGCCGTCTCACTGTTTTTGATTTGCATTCAGTGTTTTGCGTTTAAGATGTGGAATGACAGTTGTTGAAGGCCCAAAATGAGTCTCTAACAAGCTCTCAGCTTATTTGTATTTTACTTTACAGAAAGCGGAAATCACAGGGTGCGAGGCTAAAAGGCTTATCACTTTACATCAGAGGGGATCATTGTGGGATGCAAAATGGTGCAGCGACTGAGCGGCAGGCCGTCTGATAACTCTGCAAGGGTGCAACAGGGGCCACTGGGCGGTCAGTGGCCTACACACCTACACATGATTTTCAAATGCACAAAAACAAGGACATACAAGCTCTGTGCGCACATACGGTCAATCATGCGCTCGGATACACACACACAGTTGCAGACACACACATGGATGATTATTCCGCGACCTCTTGGGGCATCATTGAAACTTTTCAGCCGTGACCTCGCTAAGAGCGAAATGAGCATTGGAGGGAGCGAAAACGAGAGATGGAGAAAGTCCTTGAAATTTACCAGGATGCTCCCTGGGGAGAACTCCCACCCTCTCTGTGTGTCTTCAGTGCCAGAGTCCCAAAGCTTCCTTCAGGAGCACAAGGACCCTGACTGCTCTAATATTCTCTCAGGGAAGCTCATCTGCCATCGCTCACTCTATAGCTGCTTTTTCGGGAGAAAAGTAATTTGATGAATCAGTAGTGAAGGGTTTCTCTCATCTGGTTTTAGCGCTGGATAATGACATTCCTCAAGCGGTACCCAATTCTTCCAGAACAGAGGATGTACCAGAGGATAAATGTCAGTTATCAGTAATGTCATTGGGGCTCCAACTACACCATTCCTATGGTAATGTGTGTTTTAGCCATAATTTCTTTCAGTTATGAAGACATTGTACACAACAAAGCAATTCAAAAAGCTGGGAAAACAGCAACATTGGCTACTCTGCAGTCTTATGTTTGAGTTTGAGAGTTAATTTTTGACAATTGGAAACAATGTCAACACGACGTCTTTTAGCAGCTGTTCCGGAGCAATCACATGTGCCTCCTCAGCAGATGGAGTTTGCCCAGTTGTCCTGAAATTGCACATGTGATGTTCAAAAGTCGAAGTGTCTGAGCCCAGTAAGGACATCTCTTCGATGCTGGCATGAGACTGAAAGTTCATTTTTGACCCTGGAAAAGGTTTATTACCTTTCTTACCTATCCTATTAAATATGACCCACCTTTTTGATGTTTGGTAAATTATTTAAAAAATGACAACCATGTGACTGTGATGGTCTTTAAACTGTGTTTTCATATTTAAAAGACAGTTTTGGACACAAATATTGCTGTTCTTCTAGATTCTGTCTTCCAAATAATTTTAACCTCTGTAATTTAACCTGGAGGTAGGACGGGCATTACAGCAAAATTTTTTATCTCAATAATTTTTGATATCGATTTGTCATTCTGTAGGGTTTAAAGATTTGTTTATAATTCAAATCTTCTAGTAGTAGATTCAGAACCTGAGAAATTACCGAGAAAATCTATTTAAGTAAACAAATCATACATAAATATAATATTCAATCTTGATAGTATAAACGACCCTCAACCCAAATGACCAAGGTCTGAGTTCTTTGTTTGCATGTACTTCTCCATCCCTCTCTCCCCTCATTTCCTGTCATCTCTATACTGTTGACTCACTAATAAAGGTGTAAAATGGAAAAAAAAACTGTAGGATATTTTATGTTTTTTGCCCAGTCAGTCTTTCTATCAAGTTACCAGATCTCAGCCATTAATTTGGTGAGTACCGTGCCTCATAACCGACAAGCCAAAACTATGAAAATAAGATCCAGGTTATATGTAACGGGGAATTCCTTTTATTGTAAAAGTGTGTGCACATATGTATGTAGGTGCAGACATCAGGAGGCTAATAGAAGCTGTCACAGCGCTGTGACAGATAGTCTGCTGTCAATCAACAAAGCAACCGTGAACTCTTCCTAAACCTGGCAACGCGCTCCTCGCCCAGAGCACTCTCTTCCTCTGGTTCGTCCTCCCCTTATCTCTTTTCCCTTCCCGTTAATGTGTGTTTTTTTTTTCATCATTTTACCTTCTTCTCAGTCCTCCAGTATCCCTTATTTGTACAACCACTTTTATGGCCGTTCCAGAAACTTCCTCCCATGTGATCCCTCTCCTCCTCCTCCTCCTCCTCCTCCTCTTCGCAATGATCTGTTTCTTTTTACCGCCCTGCGCTGCAGTGTTTACAAAGCCTTCACAACCATATGTGTGTATACATAAATGTGTGTATCTGTGTTCGTGAGTGAGAGAGAGAGAGTAGGGTTGTTTGTATCCCCCTCTGAGATCTCTGGTGAGAAGAGGATCCGGGAAGTGTGATGATCACCTAATGTCCTGTGAAGTACCCTCTTTTTACACACACAAAGCTGCACCGGACAAAAACACACACACACACACACACACACACACACACACACACACACACACACACACACACACACACACACACACACACACTCTGTTGGTGTTGTACAACTGCAAGTTCAACGGTTTTATCAGTGCTGAGGGATTGTCGCCTTTGTTTCCTCAGTACAAAGGATTCAGCTCTCTCCTCCACATCCCCTGCTTTCTTTTATTCCACATCTCCATCCTTGTCAATCTCCATTTCTCTCACCTCCCCACGTCATCCATTCCTGTTTCTCTCCCCCCTCTTTGTACCCCTTCATCCCCACATCTGAAACAGCAGCGAAGGCTCCCATTGGTTGCGCTGGCAGAATCAGAGAAACGGGCAGCCAATAAGCTTTTGGGCTAACAGGGTCACTATTCTCCATGAAGCAGTGCAATTACTCTGCTGTCTACATCCCTGTCATGTATGCATATGCACCGCTTTCCCCGTCCTTGTAGCTACACTGCACATTTCCACTGTACATGAACATCCTTCTTGGTCATATGGTTTATTTACCACGGCTTGAAATTTTTCACAATCTTAGACAAGATATAATTAAAAAAAATGAGAAACCATATTAGAGTCTGAATGCCATTGAACAGACATTTGCAATCAGTTTATGCATTCAGGTCAAAGCTATGTACATATTCATCGTAAATTCTTCCTGTGTGGATGTGGCACCATGCTGCTCTTCAAAGACTGGGGAGGGAAAGCTGTCACACTCCCCATCCCCCTCCCCCTCGTTCCCCTCATTCCTTTTTCTCACTGTTTACTTGCCACACAGTTATATATTTGTACCACGTACCAGTCAGTCACTCAGTCACGCTGCATTTGCCTCTGCAAATTACACAGGTTTTCCTATTTTCTTCTGTGGACAGACGTGGCCTTTTCACTCAGTAAAATGCCAATGAAGCCATTTTACATTTTGACACCTCTATCGTAAACTGAGGAAGTTTGAAATACTAAATTCCAGGCTTTAAACAATCTTGTGTTATCGAGCAGCGTCAGGATTCCTGGGCCGCTCTTGTGGGATCTGATTGAGCATCAGGCCTAATTTGCATCATTCGATTCTCTCAACCGTGAAATAGCTTTGACCTTCCTCCATCATTAGTGACAGAGTGAGACAGAGTGTCCGTCTTACCCCACAACCCCAACCCAAAGCCTGCTCTTTTCCTTCTCTTTCATCCATCACACTCACTACTTTCCTGTCCTCCATGTCCATCATCTCTTCCCTTGATACCCAAATCTATCCATCGCTCACCATGTGATCACATTATTCAGCTCTACACTTATTTATTAGTCTTCTTCCTTCAATTTCTTTTCATCACCCTTTTCCCTGCACCTGTCTCTTTCGCAGAGGTATATCGAGGAGGCTTCAGCTGTCTTGGTTTTAAATTCCCCTGTTTGGCTTTCACCTATCTAACGAGCTGGAGGATTGAATTAATTTTCTTTTCTTCATGATACCAAAGGGATATAAAAACGCACTCCCACACTTCATACACACTCACAAACATGCACACACAGACACACACACGTTGAGCAGTACAGGGTGAAAGAGAGGCTGTTGCTTTGCAGGTGAGATGTCTCCAGGGAAATGTTTTCCTTCGCAGAAATCACCCGGCTATCATCACAATTGGTGGCTGCTCTGCTGGCTTGGAGAAGAAGATAGGATTTCACTTCCCATTGACCAACCCTTGGGATCGCGCCACCATTTTGGTATCTGAAACTCATTAGCCTTCAGAAAGGAAAATAAATAACACCAGAAATGAACTCTATTCATATCCCGTCTTGAGCCCGGTAATCAGAGCTGTGATGGCAGAGTCTCCTGTTTACATAAGGCGAGGTTTGATTTCTTTTGCAACACTAAGAGATCACATTTATCAGCATCACCTACAAAATGCTGCACTGATGGGTAAAAATAAGACTTAACACTCTGTATTTATTTTACAAACATGAGGTAATACAGTAAAATGGCTGATGGCGGTGACCAAGCTTTTTGGAAGCATGAGTGAGATAATTAATGAGTCACTTCAATCCACGCCAGTAATAAGGCCACAGATCCCCAAAGGGCAAGACTAATTCAAGGCTGTTCAGTCACTTGTCATAGTGTGTGTCACTCAAAGTGATTGGTGTCTACATGTTTTTTTTTTCAGACACAGGTCAAGTTTGATTAAAATATTTTATCTCCCTGCTATTCTTAACTCGTTCTCTCCAACTTGCACTGTTGCTAATGGTGTGATAATCTCTGCCCTTACTGGTTAATTACACCACAGGATAAACATTGCCACACAAAATGCTTTTCCTCAATACACTTATAAAAAGCCATGTAAATACTGGCTTATTTCTGTGCAATCACAGGCACACTTTGTGCAGCTTTGTGTAGCTTCAGCAGTGCGCGTACCAGACTTAATGGCTTGCAAGTCTTCTATGCCTACCAGCTGGCGGGTGTCCAAACCTCTGATCTGCAGAGGGAGCTCTTCATCGTTCCTGAAAAAACATTATGGTGCACATACAGTACCGTATCGACGCATTACACATCTGGGTTCAGTGCTGACTCTGCTCAGCTCTGAACCCAGAAGAAAAAGGTGATTTTCACATCTGTCAGCATGAGGAAATGGGCTCTGTAGCAGCTCCAACCTTCTCACTAATGAGGCAAAGTCCTATCCTGGATAACTGGACCACACTTGTAGTTGCCAAAACTGCTGGATGCACATGAATAAGATTAAAATGTGTAGCCAAGGGAAACCTCTGAATCAGGGAAACATTATTGTACTTAGCTTACTTGTGTGCAATGTCAAAGGCAAATTTCCCTCGTCTTGTGAAGGACAATAACGTTTCTGGGATTCTAATTCTTAGCTTTTAAGAACCTGCCTATGTAGGTAGTGTATATGGCATTTGAATCAGAGCATCCTGTGACACAAGTAAATATATGTTTCGAGTTTAACCATACCTAGTGATTTAGTGATAAGGTGGGGGTGACTTTTGATGGGATGTAAACCAATCTGTTCCCCTTTTAGCCCTAGCATGCTGCTAAAGTCTGCCGACTAAGCTGAAATGACCGCTGGAGATTTAACATAACGCCGTGACCCCTGAACCTCCAGATAAGATGACTTCATTCAGAGTTGTAGAGGAAAGTGTGATGTCAAATGGTAGAAATAGTGTGTTTACTATGGCAGAGTCTGAGAGAGTCGAGTGAAAACCTAAAGACGTAACGCCTGAGCAGAGACCATATGGTTGCGGGCAAGGTTACAATCTAATAAGCTAGATTCCTGGGCTGCCCTCTGTTGTTTGTTTACTACACTATATGTTTTCTGCCTGTGTGTTTGTGTGTGTGTGTCTTTTGATGTGTCTCTCAGTATTTGTAGCCATGTGCTCAGGTTTGAGCCAGAAAAAAACAGGTCAAAAAACCGCAGAGAGATTGAGAATCATCAGAACTGCTACAGCTAATTAAAACTGCCGGGCCTACGAGTAAAACAAAAGGATCCATGTTCACTAAATGTGAGGACTGACTGAAAGTGACTGCTCTTTTTGTTTACAAAACATTACATTTTGGATGAGCTAAGTTGGCCAGAATACAGAGCCACTGTCCGCTGTAGAGGGACATTAAATTATTTATTTGTCTCAGCCAGTGAAAATGCACTGAACTGTGGCTTTGCAAAAGAGTAGACTGTAACTGTCCATTACGTCAAGTTTTGTCTTGTGAGTTGTGAGGTGACAGAGTTAGACATGACAACACCGAGATGGCAGACACACAAAACAGGAAGTGCAGGAAGACAGTTTTAAAATATCAATGTACTTTATATACTGTCCATGCAGACCTTACTTCTTTTTTAACTTTATTTTTATTGTTTTAGGAAAACATAAAAACTACACAATAAATACATAGAATAAAATAACATAATATAGTATAGTATATATGGAGAGAAAAAAAACAAATACAAAAAAAAACCCTTTCAAAAATAAGTCAACCTCTTCATTCCAAGTTTAGCTGTTAATCGGTAAGTGATATTTCAAGTTCCACCAGAACCTGAAGTCTTGCCATGGATCTCGAAGAGCAAATAAACTGGAGTGCAACGAAATAGAAAGAAAAAGCTAATAATCCTTAATAATAATAATAGTAGTCGCCTTAATAATCACAGCAAGGCCATTTCAAAACCATATTTTCTAGTCTCTGACAGAGATTCAAAACTATTTTGCCTCATGGGGATACCCAGTTTTCATCTGTCCATTACACGCAAGACCTTACTTTCTTAAACTAGGATTCATATTAAACGATAAAGGAAACAATATTCTATATTTTTGTCAACAGATCCCATGAGATCCCATGAGAATCCTGTCTGTGGCTCCGTTCCTGTTGGGAAATGTCATGAAGAAATGTTTTTTAAAAAAGTATCACAAAAATGTAGTTTTGCTTTTTAAAAATGTTCGATAATTTCCTAAAGGAGCCGACCATTGGAGGGGTTTTTTTTGCTAAATTTATTCAAAGAAGAGTAAATAATGCATTTGTTGGGGACTATTTTCAGCTGCGGATTATTTTTCCTCATAAATTTTTCCAGCAGCAGGACAGTCTATGTGGGACTGACCTGAAATAAGCTACAGTGTTATCTGCAGAGGATCTTGAGCTTCTTATAAATCAAAGACTTGCAGAAATACTTGGATTTGGGGAATGAGAATCCATCAAGACTGAGTTAATTTTGTAAGTTTAGATTGTTGACAATATATTGGTTCATATATTTTTTTGTCAAAATATATTAAACAATATACCTGTCAATTCATGTCAATGTGTTTGTTCCACAAGGGTCAGTAATGAAAGATTGTCACAGAAAGGCAACAGATGGGACGCAACATGGTTATAGATAAATTCATAAATGTTCGCTCTACTTTTGAAGAGAACAAACAGTGCATGATGTGCTTAATTGGATGTTGCAGTGTTTTGTTTTTGTTTTTGTTTTCCCCTTTAATCCCACGTCCCAACACAGGACTCTCTTCAGCTGTCAGATGATTCCCAGAGAGAAAAAGAGGAAACAAAGACAGAGGGGGAAAGACATAGAAAGAGAGAGAGAGAGAGAGTGTGTGTGTGTGTGTGTGTGTGTGTAGGTTTACATATAGGATTCCAGTTTAATCTATTTTAGGTGCAAAGGGGATTTCACATAAAGGTTGAAATTCCAGTGCTGTGAAAGCTGAGACACTGAAAAAGATGTAGCACTTAGTTTTGTGACTTTTAGCCAATATTCATTTTTTACAGTTGCCAGTTATTAATGTAATCTGACGGACTAGAACGGATCAACTGCAGCACAATAGATGGTGCTTTGTTTCGACAGGTGGACAGTAGCAAAGAATTCACACAGTTTCTGGTCTCGTTTGCGTTCAGCTCAGAGAAAATAATTACAGCAAAAAAAAACTGGATGCACAGATACAATCACTTCTGAGGACTGAAACTTGCCCACTCTCTCTCTGTGTCTCTCTCTCTCTCTCACAAACAAACACACTTCATTTTTTGCCTGTCATGGATTTGATGATGTGGACTCCGCAGCACTGTTGTTCAGTATAATAGAGAGGAAAATAATAAAGCCTGCATTGAGTGTGAGCAAAATCAAGCAAGGAACAGAGTAGTACAAGACATCAAAGAAGTGAAGCAAAAGTATTGTATCTTTCTCAATATGCACAATCTCAGTGACACAACTGATGCAAAATCTGCCAACGGAGGCACGATAAGACCAGCAAGAAGAGCTGGATCTCACTACCAACCAAGTGTGCATCAGATACTCGTAGTGAAGATGCAAACAGCACAGAGAGATTTGAAACCACTGAGAAAGTTAACTCCAACGTCTCATAGTTCAGATTGTTTCACTTTTCTTGAGAGCTTTGTTCACTCTGAAAAGGCAACTATACTATACTATACTACTATACTATACTACTATATGATAAGTATGCAGTGTAGTGAAATGGTTGACATCCCATCTGTGTGTGCTACAGTTTTAACTGGGTCGTGAAGCTGAATGTGTTTGAAAACACCCTCCAGTCCAGTCAATATCGCTTGACCCCTCCACATTTTCTGCCCTCAAAAAACATTCAGTGTGTGATTACACGTGCATGGTGATCTCACTGAGGACAGGCTACTTATACAGTATTCATGTTAATATTCAAGTCATGACAGTTTGTGAATAAAATGAATGTTCCACATACTTTCCTGCAATGAAAACACAGTAGATCTTTTCTTTCAGTGATGTGTGTTTCCATCCGCCTCTTTGTATGCGAAGTTTCAATATGTGCATTAAAAAAGACGGACCTAAGTGGAAATGCTGGAAATAGTAAAAACAATTCAAAATGTTTTCCACATCCACGTCGTTTTTGTTTTTGATGCAGGTGCTCTTTCAGTTACATTATCTCATTGCACCCTCTCCTTCGACAACGGTTGAATGGCACCTGACCAGGAGAAATATTGCTGCTCACCAACGAAAAAAACGAAAAATATTCACATAACAGAAGTGGATAGAAATACACATTAATTTGCTTTTGCTTTTTCAGATTTTCTGGAATTTTGGTTAAAACTTGACAAGTGTCTCTACTGTTGTCCAATAAAGCATAATAATAATCTTAAATACAATTTTTAAAAAAAATGCTTAACATTGTCCCAAGTTTCAAGTTTAAGATATCCTGTTAACTAACAGACAAACAAACAAGACAGAAACAGAGCTTCCAAGCTTCTTAACCATTTCCTTAGTAATCGAGCATAGAACAGGACAGGTAAACTATATATAGTCCACTAAATATTCAGTGATTAATTGCTAGTATGTTTTATAGATTAGCTGATCGTGACTAATCACTTTGAGTAACTTCTGCTGCACTGAGAGAAACTGATACAGACTAAAGCTATCAGTGTCATGGGACTTGCCAGTCAGACTGCCTCCTGTGCCTGGCGCCCCTCACTGAGGTTTCAGTGTTGGTGAAGTTCAAAGTGAACATGACACACACACACACACACACACACACACACACACACACACACACACACACACACACACACACACACACACACACACACACACAAATGACCTTTAGGGCTCATCTCCTTTCTAATCCACTTAACGTTGTGTATCTTCTCCACACACTCCATCCCAGACAGCTCCTGTCTGAATTCAGGGACATTTATAGTGTCTGTATGTGTCTGTGTGTGTGTGTGTGTGTGTGTGTGTGTGTGTGTGTGTGTGTGTGTGTGTGTGTGTGTGTGTGTGTGTGTGTGTGTGTCTGTTGGGGCGGTACTCAACAAACAGTCGTTGCAACATTAAAATTATTTTTAGCATGATGAAAGTAAGTTGTTTTCAGGCATGTGATGTTTGTTAAAGAAGTCATTTGAGGACTGGAAGAGATTCTCTCCCCCTTAATGAACAAGCAGACTTGTATTTTTATTTTTTCATTATTTTTCTTCTGGGGTGTTACATTAGCTTGTTTGAGCTTTTGTTTGCTGTGTTGTGTGTTGCTCCTCTGTGACCGTCAGGCATTGTTCTTGATGCACTATTCAGTTTCAATGCGATTTTGGCTGACTTTGATGCAGGTAGAGAGCGGAGGCTAGAGTTTGGCTTCCACAGCTCGTGCCACCTTTTGCTAACTAACTCTCAGTCTCACTTTGCTGCACTTCTCAGGAAAGATGCAGACACATGTCAGTTCAGAAAAATCACAAAGATCTTTGAAGTTTTTTTGCAATCACCTGGTTAGAGGGGAAACACTACAGTAGGATGCTACGTGAGTCAGAGAGCGTCTCTCGTTTCGTGGAACATCATACCCTGTGCGAGGAGACTGTCATCAGTGATGCTTCCCCAAAGGATGATGAAGCACGTGTATGTGTAATTTGTTAGGTGTGTGTGTGCTGTAGGCCTCTTGCTGTGCTGCAGACTCATGTTGTCAGGAGTGTATGAGAGGATTAAGACTGACAGTGTGGATATGTTACCTTGCATCGTCTGCTCAACAGCTTGTCTACACAGTGTATGTGGTGTGTATGTGTGTGCGTGTGTGTGTGTATGTTCAACCTGGGCCCATAATTATCAATTTTATTAAGAGAATTACAATTAGAGTGTATTAAAGAGCCACTTTTTGGCAAAAGTTTTTCTCTAAGACAAATTTATCAATCAACTTATTCCTTTAAAGAGTAACCTAACAGGAAGCACCAGGCTGATGTCACAGGGTCCTTGAGTACACTTACATCATTAGCAAGGTGAGGACAAGATTTTTTTGAGGGGAGTTAAGTTGCTCTTTAAGAGCAGCTTTCAACTGATCACATCAGTCACATCACAATCACAAAAACTTGCAGGAATAGCCAGACAGAAGCAAGGATTTCAGCTGCCTCATTGTATGTTCCTCTAAAAATCATCATATTTTACGCAGTGAGGCTTTATTCTGCAAAAACATATATGTATAATATATAAATATGGATTCGTAAATATGGAATTAAATGATGGGAAATTGGCTGAAATGGAAGCAAAAGCTGGAGCAGGAAATGTGCATCACAGAAATCAGACCAGATTGGGAATTTACTACCACACTTTAAAAGAAGGTCAGCTTTATTATTGTTTGCACACCTGTCAAGTTTTAAGAACAAAAGGGAAAAAAAATGGTGTAACATTATGTAAAATGTGTGTATGAAAATGCAAATAATAGATGAAAATTATAAATACTGCTTAAACTAATATATTTGTCATCGTGACAAATTATATTTTATACAATCACTCCAGAACATGATGTCTCAGAAACCAAAGAAACTAAAGTTTTAAAGTCATCTTGGATCTACTTTTAACCAGATTAAAAGACTTTCTGGAGGATGCTAACGAACTGCTTCATAGCTTTTATTCTTAAACCTGCAATAACTGATTTTTTGCCACATCGGGGCAGCAGAAACAAGCTGTGAACACAACACAGACATATCATCTTTTAAATTGATATGTAAACATTGTTAGCGAAAAAGTTGCTTATTTCCACATCCAGCAGTTACAAAATACCAACATCATTCATTTGGAGTCATATCTTTGGCCACCTGTTGAATGTAAACCCAATAGTCAGTCTTCTTTTAGTTGTGTTTTGGTCTCTACCACCTCCTAAGGGAAATATCTGTCTCTTTAGCTGCTAAACGCGCCACTATGTGTCCCAGCTAGGCTCTAACTGTGTCTGGCTGCGGTTGGGTGCTGAGCAGGTCGTGTACAGTAGGTTTTTATAGCTTTTTTGCCGAAAACAGCTGTCTGCTGTGGCCGAAAAAATGAGAGCAGTGAGAAGGAACCAGGACAGTACAGGTACACTGTACATATTGTCACACTGTTTTCACATTTATTTCACATTGGTACTATTAAAAAATATATATCAATGCTTTAAGTTTGCAAGTGGGAGGAAAAGTAAAAGATTTTAAAAATTCACCTTTGGCAGATTGATAAATACAAGCCTTGGTGTGCATTTGGTTTAGAACTGCAAGAAATCTCTGTCGTGTAAACTGCTTTGGTCAAGCATCTACTTCTGTAATCTTATTTTCCTCCAATAATGCAAGAATCTTACATAATAAAGTGTTCCAGATACAAATGAAACAAGCCTTCTGAAACAGGAAAAAGTGTATACTGGGAACAGGTGAAATGATGTGAACGTGAGACCAAATAGCTCGTTGAAGTTTGTATATTTTTTTAACTAAGTACTGGATCCTACATTATTAATTATTTAAATACTGTACATTGCAATGAGCTGTCCAGTGACACTCTACTGCAGCAGTCAACCCAGAGGTTTTTGTTTGTGTCTCTAATCAGCTAAAGGTCAAATCAGGCAGCATGTCAGTCTAAATCAGTTCACACTCACTGCCTCAGTGACTCAGTTCTTAGAGGAGGAAGAGGGTGAAGCTATAGTAGGATTGCATGTCACGGAACGCCGTCATGAGTATCGTCTCTCTTTGCAAACTTCAAAAACAACTGCAGTGTCCTTCACATTAGACACTGCAGCTCACTGAACTGATGTCAGCTTGGAAAATGTTCAGTTTTCTTTCTGAACATTGGGAGCTGTGGCTTATGGTCACATTGTTCTTGTCTGTCACTGATTATCACTGTAATAATGGTCATGATGTAGGAAAGTGACCAAAAGTTTGTGAATCTGTTCATATTCTTTCTGTTCCAGTTTTTTATCCGTATTTAATCCTTGTGTCCCCCTCCAGACGTCCTACGCCTCTTCACTGTGGGGATCCTGCTCTGCAAAGTTCTTCCAAGGGCTTATTCCATTTCTTTCCCCTAATTATGTTGTGATGACAGTTTTCCTTTGTT
This sequence comes from Xiphias gladius, assembly GCF_016859285.1. Taxonomy (NCBI): domain Eukaryota; kingdom Metazoa; phylum Chordata; class Actinopteri; order Istiophoriformes; family Xiphiidae; genus Xiphias; species Xiphias gladius. The sequence goes on along the minus strand of NC_053413.1, from coordinate 12,459,539 downwards.
ATTATCAAGAGTCTTAGCACCATTGTTTTTTCACCTACTAGATTACAATGTGGGAATTGTGAGTCCTTGCTGAGACTTAAATTTAGGTTAGAGGAGACACAAAAAAACTTTATTCACTTCAGACTTAGAAATCAAACCTCTATGTTGACTTGGACTAGTTGATATTTCTTGCAGATTAATATGACCAGACTGAGATTTTACAGACTTTAATGAAATCATAAGTCTCTGCTTTGAAGAAATTTACCACAGTTGTCTTCACCCCTGACCGTTTACATTCCCATCCCCCCTTCAGTGTAGTTCTCCTCCACACTTGATACTTGCTTAATATGGAGTGACTAAGCACAGATTTAATATTGGACTCACAGCTACTTAGCAATGGAAAGTACAAACTGTCAGCTTTCCTCTGGAAATAAAAATGTCAAGTTTGAACCTTGGTGTATTTACAACAATAAAATGTAAAAGCTTTCTCTAATAACCTGCTGACTGCTCAACTGCTCCTACGTCACTGACACTAAATTGTCTCCCTCAGAGGTTTTTATTTAATGTGTGTTTGTGTGCGTGTGTACGTGTGTGTGTGTATGTGTGTTTGTGTGTGAAAGAGAGAGAGAGAAAGCCATACAAAGCTTAGGCAGGAGGGATACTAGGGTTGAGGAGATCCATGCTCTGCTGGCCAAATATAAAGGCTTATAAAGGCTACAAGTCAGCATGGATGACCTATTTACGGTCAGACACAATGCCTCACAAACAAAAATACACACCAGACAATTTCTGCAACCTTATTTTTCTCCACAGTTATTTGGGAAATGTCTTTTCTTGGCAACACCATTTTTAATCAGACTAAACTGACTATATAAATCAGGTGAAACAACGGCCGTTTGAGACATCTGCCCGTGGTCATCAGTGTTGTGGTGATGTATGTGTGATTGGGGAGGGATATTGTTCCCCAACATCTGTTCATTGTGTCAGCAATCTAAAATTAGTTATTTTTAGCTTTCTTCCAATTCTTTTTCCATTTTCTCTGGACAGCTGGCCTGTGGCAGACTCTGCCTTCCTAACTATCTGGCAGGTTGTGAGATTTGCCACTGCTGTTGCCTTAACATCTGGCCGATGTTAATTTACAGTGTGTAGTGTGGATTTGGGGACTCCTGCTGTGATTTTGTGTGTGTCAGCTGTCCAGGTGTAGGAACATGCTGTAAGACTAACCCTGTGCTCTTTTATTTTGAAGCAGAATATGGATGCAGTCAGATCCACATAAGGAAACACACTGCTGATAGAACCACCTGCTGCAACAATAGTAGAAAAACCTATCCTCGGTATTTGGCATAGGAGTAAGAGTAAAGGTGGATATTTATTCACCTGCTCACTGGATGATGCGCAAACTCCTCTGGGTCTAAGTGTTTGATGGTGTGTGTGTGTGTGTGTGTGTGTGTGTGTGTGTGTGTGTGTGTGTGTGTGTGTGTGTGTGTGTGTGTGTGTGTGTGTGTGTGTGTGTGTGTGTGTGTGTGTGTGTGTGTTTTTTAAGGATCCCCGCCTGCCCTTGAGTCAAGTAGTGAGGACTTTGTCTGCCTTGACGATGTCAGCTCACTGATTCATGCTGCAGCTCTGCCACTGACCCATAGAATGACTCTCAGGGGGGTGTGGAGACAGGTTGCATCCATCACACTGCCTTAGAATTTAGCAGATTTACACTAACGGACACACAGACACTGTATACACTTGGAAGAAAAACCAAGAGTTTAAAGCCATTCTAGCACCCTAAGCACCGCAGTGCTGTGAGCTAAATGCTAATGTCAGCATGCTAACATGCTCACACTGACAATGTTAGCGTGCTGATGTTCAGGCATTATATCCCTAACATCTTCTTTTATCATTTTAGCACAATTACATTTACAAATGAGCAACAAATACAAACTGCAACGGAAGCTGGTTTTAACATCATTAGTTTTGCAGGTGGTCATAAACCAAAGTACTGATAAACAGAAATCTGGACCTGAAGATGGCGCCAGATGGAACCAAATTTCATGGCAATCTACCCTACACTTAGAGATATTTCAATAAAAAACAAAAACTTCGATTTCATGTTGGCGCTAGAGAAAACGTCAGGTTATCATAAAAATTATGAGGATTCATCATCTGGGCACCATTATTGTCTGCACAAAATTATGAGCCAATCCACTGAGTAGATGTTGAGATATTTCACTGAATTGTGAAGTGTAACGTCTGACCTCTTGGTGGCATTGAAAGAAAAATCTGAGGAATGTGTCCTTCAGAGACCCTAAATGTCTTTTCTAAAGTTCATGGCAAACCATCCAATAGTTGTCGAGATATTTTACTCTGAATCACAAATCTCAACCTCGTTGTGGCACTAGAGGAAAAGTCAGGGGCCCGCTAAAGTCACAAGGATTCATCCTCAGGGGGGCATGAATGTCTGTACGAAATTTCAAATAGTTGTCAAGATATTTAAGTCTGGAACAAGGTGGTGGCCAGCTGACAGACTGACTGACCAATATTTCCAATGCTTGAGCCGTGCCACTACGCAGCTAAACATCCTTAACTTTTAGTGGAGTAAAAGGTGCGAGAAGAGGAAATATCATCATGTCACTGACACAAAAAATTATCCAGACAGTGTGGGGACCTGTACACATATTTTCATATAAATTGCTCATTATTTCAGAACATCTGCATACACGTTTGTTTTCCAGATCTCTCTGTTCTTCTCCTGGGCTCTATTCCATGGAGACAGTGAGGTTTGCTGCTCTGTTGTTGTGGTCATGGTGAGTTCTTGCTAGTTTACAGTGCGAGGCTGAGTTGTTGCTGAGAAATGGGTCAGTTTGTGTGGCAGTCTGCACAACAGCCTCTCTGCGCCTGCATTTTGTATCCCAGTGAAAGGAAATATTGTGCCAGATTTCAACCAGATCCTTCAGATACAGGACCTGTAAACAGTGTTTTCCAGGCCTGTCGAAAACTGTGGGACTTTGTGTGTGTGTTATCGTGTGAAAATATGAATGTTGTGCATGTGTGCAAAGAATTTATGTCTGCCAGCATTTAAATTTAGCTTAAAACCCATTTTATCCTGTTTTGTCCCATTGATGCCAATGCACTGGAACAGTCAGATATGATTAGGCATTCAAGAGGCTGTTTTGTAAGTCCAACTTGCTAGAAAGAGACTTCAGGTGAAGCCCTCAGCAAAGAGGGAAACTGGCAACTTTTGGCTCTCTTAACTGTGTGGCACGTCCCTCTGAACACTGCCCATTAAGCACAAATCAACCCATATATTATTAATCTGTTTGGCTCTTCCTCCTTCCACTGCCAGCATCAGAGTGCATTTTAACATGATACTCCCTGGTGATGATGATATATTCTCTCTCATTTCCACTTCATCTGAAAAACAAACATCCAAGCAAGAGTTCAACATCTGGGGTTTCTGTTAAGCTGCTTTTGTCTGAAAGCAAAAAAAAAAAAAAAAAAAAAAAAAGTCTTCTTTCCATGCTTTCTTATTAAGCAGCATTTTGCTAAAGTATTTTTACCCTTTCCTGTTAACTGGATGGACACTGAGTTGTGTTCAAGATCTAATGCCAGGTGCTCTTTGACTGTCTCTGAGTTGAAAACAGTGTGTGGGAGAGATGACAGGTTGCCTGAAGGAATGTTAAAGCACAAGTGATTCATCTCATCTTGGTACATGGAGGACCAAAACGATTTTTAATTCATACCCAGCAAAATGCCACATCCTACACATACACGCATCAACACATACCTGATCATCATAATATGACTTGAGTACACAGTGATTCAAACACCCAGTTTGCTTCACATTTCATAGGCTTGGCGTGCGCAGCTTCCAGGCATAATATGATTGTTGAGGAGATCACTCTGTGTTTATGCGTCGTGATAATAAATTCATTGTGTTTGTCAAAATGCAGCAGACAGTCTCAGTGCTGCAAAGAGAGCAGAGAAGATGCAACATGCATGAATTAAGCTGAAGCAAGAAGCTCCGAGTGTCCCGGTTCTCCAACTGAAACCATAGATAAATTAGTGAAAAGACTAAATTTAATTAAGTATCTTAAACGGATCCGTGTCCCTATAATGGGGTCTCGTCAGTTGTATTTTAATGCCGTGTCATGATATGTGTCAAATCTCCACAGTTTTCAGTACCATATTACTTAAACTGCAGGATGCATAGATAATTTACAGCCTTTGAATGTAATTTTTATGAGCCTGGGAGATGATGGATGATAGGCTCCATCTTTCTTTTTCACATCTTCTTCATGTCGTTACTCACAATTCTCTTTTTTTTATTTCTCTACTCTCTTCTTCCATTGTGTTCCTGTCATCCCTCCCTCTCGTCCTGCAGGTGTATGGTGTACTGACCCTGCCTGCGACAGGCAAGGAGTCAGAGGACCAGGGCCATGATTGGGTCTCCTGGCCCTGGTGGGCGTGCCTTAGTGCCATGGCCGAGGGTGTGGCGATGGGTCCTGGCTGCTTCTCTGGTTGCCATGATAACATTAATGCTGCCAGGAAGGAGCCAGGCCTGTCCGCCACGGTGCGAGTGCTCGGCTCAGCTGAGGTCGGTGTCGTGCCAGCGGCGGAGGCTCACCAACATCCCAGAGGGCATTCCCACAGAGACACAGCTCCTGGATCTCAGCAAGAACCGGCTCCGCTGGGTGCAGGCGGGTGACCTTGCACCGTACCCGAGGCTGGAGGAAGTGGACCTCAGTGAGAACCTCATTGCCACATTAGAGCCCAATGCCTTTGCCACCCTCCAGAGTCTTAAAGTGCTGAAGTTAAGGGGAAACCAGCTGAAGTTAGTGCCGATGGGGGCCTTCGCCAAGATGGGCAATCTGACCAGCCTGGACCTGAGCGAGAACAAGATGGTGATTTTATTAGACTACACCTTCCAGGATCTGAGGAGTCTGAAACATCTAGAGGTGGGAGACAACGACCTGGTTTACATATCCCACAAGGTGAGCTGTCCAGCATCATGTTAGTACGTGATTGGTTTAATAATATTACACTGGATAGAAGAACATTTACTTTATTTTAAAATATTCTCCTTCTGAATTCCAAAGGCTCAGACTTTCATACTGATAGTAGTGGAAAATGTTTTGAGGTTTTAAATAGACAGTGATGCCAAGCAGCTATTTTTGCCAGCTGTAGTGTTGGTAGCAATGCACGGTTTTGCTCAGAAATACTGTATGTAGCTCAACATTTTGAGAAATAGGCTGTCTTGCCAAGTCTTACCTTCTGAGAGAGCCAGGCTAGCTGTTTCCCTTTGTTTCCAGTCTTCATGCTGAGCCAAGATACCTGGCTGTTGGCTGTAGCCTTATATTTAATGTTGAGTTATTCATTTAGCAACATTAATCTCAATCTTTTCTATCTTGCAAGCATTATTATGTGAGGAAAATAATATTGTGGGTTATGAGTTTGAGGTAACTTTGCAGTACTCGTGGCTCCACAAACTCCTAGAATTTCTTGACAGAAATGAAATAGACATTTACATCCATATTTTACAAGACATGTACTTGCTCATGTCATGCTAATGGCCCTTTAGGTTTCTTTCACCAGTAAGGTGTAAACACACCTTCTTTCTTTAGTTTGTTTGTCTAGATATCAAAAATGAACATTCACATTGTCCCCTGTATTTTCCAGGCATTCTCAGGGCTGCTGGGGCTGGAGGATCTCACAATAGAGCGTTGCAACCTGACATCTATCTCTGGCCAGACACTGTCCTACCTCCGCAGCCTGGTCACTCTTCGCCTCCGTCACCTCAGCATCACTGCCCTGGAGGACCAGAACTTCCGCAAGCTCTCCAACCTGCGGGGTCTGGACATCGATCATTGGCCGTACCTGGAGTACATCTCCCCCCTTAGTTTCCAGGGCCTGGACCTCCACTGGCTCTCCATCACCAACACAAACATCACCTCTGTCCCCTCTGCCTCCTTCAAGAACCTGGTGCATCTCACCCACCTCAACCTGTCCTACAATCCCATCACCACACTAGAGCCCTGGGCCTTCAAGGACCTGCTGAGGCTGAAGGAGCTCATCATGGTAAGCACAGGGTTGATGTCAGTGGAGCCCCATGCCCTTGGAGGCCTCCGACAGATCCGGGTCCTCAACTTCTCCTCCAACGACCTGCAGACTCTGGAAGAGGGCTCCTTCCACTCTGTCAACAGTCTGGAGACCCTCAGAGTGGATGGGAACCCTCTGATGTGTGACTGTCGTCTGTTGTGGATCCTGCAAAGACGCAAGACCCTCAACTTTGACGGCAGAGTGCCGGTGTGTGCAGGGCCGGTGGAGGTGCAAGGAGTCAGCCTCAGCACCTTCACCGATTCTGCACTCTTCGATCACTTCACATGCCAGAAACCTAAGATACGCAACCGTAAGCTGCAGCAGGTAATGATTACATTTAAGTTTAATACTTTGCAAAAACTGAATAAACTGCTAATGGTTTGATAACTGAGGTTATGCTAATAGCTTCTACAAGTTACAGATTTTTCTGTGTTTATATTCTGCTGTGTTTTCTGACTCTCCTGCATTTATTAGTCCATGTGCTCCTTTCCTACACCTCCCGCAGGTGGTTGCTCGTGAAGGCCAGCCAGTGAGTTTTCTGTGTCGAGCTGAGGGAGAACCTGCACCTGCTATTGTCTGGATTTCCCCACAGCGCAGACGGATCACAGCTAAGAGTTCAGGGCGAATCACTGTTCTCCCTAGTGGCACCCTGGAGATCCGCTACGCCCAACTTACTGACAGCGGAACATACATCTGTATTGCCAGTAACGCTGGAGGCAATGACACCTACTTCGCCACACTCACAGTGCGTGGCCAGCCGTTAGACGCCGCCTCAGCCTTCTTTCTCAACCGCTCGCTTTACAACAGCGAGTTCTTCAATGACACAAATCTGAACAGCACACGTGTTTTCCTCAAGTTCACCTTGGACCTGACCACAATCTTGGTCTCCACGGCAATGGGTTGCATCACTTTCCTGGGGGTTGTCCTCTTCTGTTTCCTGCTGTTGTTCGTGTGGAGCCGGGGACGCGGCCAACGCAAGAACAACTTCACAGTGGAGTACTCTTTCCGGAAATCTGAACCCGCCACTGGAGGCTCCTCGGGAGGGACCAGGAAGTTCAACATGAAGATGATATGAAACAACGCAGCCAGGGGTCCCTTGGGGGAGGCATGAGCACGTCCCAAAAACGTGTTTGACACACGCAAACGCACACAGCCACTGACTCGCAAAGAAGTTTGAAAGCACAATATAAGTTCCTGTCTAGGGCTCCATTCAAAATTGAGCGCCCACATCAAAACCCGAGCCATTACTTGATTTGGTTTGATTTGTGAATGAAATCAAAATCATCCTGATCTCTCTGCCTCTCAGTGGTTATATTCAGCATGTGGTGAAAAACATGTTTGAATGATACTGTAAGGAACTACAGTATTGATAGATTTGAAAGAGCTGTTTGTCATCCATGCTTGATAGAGTTAAGAATTATAGGAGAGAAGTTGTGAATTGGCATGATTACTGAGCTGTGGAATACTGGTTGTCCTGTGTCTTGGTTACACTAATGAGAAAATGAAAAAGATTTCCTTTTCATTAAAATTCCCTTTACTTTATTCTGTGCAGCCAGGATTTTAAGACAAATGTGATCTAGCTACCATCCTTTTATAGAATTTGTAGCTATACTCTTCAAAAGTCTGCCTTGTTAAGAGTTATGCATGTAGAGTTGCAATTGAAAGTTAAATTGTAAATTTATACCGAAAAATAAAAAGCACATGGGTTTGAAAGAAAATTTGAATATGTTTTCTATAGAATATTCAGTTTAACAGCCAGCTTTATCTATTCTGACCACAGCTGAACAGTGAGGAGGATTATATCGGCTCAAACACTTCATCAACATTATCATATGTCATTTGTTTTAATGAACGAAAGCTTAGTGGATGTAGACTATGATCTGATTATATCTGGTACGAGGGAATCGATTTGGATCATTCACATAAATGACAAATAGACAAACAAAACATGATTTGGCCTTTTCTTCGTGAGATTTTGCGACAACGTTAGCTGTGTGAGTTTGGGACGAGCGCACTAGCCGTGAGCTGCCATAGCTGCCCGTGGCCTGGAGGGTTTGGTTAGGAAGTCAACCCCACCTGACACGGGCCGCTACGGTAACCATAGCAACCTATACAAGAGAGAGCAAGGGGGACCGGGCTGGTGGTCACACGAGGGTTGCTTGTCGAAGGGGAGGGAAAAAAGAAGCCAATGTAACCTCTGCTTCCTCTCCCCAAGATCACAAGCCCCTCTTTCATCAATAGGAGAGGGACGACCCACCAGCCTCCGGCCCCTGTCCTTGCCCTCTGCTGTGTTGGTGGATGCCTGACCTTCCCAGTGCTGCCAGGGGGGAGCAGCCTGGAGAGTTGGGTCATGCTCAGAGGCAGACAGAGGACACACAGTGACACCATGGAGGGGTTCACATAAACATCTACACACTCATCCTAGTAATGGGAAACACACATAGCCACACATGTATAGCACCTTTTCTCAGGAAAAGTGAACTAACTAGCCAACAGAGTGAGTGTAACCACACATAGTTACTATGTAAAAATATTACATTCCAACATAACTGTATGTAGAACCGTAAAGCCAAAATTCATTCTCTGAGAGAGAACTGATGTAAATTTGTGAGTGAAGAAACAAAGCCATAGTATCTGTGGGTTATTTTTTTTATATACAGTAGTGTGTGCATGATTCAGTTATATAATGATAATTATTGCCATTGCCATCTTACAAGCTGTTGTTATGATCACAAGACCATCTGCAATTGGTGGGCTTGCATAAAGTTGTACTCCCTAACACACATGCACACACACAAAACCAACATCGATGTAATCTGAATTGTTAGGAACAACAATCACAGTTACACATGAATAAACATAAAAAATTGACAATGCACAACAGCCATCACAAAGTGTGACGCTGACTGCTCTCTCTCTGTCTCTGAGACGGTCGGTGTGCAAATGTCTCTGCCCCCCTAGCCCAGTGCATCCCCCCTCCTCACCCCCCCCCCCCCCACCCCCCCTCATACACCCCCACTGGGTCCTCCTTTGGGAGGGGTCCCTGGCTGGAGACCGAGGATTCAAATGTAAATGAAGTCGTGTTAACCCTACCCACACCATGTGCATCATATAGTGGAGAGTAGTACTGTGGTTTTAAAAACAACAACAAAAAAAAGACAAAAAACTTTCTTTGAAATGTTCTGTTGCTTCTCCGTGACCTTTTTGCTGTTTACCTTTTTAAAGCTCCTCGTCCTCCATGTGGAACTGTTCTGTTCTCAAAACTCAATAAAGTTCACTAACACCAGACAGTGCCAGTTCACATCTCAGCGGGCATATCAACTGAAGCCGGGCTGAGAAATATCTTGATCAAGAAACCAGACCTAATCCGATGCAGTGGTTCTTAATATAGCTGCACGAGTTAAATCGGAGGCGTTACGAGATGATTAACAGGATAAGAAAGAAGTAAAAATGTAGGTTTTCAAAATACGGGATAGTTTTTGAAAACTTTAAGATGTAGCTTAGCTAAAAGTGTTTACTAAGTAGAGATTTACGCATCACTAAATTAAAACTGGTTGCACCGTACAAACTAGTCCTTATGTAGCGATTAGTTTACTAGGCGGTAATTCTTTACACCCAGTACCTGCCTGGTGTAACTGTTACATAACTAACTGAACTGACACAGCTAATGTTAGCTTCTTTGTGATAGAATACGGTGGACATATCTGACCCAACACTTGTTCAAAATGTTGTCTCAAAATAGTGTAAATTTTAAATGATCTTTCACCAAATTAAATAAATAAATATCACCCCGATTACAAAACTTTATGCTAACAACATTAGGTTAGTTCTTATCTGAAACACATATTTCATACATGTTCACACATATGAATATAACAAAATCCTTAATAGCTGGGGTAACCCAGTCCTGTTACTAACTGAACCAACTGACATGGCTAATGTTAATGTTATGACCTGTTTTAGAGAAAAGAAGTAATGGAATATGGTTGAACATATCTGACCTGACACTTATCACTTATCACTTTATTAATAATGTAAACGATTGAGATTTTAAATTAGATTCCACCAAAACAAAATATATTTCAAAATGTTATCTCAATAACGTTAAATGGCCAGGTGACATTGGTTAGGTTAAAGAGAAATTAGCATGTGCAACATAGGGGTTGCAAGTAGACACTGCTTCATTTCCGGGGTCATACTATAAACAAATTTGAGAACCACTGATCTAAAGCAGACCTACAACAATGTCTAAAGATAAGCATATGGTTTGGAAAGAATTTTCCTCAGGTATGAGAGGACCTCAAACTCTCAAGGCTTTTGCAAAATAAATCCTCCAATCTCTATTTTTGTCCCTTGTGAGGGATGATGAAACCTCTGCTTCTGTGTCAGGATGAATAACTGAACAGCTGTTAAAGATTCATGAGGCTGAATGAGAAGAGATTAACAAATTGGCCTGGTTTTTACACTGTCTTTAACAGTGTCAGCGACCATTTTGGCTCATACGGTGTTGAGAACAGGACATTGCCTTCATGGACATTTTCTCTCCCTGAGCCGACCCTTTTTTGTTTCCATTCCCCAGTATTTCTCAGTGGTTTAGAAGACAGTGAGAATGTCTGTAGTGATTGTTGATGGTGTTATTGTGTAAGCATCAATCACAAATGTAAGCATAGATGAGGGTGTGGTTCATTTTATTATCTACTCCTTCTCCCTCTCTTTACCGTCCTCCTCCCCTCTTCCTGTCCCTTTTCTTCTTAACACTTCCGACCCTCGTTGTCCCTGTTCACAGTATTAGGCTGGAATATGGTTGTGTGGTAGTAGACACGTGTTCTGTGTGGTCGGTGAGTCAGTGTTGTCGTGTTATGATTTGTTGCTCCTTGTGATACCATCAAATACGGAGCAGTGATTGGATCAGTGGAGACAAAAGATGAAAGGGGTGACCCAGGTTCCTAAAAAAAAAAGAAAACATTGGTTCCCATTTCACGCCCTACCCATTCCTGAAAGAAACCATTTCTGGAACTTTCCCGCTCTGCACAGTGCCACTCTGGGATCTTTCTCTGGATATGAAAACCCATGGACTGTACTGTATGTATTTTCTCTGCTGATATCTTGTCACACTTCAACTTTCAAATAGCAAAAAGGGGGGTCAGGGGTTGGGTTGTTGTAAAACTGTGAGCCTTCTCTCACTGTCTGCCTACTGTGGTTCACTGAGTCATTTTAACAAGGAAGCAGTCCATTCATAGAAAACTGACATTTCAATGTTGGTCAGGGTTGGAAATAAGCACTTGTATCTATTCAAGATCCACAAGTCCTTGGAAGTTGCAAGGGATTCATTTTGCTTCAAGCTGAATGCTCTCTCAAAAAAATCTATCCTGTCCCCACTTAACTTAAATTTCCTCCCAGAGGTGCATTATCAAAGGTTTTCAGATTATGTTGAACATTTTAATTGATATAAAAAAGACTTTGCCAAACAGTTCTTCAGCAGCTCTGCAGCCTCAGTCTGGCTGACCGACACCCAGTGTTTGTAGATACCAGTGGAACTGAGCCTGATTCCTCGAGAAAGTAGGTTGAGCGATCCCAAGCTCCCTCCTACGGTTTGTCCTTGCCCCGGGTTGGTGTACCATAGTCTAGACGCCTCATTTACAGCGGCAGCAGCAGCAATCTCACTATTAGGGATACTTTCCACCGGGGAACTCTTCAAAGACGCCGACCAAAACAAGACAAACCCTCAGATACTGATAATCACGGCGTCACTACCAGCCAAGCTTGAATTATTCATTTTTTGTTTTGGAACATTATTTTCATTGTATTTATGGGTTAGACAGAGCTTTGCTCTCAACACAATTTTTACTATTTTGACAGGAAAAATTTTAGTCTCACCTTCAAGGCTGCACTTCTACAGCCTTGGCCTTCTGTCATCTCTGACTCCATATTAGCTCCAAATGAATCCATCTTTTATTCCAGATCCTACACCTGCCGTTTTGATCAGATTAGACTTGAGTTGAATTAACAGAGCTGAGAGGAGCAGTAAGGGGATGACGGAGAACTGAGCTTGGCTGATTGGTTGATTGCTTGGCTTATTAGTCCCATTCGTGTAACAGACCTCTCAGAACAGGGTGTCATACGATTCCTGGAGGCTGAATTCATGGTGTTACTTTAACTTTAGAAATATTGTCTATGGCATTTTCCTCTAATTGGGCACAGAGATGATAATGCAAATAGTCACATTCATGTATAATTGGACATGTAGCGGAGCATTGCTGAAGGATTGTTTCAAGAACCTTAGACAGACAACTGCTCCATTGTAACCTTGACCAGACAAGTGCAGGTGCCCCCCTTTCTATGTGGCAATACTGATCCCCAGTGGTTAATATGAGTAACAGCAACAAATGGGAGCATTCTGTTGCCGCTAATGTACAAGTATTGTATGTGGTAGGAAAATAAACCAACAGCTCTGGGTCTCATACAGTGAAACACTAAAGAGAGTAAATTGACTGTTAGCCTCATAAGTCAGTGCTTCACTGATTTTCTTTTTATAGCCATAGCGTGACCTCCTCTCCACTCTGGATGCCTGGGGCAATGTTTTGCTCACACAGGCACCTGTGTGGGAAGAGGTGTTATCAGGACAGGCCTCCGTCTGATCAAAAGCCACAGTTCCGACCTGGTTTGCTGGGACTCAGTCTGTAGATTAGACAAATACTTTCTAATGCCCCCACCAGTATCGCCACCAACATAACAAACAATAACCAACCACAATCAAATATCACAGCATCATTCTTTCTCTGTATATGCCTGAGAGCTGATCGACAAATGATCAGTTCCTTTCTAGAGAAAAAAAACGTTCTTTCTTGTGGTCTTAGCAGGTTAAATCTATGCATGCCTTTTGTATACAGTAATTGGTCTTGCCAAACTCTCACCTACACTTGTACGGAGAGCTCTGGGTGCCATTGTTGCTGGCCATGGGACTGGTTGAAACAACCTGCTGTAAGAGCAATTGAGACCATCAACATGTTTCGAATCTGGTACAAATCAAGGCCAGGGACAAATAGTCACTTGCACCTGCATTCACAAATATTTAAAGAAGTGCGCATCTTACAAAAGAAGCATTTGTTTACTTGGGATGATTGTACCTGTACAAATATCTATCCACACACAGATGATCTGATGTGTAAACTGTAGATAAAGCGATTAATATTCCAAGCAAGATGGTGGGACTGATCAATGCTGTATGGGGATAGGATTATTAATGGCATACTTACATTGATCTATCTTGAACCTTGTCACTCTCCCAGAATCCCTCTGGAGTAGGATGAGGCGTACAGAGCTCTTATAGACCTGGTTGGCACTCATTCCTAGGTTTCCAGATTACCTTTAAAGACAGTTCCACTTTTCCTCTTTTAAGAACGAGATGGTGCCACATTTCGACTTTATTAACCAGGTCTGAGTCAATGTAACGCTCTCTCACCTCTCCCACTCCTTAGAGGAAGCTGTCATTGGTATAGCTCTGTATTTCTTGGGGCCTTCTAACTGAAAATACCGAAGTGTATTTCTCAAATTTGTCTCTGGTAAACTTATCCTCTCCTCTGTCTTTCTGTGTCTCTCTCGCTCTTGTTTTCTCTCTGTCTACTTCTCCTTGTCTCCCTCTCTCTCTCTATCAACCTGGCACCGACCTCGTTAAACATTTCAGAAGACTTCTCATCGATCTCTCTTAGTTTTTGCACTAATGCATATATGTTCTGCTTTCACACAGTCGTTATTGACCTATGAAACCTAGGAATGGGTGCTGAGCGCTCCACTTAAATGCAGAGCTAATATAAAGACAAATTGTTCAGCTTGTCAAACTGTATGGTGTCAAATGATTAATGATTAAAGCATGTGACCGGCTCAACAGCGACTCTTATACAATAAGTACCAAATTTGGACTCTCCTCTTCTCTGGCTTCACGAACACTTTACCTGAATTATCACATTTATTTTTTTGAAATATTGATCCTTAGATGTGAAGAACAGAAACTGTACATATTAGGTCTATTAGCCATATCACGTCATCCAATCTGTAGACCTCCTTGCCATGTCTGACAGAAGAAAATGACTGTTGAACTGTAAATAGTGTAGGTATAGTAATATAGGATTCAACCGCTGCATCTTTTCTCCAGGGATCACCCATGTTTTGCTCAGTCCCATGGCTGCTTGGTCTCAAAGGGAAGGATAAGACAATAATGTACTTGTCTATAAAACACATATGAGTTCCTTTTTTATTTCAATGTATGTTTTATATACTGTCTGTCTTGTAAATTAACTCCTTTTTCGTCATAAAAGCATGATGTGACTCTGTCACCTGTGTCCTGTGTCCCTCCTTGTTGTCTGCTTGTGTCACCTGATGTTCCAAAAAAAAAAAAAAAAAAAAAATGGGCTAAAGTTCAGAAAACAATGAAACTATCAAGCTACATGACTTGTTTAATACGATTGTTGAACATGTCATTCAAAAACCAAGAACAAGAGTAAGTATGAAACCCAAAGTGTTCAGTATTATATCAAAATGTACACAACATTCAAAGCTGCTTTAATCCGTATTTTTTATTTGAAATTAAAAGTTGATGATATGTCAGTGTTGTGTTCACAGCTCATTTCCACTGGCCAAAAAATTGTTAAATTTCAATTTAAACCCTACACACTGTGGATATTTTTTTTTTTGGCTGATTTAAATTTTTAGAATCAGGATGTTTAAATCTGACAATTCTTTCCCAGAATTTTATTCCCGGCAGTGTGACGGAGGCTTTTGAATTAGTACTTAACATTTAACTAAGTACATAAAAAATGAAATATCAAAATGATGAAAAACATTAGAGAGCTTCATTTAGGTTTCTGGTCAAAATTTTGGTTGGGGATGTATCTGAGGGGCCACCGTTTTTTAAAATCCTGTTCAAGCCCTGAGGCTGTAGCATAAAGTTTCCTTTAATGGAACTAACGAATTTAGCCCAAACCATAAAACAAGGCCCCCTACCAGAAGTACACCCATGGTCATGTAATGTACAGTTTTATGCCACCAGATGGCAACAGAGCACCACAGTAAGAAGCCATCACACAGAAAATGAAAAGCCAGTCAGCCAATTGCTTGTTTTTTTTATTGGTTTTAGTCAAAACACACAATTTACCCATACTGGTTTTCACTTGGTGTATTATTTGTTCCAGTTATTACTTGATTCTCCCTCCATAGGCTGAAGGCAGACCTGACAGATTTACTGTATTTCTGAGAGATGAAGATCAGAAGAAAGGCTCTCTGCGTGACTGCTGCATGTGTGTGTGTGTGTGTGTGTGTGTGTGTGTGTGTGTTTTTGTGTGTTTATGTGCTCTGTGCATATGTGTGCAGGCATTTTATCAACATCTTCGATTAAACGTCCACTTAACAAGTCAGACCCCCCCCCACCTCCCTCATAGCCGGGGGAGGGTCCTAGGTACCTTGGACCCCACCGTAAAGGTCACTCTGAGGAGGTTAAAGGTGACCACACACACATACACTGATCTCTCTGAGAGCCATCCTTCCTCCTTTTCTCCCATCTCTCCTGTCCAGTCAGTTTCTCTGCCTTCCTCCATCGCTCTCTTTCTCTCTCCCTCCACCTTTTTTTTTTTGTCTCTGCTCTATTTGAAATTGATTGTCTTCTACCATCACAAAGACACTTGGTTCTGATTGATTGATTGGTAAGGGAAGAGGAAGAGAACATCAACACTGGGGCTTCCAGAGCTCCGAGGTCTGTCTGAAGGAAAAAGCAAATGATGCCATTTTGATGCACTGGAAGAAACCGTATTTCAGCTGCCTGGCAGTCTGTTTGTTTAGGCTCCTAAAGCAGACAACAACCCAGGGCAATCGAATTTAGATTAGATGAGCTGAAACACAGGAACAAAACAGAGAAACTCACACACGAACTCACACTCGCACCTATGTGATGAAACATGGGGTAAATACAGATTCAGACATGGAGGTGTGGAGACTATTTCCACACAAAGGGATGGGTTCAGCAGGGGGAAAGACAGTGATGAAGCTGATCCACATACAAATACACATTTTTATACAACTACACAAACAGTACATAAAAGACATGGAGCTAAAAAAGAATGTAAAGATTATTTGGAAACCAAAACCCAGTAGATTTTTTTCCCCTGTTTCTCCCCTTCTCCTCCACCTGTAGAGGTACAGTTCATCCTGCAGTTTATATACAATTATATAGTATCCATGCATAAAAGAATTGCTCATCCCACCCCTAATAACACAGGTGCTTTGGTTGGATCTCTTTTTTTAATATGGGAATCACTTTAACACACATAGGAGACAATCTTCAAACACAAAATAAGCCAAAACGTGATGCAAAACAGAAATTCATTTGTCCTTGATGTCTCATTCTTGTCTTTATCTTTAACGGTTTTCTCAGTTACTACATCTTACTTAGTGTTCATAATCCTTTTTCTGTGATTTCTTCATCTCCTCTCCTGCTTTGTCATGTATTATGTCCTTTTCTACCTGTTTGTTTATTCCCTGGGCCCTCTTCTTCCCCATTTCTTACCCCTCCTTTTAGTCTCTCTTTTAAGCGCGAAAAGGACAACGTGCAAATCTACAAATAAATAACTCAAAAGATGTCAAACCAGAAAACAGCTTATACTTCACACGCTCCTTTAAAGCAATATAAAACATAACAATCATTTTGCTGTGACTTTAATGTCACTCTCATTGCTAAACATTGTCATTATTATTTCACTACATAACCTTTACAATAAAGATTTGAGGTATATCAAGATGAATTGTCTACACATGCCTGCCTCGTTGTGATGCTACCCTGGACAGAGGGACCAGCGAAGAGGGTTTGGATGGATGGGGGTCACCAGCGGGCATCATGTGTCTTTAGGAGATGACAGGTCTAAGAATTTCTGCACTGATTGCTCACTGGTGGGTTGTTAAGACAGGTTATGTTAAGATCTGATTCAATGAGAGACCAGGATCAGAGGGCTTTGTAAACTGCCAGATAAACACACACACACCTACACTCGGATTACAAATTACTCAAAAATATCTCTGGTGGGAGTGTGTGTGCGTGTGTGTATCACGGAGAAGACTTGGGGAGATGACATCTTAACAGCATGTAAAAAAATATGAAAAAAAAATGGTGGCAGTAAACAATCTTTTCTCCCTCACTGTGTGAAAAAAGTGCTCTTTGAATCAGAACAAAAGGGACTTTTTAATGTTATGAGGACCCCTCCAGTGTTGCTCCCCCTTCACCCAGTGTGTGCCCCCCTTCACTTTAAACACCATGTGTGTTTATGTGTGTATGTGTGTGTTCAGAGCAGTCCAACCCCCTGGTTGAAGGAAAAAGGCACTCAACTCTGCCCACATAACAAACACCTCCGTGTGTTTGCCATGCAGCACGACTGCTCTCTTGAAGCGTGTATGTGCACTCAGAAGCATATCTACATCTGTCAGTGAATCTGCATGTGTGTTTGCATGGGTGTAGTGTTTGTGCGTGTGCACGTCCCACGTCCAGTGTGAACACGGCAGGCTTTGAAGAATCTTTGGTATTGATGTCTGTGTCACAGTCCACTCTATTCTGTGAGGTAGCCACACACACACAAACAACTGTTTCCATCACTAACACTTCTGTTTTGGTGCTGAACTTCAAACTTCTGCACTAAAAACCTACAAAGACCTAAATGACACCTCCAACAGGGAATCCATTGTAGTGCACTATGTAACGACCAGAACCCAAACAATGGAGGAACGCCACTTGGAAGGTTACCTACCAGTCTGATGCCAGGCCGCTGATGCTCCTGCCTCACCTGCTGCACCCTTCTTCCTCCTGCCTGTGTCTCCTCTCTAATATGATTATCTCCCGCTAGAAGATGCTACACAACGAGTGGCTTTGCCCACAAAAAAAAAAGAAGGAAAAAAAAGGCATAAACAAAATGAGGTGGTTCTCGTGGTAACCAAAAAACACCATCAGCAGAGGAATGCAGTGACAGTCCAGTTCAAAGGGGTTAAATTTCAGAGATCAAGGAAGAGGTCATTCACATCCAAACAGTCCATCTATTCCATCACATAGGTATTCACAAATATGCACAGTTTGTCACTTGTGGTATCCCTTCCTTGTCTGTGCATAGGATCAGTCTATGACATGTTGATTTTTCTTCTTTTTCAATCTTTAAGTTTTTACATTTTGTTGACAAGGTGCTTCTTTACATATAGTTTCAGCACAACATAGCACAATAGTCAAGAGAGAGAAACCATGTGTCTATGGTACTATTATTACCCGCATCAATAGTAAGGAGGGGAAAATAAAGGAAATACACAACAGGAGGGGGTAGCAAGAGAGTAGATAAATAGAGAATAGATAAGACAGAGAGAAAGAGAGATGAACTTAAAGATTATATACAGTCATTTTCATTGTGTTTCATGTTGATCACATCAATGTTTTTCTGAGGTATGGAACAGGCTACATGCCCGTATAGTGCTCGCAGTTTGAAAGTTGTAATGACACAGGCCAGACACAGTGGGTTGCAAGAAGGCGACGGATCAGTCTGCTCCTGTTCTCTGATTATCATAAAGAGGCAAACATCATTGGCACTCGGGATCCTATATTGTGACATTTGACCTCTGTGTTTGGCCACTAGAACAGAGCAGACCCCCGCCGCCCCGCTCCCCACTCCCTACACTCGGGGACAACACCTTTGAACGTGGGAAGCGTCGTCCCCCGTTTGATTGTTCTCCTCTTGTAACCTGAAGATATCCTCTCGAGTGGGTACACGGGCTCTGGCCATGTACATGTCTTAAGAAACAAACATTCAAATATGTATAAAAGGGTGTGTGGATTATCGTGTTTTAACATTTTGTCTCAGTGTGTTTGGTGTTTGCAGGGCAACACTTATGCTTATATAGAGTACTGGCAATTGTATCCTAATAGAAATCTACACTGCAGGCTACAATGTGTTGTAAGCCTGCTGGAGATTATGAGCTGTAAGTACACCAACATGCTCTCAACATGTCCAGATGTGGTTAAATGGACAGCAGGTGGCACTGTTACTCTGAAGGGGAGCAGGCTGATCACTGCAGTGGAATTACACCCCCTGGAGCACAAGCAGCATGTGAACATTATGCACATGCACACGCACAACACACACACGCATGCAGTGAAGCAGAGCCGCAAGGTGGTATGTGGTTAGCGGGTCAAAGGACCTGCCGAGAGCGCTTCACAGACACTTGACACACAAACGCACCTCTTAATCAGCCTCAGTGTCCGTTGAAGAAATGAGGAGTGGCTGATCACGGCCCAGCAGACACATCTGCGGTCTGATTTCTGGCTGATTTGTGAAGACCAACATGTGGCTGCTCAAGGTTCCCTGTCTTAAAGGTAGACAGGGAGTGATTCTTTGGTGTGTTTACATCGTGAAAGCAGGCAAACCCCTTCCTCCCTTTTCAAGGCTTAAACACAGACCCACAGTGTGGTTTAGTGTGGATGGATATTCTTTGGTTTCAGGTGGATTTACTAAGAGCCACGTGTGGTTGTTTGAGGGCAACTCTCCTAAAGCCACTGGATCTTTGGTTTGAAGTACCACAATTTGAAATGCAAGTTAGCCCCTAAGAGTAACATTCAGATTAGTAGAAAACACATGGAGCATTGAGAAGATCTGATTCATCTACACAAGTCCTCAGCACTTTGAGCAGATGAATCAGATGAATGATCTGAAGCTACACACCCTAAAGCTGTGCAGGATCAGAGTTAGAGCCCACTGCTTTAGTGAAAAACATCCCCCCTTCATCCTCCATGCATCTGTTAAATGATCCGTCCTGCCACCGTCAGGCCTTAGAGAACGTGGTCGCAGAGGAGGTACCCGGTTGGATTGGTGAGGCGTTGTTGTTGTTGTTGTTGTTTCCATGAGAAGTGTGCATGTGGCTGTGGCTGTGCACCCCGTGACTGTGCTCCTCTGTGTCCCAGCGGTCCGGACAGCGGCGGCGTGAGTTCATGAAGAAGTTGGAGACGGTGGAGAGCTCCAGGCCCAGCTGCTGGGAGATGGTGACCTGCATCTCTTTGGAGGGGCGGCGGTTCTCTCTGAAGATGGCTACCAAGGTGCGACGCTGCAGGTCGGTGAAGACCAGTCGCTGCTTCTTTGGCACCTGGCTGCGTTCTCTTCCTCGGTCCTCCTCCTTACGTTTACATGCTGGAGAGAGAAGGACAGAAGAGACAGAGGGAAGGATGGAAAAGTACAGAAAGAGAGAAGAGTTTTATTGCCATCAAAATATTGTGTTCCTGTAAAGTTTTAAAAATGCAGAATTGGTTGGGAAGAGACAAATAATGCAACATATGGCTACGTTATCAGGGTCAGATGCCTTAGACACCTAATGATGACATAAAGGGAAATACCAAAGAAATCAAGACAATTGAAATGGCTAAAAGGAAAATCAGAGTGTGAAAGCAAAAAGTTATAAATGGACCAACGGAAGGTGTTTGTGTGTATAAATGGATATTTTTAGTGTTCAGGGAATATTTCATTTAAATTTTTGTAATTAATGGTCAAATGTAAATTATATCATGAATGCATGTTATGGGAGGAAAGGCACAAATTTGGAGCTTAAAATAACAAAGGAACATGAACATGTAACATGTAACAGGAGAGTAGGCAGGCAATAAAAGAGAGCGTGGAAAAGTGGAAAGGTAGAAAGGAAAGCAAATAGCCATAGAGTCAACACTGAGTTAGTGAAAAAGAGCAGATGAAACATCCTTCTGATGTTCAGTTTCTGAAAGTCAAAACTGAGATATCTGATCATGGTACCACTTTCAAAAGACGTTTGCCAAAGTTAAATCTCACCTAAACCAGTCTTTCCAAGCATAGTACCAGACCACCCTAAGGATCCTTTAAAGACTATTACAGTGGCTTTTGTAGGTCTCTGCCTTTAAAATGTTGTCTTTTTTTTTTTTTTTTTAAATCGTTTTCTTACCTTTCAGACAGCCATTGTTTCAATTTAATTCACTATGGTGTTAAAATCAACTTGAAGACATCTGAAACTTTCTTGACAGCCACCAGTCAGTTCCCCTTGTTTTCTTGTCAGTTTTAAACGGCCGTTATGTGGTAGTCTACCGCAGGTGCAAACAGGGACTGGTTGGAAAACGTTCCCTATTGCTCTATTCAAGAACACTCCAACATCCGAGATTTTGGAATCAGTTGTTAAACAACTCATTTTCGTACACAGGAAACAAAAACATTAAAATGATCATTTTCGCAGTGGACATATAGGCCTGTTTATGTTCATAATGTCGCTTGTGGATGCAAAATCATACTCTTCAGCAGCTGAGCGTCAACGCCCAAATGTCGAACTGTCCTTGAATGCTACAGAAAGGTGCAGCTGCAGTAGAACACAATAACATGAAAAAAAACAAACATTGAGGAGGCTAATTGTTCATTTGGGTTGGATTTCAGGCACGTTTCAAATCTCTAGAAGTTTATTTTCAAAGTGCCGGGAAATTTAGTGAACCTAGTGGCCGCCTGAAAGATAAGAAATCAATCTAAAAACTTGCAGAGGGCTTGGAAAATGGTCATCGGTGATGTTAAGTGGCTTGCACAATCTGTGGATAATGGGCTGCAACTTGCAAAATCACCAGTGGAGTCCTTTAAAGTTAGTACAGTGTCTAAATGTGAGTTTAATTGTCAATATTCCTTTCCAACGATCCGGTTTCATTTTACTCTCCAGGTCTAGCGATAAAATTCTCTTCAGGAAAAAAGGGGTTATGGCGGATAACGTGTTTTCATTGTGGGGCCTGTGTGTCTGTGTGGAAACCGGAGGAGCGTGATGTGAAATGCTGACAAAGAAGCGGTCTGCCGTGCCTGGATGCACCGTCAGTTGGCTCGTCCCTGGCTGTGGAGACTGGAGGGAGTCTGTTCTGTTCTGCTGCCCTAAAAAGCTGCAATGATCGATTTTCCGCGGTTTTCTCCCGAACACGTGGTCCAGTAATCAGGGCTCCCTTCCCCACACGATCGATCCCCATCGATCCGCGAGACCGAGGTGTGTGTGTGTGTGTGTGTGTGTGTGTGTGAGTGTGTGCGCGAGCGCGCGTGTTGGGGAGTATAGCTCAAGAGCGCGCTTTGTGACAGACATATGGAGAAGAAATTGTTTATCAGCGGAAGAACAAAGGAGATGTGGCAGTCATCCAGTCTGAGAGCTCTGGAGGAGAAGTAAGGAATGTCTCTCATATGCCACTGATTATTTTTTTATGTAAACAAAAAAAAAAAAAGTGTGGTCTGTTGAAAGAAAGAAACAAAGTGAGGAATTATATTCATCCCTGTCTTGAGGTGTTTGTGCACGTGTGGAGGAGGAAGGGAGGAAAAGAGGAGAGGATGAGAGGAAGGAAAGGAAGGAGAGAGGGGAATAAGGCTGGCTGCAATGTGGAGGTGGTGTATGCAAATGATTGATGACTTTACAGCAGGTTTAGACAACAGCAGTAAACAGATTTGACTGAGGGGGAGATCAATATGAATGTGCACATGTGTATGCATGCCTGTGTGTGAGCGTGCATGTGTTTGGACTGCCAATGTTCATGCTTTGTTACTGCAAGCAAAGCATAATTTGCAAGATATTTTTCCTTGGCAGAATGTAGGTTATATGTCTTCCCGACATTTGAGCCTCCACAGGTACACCACTCCGTCCCTTCTCAACTTCTTCAACTGTTTTCCTCTTGTTGTTTCTCAACTGTTTTAATTTGCCCTCAGATTGATAGTCCCCATATTGATTGATCCGCACTTCAGAACCATTTCATGGAACGTTTATTCAATTGGTTCGGGTCCAGCCATGCCAGAATCTCCTCCCGGCTCTCTAAGTGCTGTCACAAACCAAACTCAATACTCCCTAATGTAATGACTGAATGCTAGTGCTAATATAGTGATAATTTAATATGTAATGCCTGTTTTCGAACAACTTGTGCTACCGGCCATTTTACAATGCCAACACCACTCTCGCTCTCCTCCATCAGCTCAAATGCAATTCTGCAGCTCGGAGGCCTTGCAGAGCAGCCACACAGCCGCCAAGTGAACCCAAGGAGTTAGCACAAGGCCTGGGCCTGCAATGGTCAATACATATTTCAGATAATCAATAGGTCCGTTTCAAATGAGACTCCTCTGGCCCCATGAACATCCCTTTCTCCAGCAATGAATAGGACCACAGGGAAGGAAAAGAGCTGCTCATTAAAGCGGCCTCTCTTGAGACAAGAACCAAACCGCTGTAGGTTATCTTTAGTTGCCTCATTACCAAATGGGCTTTTCTGAAGAGACAAGCGGGGACGCTCGGCAGTCTCAAGTGGCACTTGCTCATGTCGTCTCTTTGATATGCCCTGGTGTCAATGACGCTAAAGGTATCAGGCAACTGCCACTTTGCTTAATCTCAAACTCTTGCTGATCCAAAGATTAACTCGCTGGCTGTGCAGCATGCAAAGTTGCATTTGTGCCTCCTTTAAGAGCAGCTCCGCTTTATCACTTAAGTGGCTGCTGTTGTTCCTACTTTGACTGTGCACTTACACGTGAAGATGAGAAGGGCAGTAGGCGGATGTTGATTGACTTTTGCCTGTTTATATTTCAGTACATGTCAGCATCTGATAGGAATTCACAACTAAAAGCAAACTGACTGACAAAATTCACTGCTATTCGTGTTCAGTAATACCAATTTTCCCCTTCTTACATGTTATGACATTTCCTCAAAATAGTTTGATTACCAAATAACAAATTATTAGAATTTCATCTATTGCTCCTCATCTATTGAACATGCAAATGTTGTTAATTTCAAAAGTATAACTACTAGAAACAAGATGTCTCCCACTTCAGTCTCAGACTAGTGTATGGCGCATACTTGTCTTAAACTCACAGAGAGAAACTTTTCCCTTTCAGCAGATGAATTTGAAAGTGTCACGACCTGCAACTCAATCTTTCTGCATAAAGGATCTCAAACAGTCGAGTTAAACAACAATAAACACGACATTGTTTTCAGTTGGAGGGGGGCTTTAAATCTCCTTCATTAACGCTCATAGTCAGTCATGAATAAAAAGAGTTGATTATAGCTGTGTTGCAGGCTGAATTGCATAAGAGCAGGACTACAGATATGAACAGGATTTTGTCTGAGGACATCCTGCCTGGTGGGTTTTGAAATTTTGAACGTGCAGGAGGAAAACGTGAGATTCTCAGACGGCAGCGAGATGTCCCTTAAGGTATCCCATTGCGATTTAACAGAGATGTAAGAAAATAAGTAGATGTGAGTCTCACTTAAAGCCCATCCATCTATAGCCTGAGATGAGTACTGATGTGTTTCTTTGCTTAAACATCTGTAATGCGCCTTATAATTTACATCCATTTAACTCTAAAGTGTGTGTGTGTGTGTGTGTGTGTGTGTGTGTGTGTGTGTGTGTGTGTGCGTGTTTGTGATCGTGTGTGTGAGCGTGTGTGGGGGGGGGGGGGGGGGCAGATGAGACATGAGTTGGGGTTGGGTGGGGGGGTTTGGGGTTGGGTGGGTGGGGGGGGCAGACGGTGAACTAACCGCACCGTGCTGCTGCTAGTCGACGCCTGGACGGACGGATGAGATCGGGCTTTGTGAGCGGTGAGACGGGCCCTCTCCCGCCCTGGACGGACTACTGCAGGCGAGAAACAGTTTGGCGTCAATCACTCTCTGTCACACCTCTCAGATGTACGGTTATTGATTATATTGATCATATTATAGGCCTATTCATTGCTGGGAAGTAAAACGCCCGAATGCCCCCCCCCCCCATCAACATCATCCACACCCTTAACAACACACAGCAGCGGTGAAACCAAACCGTCCCTTCACACTTAAAATACTCTCAATTGATTAGGATTGGATTATTTGAAAGCTTTCGTTTATTTGTCAATGGAAAGCCTGTGTTGTCTTGTTGAGACGAGTGATCGGCAGCTTTACAGCCAATCAGATATTGGCTTGCAGTCCATAAAACGTCTGCTGGGCTTGCGCTACTTTTAAATGTTTTCCATGCCTTCTTTTCCGCCCAGGTGAGCTGCCTAGTTTATTTGCTCCAAAAACAACTCCGAATTGGAAGGAAAATGTCAGTCGCGAGAGCACAGGCGTCTGTCAAACATTTGTTGTTGAATCCTGGAGTACGAAACGAAGCTCCGGATGCAGACGAAACTATAAATGAGCCCCTGACGGAAAAGTGAAATTGAGAAAAGTATTAAATGTTCAGAAATATTTTTTTACAAAATATAATAGGCATTTTTTTCCTAGTCAGTTTCAGTGCTGGTTTTGTAGAATGTGTATCTTTAAATGTTTTCATTGCCTTGATTTTTTTTTTTTTTTTTTTTTTTGAAATCTCATTCTCGGAAAAATGTCGTATCATTTAGACTTTTAATTTGATAAGAATAACAACAGCAGCAAAGAGCAATGTTTGCCTGACATTTCAGGAAATGTGCGGCCTGTAGCAGACCTCTAGCAACACCAGCGTACTATACTGTTTTTAACGATGAATGTAATATGTGAAGCTGAAGACTATAAACAACAACAACAAAACTTAACAAAAGGAGATTTTAAATATAAATCTGGGCTTAATAAGAATTAATTAGTTATTCATTTTCGATAAACGAAGTCTGTGTCGGAAGTTTTTTATAAATCAAATAGGCTAAATAGGAAATTTGGTGACAAGGTCTCGGTAAAATGAGGCTCTACTAAAATATACCTCTAAGCCATTACACACACACACACGCACGCACGCACGCGCACGCACGCACACACACACACACACACACAGACAAAGCTATACATAGTCTTATGTTGAAACAAGTTTCTGTGTAATAATTTTCTCGTAAAGTTAAAGTTGAAATGTGCTAATTTAACCATTACTAATCTAAATGTTTTATTTTCACCTTTAACACCAAACTACTGCTGTGTGAGATCAGAGGGAACCGGTCTGTTCAGCACCAGGAGGCCTTTTCCAAACTCACAAGAAGTTAATTGATAAAGGTTTTCCAAAACACAGCAAGGCTGTTCTCCATAATAAGAGCTTGAATTAAGAGACACGTCAAGTGAACGACATCACTGCTGCATGTTTAAGGCAATATAGCAGGAAAATTGAATAGCTGTGAGCAGTTGGTTTCATAATTTTCTACCTCACTAAAGACATTCATTTTTAAACAAAATGTTGCAGCCCTGCATCTCCTACACAAATCATTTTCGTAAAATGAACGCGCTGTGATTGATAAGAACGACGGCTTGATGGTCATAAGTGCCACAAATATCTAATTTTATCAGGTCTATGTCCCGAAAGGTCACTTTAAATATTTAGCTGGAGGTTGCTTTGCAGTTTGTATGGAGCTATATTGCGACTGTTCGTGCAGTATGTTCTAAATCCTGCGGGTTTTATAGGTCATGACACATTCACTCTCATTCACACGAGTGTCAAAATATTTCATAGCAGTGTGCCATTGTAGTGGCTATGCAAAATGGGTTCTGCCTGATACAGGGGGAGATGACCAGGGAGCAGAGATGAAATCAGGGTGGAAGGCAAAGGAGCTGCTTTGCTGATGCTGGTACAGAGCCAGAAGACAGAAGGGGGAGGCAGGGAGGGAGAGAGAGAGAGCCAAAGAGAGCAGAAGAGAGGAAATCAATACCGATTCAGAGCGAGTCAGATAAGCTTGAACAATGTATAGTGCAGACACACTCTATAACCCAGTCACACACACATGTGCATGTGGAAGCACTCACACAGACACACATGCATGCACACGCACACGCACTCAGTGAAATGCGCTCGCATGCCTCCATAAAGACACATTACAATCCCCATAAAGCATAGCAACCTTTAAAATCAAATGACATCACAACCTTGGATTGCTTTGAGGATTTGCTGACATGAGCAGAAAGCAGTCATTACTACAACTCGATAGGCAACTGGATGCTCTGATGCTCTTTGTCTACTGTAAGATGCTGCTCAGCTCTGATCTTTCCATGTGTTTGTTACAATATCAGCCTTCCTGCCCTATATTTCACTAGAAATATTGCGATGTCTTTGTTAAAAAAAATTGCCAGGGAGGTTTCTTCCCTCGCTTCTGGTCTGAGTTTTCAGCACTGGAAGTCTACACCATACTCGCTGGTGTCAGATCTGTGCCATTGATATTTCGTAGGACGTTTGAGGTGTAAACAGTGTTCTTCAAAACCACTCTGGCCGTGGTGTTTAGGCAGTGAGACTGGTGTGTGGTCCTCAACTGTTGACCACAGATCTGACTTTGCTTACCTAGAAGACGCTGTTACAAGCGCAAACATCACCACTCTCCGACTCTCTCTTTCTTCCCCTCTCCCCTCCTTCTCCCTTATACTTATCAATTATTAAGGTCGGCATTGATCCTTTCACTACCCTGCCTCTATCTGGCTGTTCGCACAAAGCCCAAACCTGCCTGCCCTCAGCCGATCAATCAATCAGTCTCCCAGTCTTCCAGCTCTTTTTCCACATGTCAGTTTTGCTTTTCTTGCTTTTGCACTTAAGCCGGGCCGACTGAAGTTCCCAATTTGGTCCGTTTGGATTCTTCAGAAAAAATGAGAAACAGCAGACTGATATTAATCTTTCATGGCCCAAGCAAGTTTGATGGGCATTTAATGATGGATCTGGTAGGAGGGAGCAGGGAGGATGGAAAATGGCTGTGTGCGTTGTGTGATTCGATGAAACATGTTCTCATTCAACCTCTCCTCGTCCTCTAGTCAAAGATTTTTGTTTTGTTTTGTTTTGTTCCGTGGCGCTGATCTTTTGGAGCCAAACAACCTGCCTGCCTGTTGCCAGGTTAACCAGTAAAAGATTAGTGATATTATTTTCATATGCTGCAGAGAGAAGGGGAGAGAGAGAGAGAAAGAAAAACAGAGAGGAAGAGCACCAGGGAGTGGGAGAGAGGGGGTTGGGAAGGGGAAACGGCCTTATTGATCTCCTGTGTGCAAAGCCAGGCAAACACTGAAAGGACGGAGCTACACTATTAATGACACTCACAGCCTCAGCCTCTAATCCTTATCTATCTATCTATCTATCTATCTATCTATCTATCTATCTATCTATCTATCTATCTATCTATCTATCTATCTATCTATCTATCTATCTATCTATCTATCGTCTGCTAGTTTGAAGACACTCTACTGATTCTGCTAAAACAAATGTTGTTCCCCATATTGTTAAACTGTGATGGATTGTATTATCCAGCCTGAAAACAGGAGATCAAAGGTATGACTGTAATGCATTGTACTGTAATATATTTACACACTAGCTTTCGGTCTGCACATCTATTCTTCCGTGTTGCTGAAACCACTATTTTCACCACCACTGTCAGTGAAAATAGGCGGTGGCAATCTTCCCATTAATATTGTCTTTGTGTTTTTGTGTTTTTGTTTTGTATTTTTGTCATCAAAAACTCCATATTCTCTCCATTTCCTTTTCCATACTGGTCCCAGTTACCAATCCCGATCCCAGCTGCAATCAATATTTCATCAGAAGTGTTCATGCAGTTTAACGTTGCCTTGAAATAGATCGGGGGATCATATACTAGCTGGGTTGGACCCATATTTACAATAGTATAATCCATGTCTTCTAAGGTTTTTTGAAAATGCGTTTGAACAAGAATTGTGTCCTGGTTGAATTCATGGAAACCGTGCTGATATTTGCGGTCACATTTTTTTGTGATCGTCTGACTCCCCTGACAGAAGAGGCGTCTGTCCTGCGTAACATGTAACGGGTTTTAAGCGACCATACCTGTCTGCGCTCTAAATACTGAGCTTTTACATTATGGTGCTAAATGAAAAGCCGGAGAGAACGTGCGGTCATTGCTTCTTTCAGCTCCGATACGAGTATTGATCCGCGTGCCACATTTAAAAGGGAGAGTGGGAACCGTCTCATTGATCAGGCAGCCTGGGGTCACCCCGATTCTCCCGCGCAACTAGTTGGCCCAGTAGCCCCACCACCGCCGCTGTGTGTTTATAGTCGGACAGAGAGAGAGAGAGAGAGAGAGAGAGAGAAAAGGCGTCGGGGGAGCGAAACTATTTCGAGGTTTATGTGAATCAATGGCGATTTGCTATGTGCCGATCAAAAATATAGACCTACAAATTTAGTCTATAACAACCCGCGTAAACGCAAATGCACACGCCCAAAGCAACCATTAATATCCTTGGTTTCCAGAGATCTAAACAACAATTAGACCTGCTCCCTTTCTATAAACAATCTATATTTGTTTCAGGTTTTAGGAAACAAGGATACAGTTCATTTCAGTGACGAAGCTGCTGTGCCTCTGTGCGCTGGGTTTTAGCCGGTTGAACTGTCCGTGGTGCTGAATCTGTTAGGCCGGCGCAAGTTTGCTGTGCCGGTGTTACAATTTGAAAAATCCGATCGGGATGTGGCCTGGCTGGTACTTGCGAAGGACTCTCTCGATCTCTCTCTCTCTCTCGATCTCTCTCTCTCTCTCGATCTCTCTCTCTCTCTCGATCTCTCTCTCTCTCTCGATCTCTCTCTCTCTCTCGATCTCTCTCTCTCTCTCGATCTCTCTCTCTCTCTCGATCTCTCTCTCTCTCTCGATCTCTCTCTCTCTCTCGATCTCTCTCTCTCTCTCGATCTCTCTCTCTCTCTCGATCTCTCTCTCTCTCTCGATCTCTCTCTCTCTCTCGATCTCTCTCTCTCTCTCGATCTCTCTCTCTCTCTCGATCTCTCTCTCTCTCTCGATCTCTCTCTCTCTCTCGATCTCTCTCTCTCTCTCGATCTCTCTCTCTCTCTCGATCTCTCTCTCTCTCTCGATCTCTCTCTCTCTCTCGATCTCTCTCTCTCTCTCGATCTCTCTCTCTCTCTCGATCTCTCTCTCTCTCTCGATCTCTCTCTCTCTCTCGATCTCTCTCTCTCTCTCGATCTCTCTCTCTCTCTCGATCTCTCTCTCTCTCTCGATCTCTCTCTCTCTCTCGATCTCTCTCTCTCTCTCGATCTCTCTCTCTCTCTCGATCTCTCTCTCTCTCTCGATCTCTCTCTCTCTCTCGATCTCTCTCTCTCTCTCGATCTCTCTCTCTCTCTCGATCTCTCTCTCTCTCTCGATCTCTCTCTCTCTCTCGATCTCTCTCTCTCTCTCGATCTCTCTCTCTCTCTCGATCTCTCTCTCTCTCTCGATCTCTCTCTCTCTCTCGATCTCTCTCTCTCTCTCGATCTCTCTCTCTCTCTCGATCTCTCTCTCTCTCTCGATCTCTCTCTCTCTCTCGATCTCTCTCTCTCTCTCGATCTCTCTCTCTCTCTCGATCTCTCTCTCTCTCTCGATCTCTCTCTCTCTCTCGATCTCTCTCTCTCTCTCGATCTCTCTCTCTCTCTCGATCTCTCTCTCTCTCTCGATCTCTCTCTCTCTCTCGATCTCTCTCTCTCTCTCGATCTCTCTCTCTCTCTCGATCTCTCTCTCTCTCTCGATCTCTCTCTCTCTCTCGATCTCTCTCTCTCTCTCGATCTCTCTCTCTCTCTCGATCTCTCTCTCTCTCTCGATCTCTCTCTCTCTCTCGATCTCTCTCTCTCTCTCGATCTCTCTCTCTCTCTCGATCTCTCTCTCTCTCTCGATCTCTCTCTCTCTCTCGATCTCTCTCTCTCTCTCGATCTC
Source organism: Xiphias gladius (assembly GCF_016859285.1). Lineage (NCBI taxonomy): Eukaryota > Metazoa > Chordata > Actinopteri > Istiophoriformes > Xiphiidae > Xiphias > Xiphias gladius. Next base: position 12,428,847 of record NC_053413.1, on the reverse strand, counting down.
TCTCTCTCTCTCGATCTCTCTCTCTCTCTCGATCTCTCTCTCTCTCTCGATCTCTCTCTCTCTCTCGATCTCTCTCTCTCTCTCGATCTCTCTCTCTCTCTCGATCTCTCTCTCTCTCTCGATCTCTCTCTCTCTCTCGATCTCTCTCTCTCTCTCGATCTCTCTCTCTCTCTCGATCTCTCTCTCTCTCTCGATCTCTCTCTCTCTCTCGATCTCTCTCTCTCTCTCGATCTCTCTCTCTCTCTCGATCTCTCTCTCTCTCTCGATCTCTCTCTCTCTCTCGATCTCTCTCTCTCTCTCGATCTCTCTCTCTCTCTCGATCTCTCTCTCTCTCTCGATCTCTCTCTCTCTCTCGATCTCTCTCTCTCTCTCGATCTCTCTCTCTCTCTCGATCTCTCTCTCTCTCTCGATCTCTCTCTCTCTCTCGATCTCTCTCTCTCTCTCGATCTCTCTCTCTCTCTCGATCTCTCTCTCTCTCTCGATCTCTCTCTCTCTCTCGATCTCTCTCTCTCTCTCGATCTCTCTCTCTCTCTCGATCTCTCTCTCTCTCTCGATCTCTCTCTCTCTCTCGATCTCTCTCTCTCTCTCGATCTCTCTCTCTCTCTCGATCTCTCTCTCTCTCTCGATCTCTCTCTCTCTCTCGATCTCTCTCTCTCTCTCGATCTCTCTCTCTCTCTCGATCTCTCTCTCTCTCTCGATCTCTCTCTCTCTCTCGATCTCTCTCTCTCTCTCGATCTCTCTCTCTCTCTCGATCTCTCTCTCTCTCTCGATCTCTCTCTCTCTCTCGATCTCTCTCTCTCTCTCGATCTCTCTCTCTCTCTCGATCTCTCTCTCTCTCTCGATCTCTCTCTCTCTCTCGATCTCTCTCTCTCTCTCGATCTCTCTCTCTCTCTCGATCTCTCTCTCTCTCTCGATCTCTCTCTCTCTCTCGATCTCTCTCTCTCTCTCGATCTCTCTCTCTCTCTCGATCTCTCTCTCTCTCTCGATCTCTCTCTCTCTCTCGATCTCTCTCTCTCTCTCGATCTCTCTCTCTCTCTCGATCTCTCTCTCTCTCTCGATCTCTCTCTCTCTCTCGATCTCTCTCTCTCTCTCGATCTCTCTCTCTCTCTCGATCTCTCTCTCTCTCCCCCTGTCTCTCCCTCTCGCTCCTGTCTCTCACTCGCGCTCAGGGGCGCGCTCGCTCGCTCTCTCTCTCTCGATCTCTCTCTCTCTCTTACCCCCTAGCCCTCCCGGAGCAATAAAATTACGTTTGAATGCCAATCCATTGACTAAAACTCTTCGATCAGTCCAGCGTGGTGTAGATAGGTTCTGTTATTCCGCTGCAGGTACAGAACCGAGCGACTCCGCGGCGCCTCGGCGCTTCATGCGTTCATGTGGACGGGAGCTCTCCAGGGCGATATCTCATCTCTGGTCCAACAGCGCTTCCACTAAGAGCAGGCTGAGCCAAGTCTCGGAGATGTGGGAGCGCGCCTCTGTGTATTTAAAATGTGGGGCGGGTACGAGCAGAGATCTCTTAATAGTCTCTCTCAAACTGGGGTTTAAGCTCCGCTGCGGGAAACACAGTCTCAGGTTGCAAATCCCACAGTTTTAACTGATCCTGCATCGGATTTAGTTTTGAGAAGAGGCGAGTTGTATATGTCCACATGGCGTTTGTATCTGAGCGTGTGCACGTGAGGATCTCGGGCGTACCTGTGCACGTGTGACTGAGACAGACAGGTGATGGCGTGACGTGGATTGTGCATTAAATACAGTCAGCGTCAGTTTCCGGAACCGAGAGTTCCTTGCAGATAAACTTTGTTTTCCCACGGACTGTATGGTTTTGCATTTATGCGCTTAGTGATAAACCTGATCGAAGTATTGATTGACAGAGATTAATGACGTGGTGCAGGCCGATTGGGGGGGGGGGGTTAAAGGAGGTCATAAAGTAAGTTAGGATCCCAACGCTGCAAACCAATGAGAAAACATCACCCTGGTTATGTTTCTGCGAAGTTCGCCAAGACCAGAGAGATGAACTTCAGCTTGTGTTTTTATCTCCAGAAAACTACGACTTCTACAAAATAATACTTTGTTAATTATATTTCCATATGACACAATAGAAAAAAATCATAGGGAAAGTGGACTGCTGCCTTAAGAGAACAGGAGGAGGCCAGTTTGTCATTGAGAATAATTCATAGCACTCGGGATTCTATTTTAGCTGAAATACGTACACTAATATATGTATATATATGTGTGTGTGTGTGTGTGTGTGTGTGTGTGTGTGTGTGTGTGTGTGTGTGTGTGTGTGTGTGTAGACAATATAAATGAATAAATAAATACAAATAGAACATAACTTTTAGGCATTTGGGTCATTTGCGATTGTATGTTAAATCAATAATCTGTCAAGTAACTAAAGTGTAATAACTTTTAAAAAATGCGATTACTACTACTGCTAATAGTAATAACAATAATAATAATAATAATAATAATCCTCTATTTGATATAAGTACATTTGTTGTCATTTATTTTGCAGAAAGTTAGACACTCAGTGTGTTCGCTGTCTGTTCACTAACCAATAGAAACAAATGGACACTTGGACAGCTCGAGGAGCAGAGCGGCAGATCGTTGTCTGTGTGTGTGTGTGTGTGTGTGTGTGTGTGTGTGTGTGTGTGTGTGTGTGTGTGTGTGTGTGTGTGTGTGTGTGTGTGTGTGTGTGTGTGTGTGTGTGTGTGTGTGTGTGTGTGTGTGTGTGTGTGTGTGTGTGTAACTAAACCGTGGACAGTTTAGTAAGGAAATCTGAGAGGCTTTAAAACAATTGTGTCAATTTGTTGCGTCAATAGTCTTTTTGCCTTTTAATTTTTCATGGATTTTAATATGGTTGCCGCCGAGGAGAAATTAAGTAATGATGAATCGAAAAGAAAGATGTGTACAATTATTTCCATCCGTATTATTAAGTTTTTGTTAATCAAACATTAACGAAACATAATATGCTAAAAAGAGAATTGCGGATTATACATTTAATTCAAAGTACCAAATAAAACCGAATAGAGGTTTAAAAAGGATCTTTTACAATTTATAGGCAATATGTTTAATTCATTTATATTGTGAACACATTAATAAATGTAGTCTCTGCTTCTGGTTGTTGAACTATGCTTTTTTCGAAATGTTCAAATTTAAATAGAAAATATATTTTCAAGCATAGGTTAATATTTAAGGCTTCTTGTTTAAGGAATTAAAGAACATGAGTGACAAGTAACGGACACAGACACACACACACACACACACACACACACTTTTTTGAGTACATGCATTTTGCCCTCTCTGAGCTACAGGCCTCCTGCCCTCCTACACAAAATAGACCTGTGCAAAATAAAAAAATGAGCAGAAGCTCTTTTTTTTTTTTTTTTTTTTTTTTTTTAACTGCAGCTTTTCTGGTTTTATTTGCCAAACTTTAATCACACATGTATATTTGTAAGAGCCCCACGGGCTAAACATAATTTTAGCGAAGTAAATGAAAGAGGAAAAGCCCGTCCATGCTCACTGTTATTTCTGGATTTCATAAAGCTCCGTGGTTAAGCTGTTTCCGCTAAAGTTCAGAAATCGAACGCCGCGTTCGATAGATTGATCATCGATCACTTCATTCTCACTCGGCGCTGTTTCCTAAACACGGAGGCATTTGTGTGAGATCGTTTCAATGCTTAGGCTTTGACCTGTAGCGCATGAATGACTGACACCGGAAATATCTCCATAAAATAAATGTCAGCAGTGTTGTTTTATTATCTACTGCGCAAAAGGCCATTAAAAACTTAGGCTTCCCCCTCCTCCTTTCAGTAAGGTTAATAATGATATCAGTGTTGCCTGTAATCCGGCT